>NC_133008.1:25435906-25738936 GCF_048564905.1 Vicugna pacos | reverse complement strand
CAAATTGGATATTAAAACTAATTTATGTAAGTTAACGTAATTTTGATGTATGAAGAAACTGTAATAAAGTTTATATACTAAAAAATGTATAGAACAAAAAGATCAAAAGTGCATTGGTTGACTTTTGCACCTTTACAAGATAATTTGTAAATTAATATTTGCTGAAGTGCACTGGGGTCTTAGCATGTAGTTAACCTCCTCCTCCTGGGTGGGGACCTCAGTTCCCCACAGAAGAACTCAAAGATATATTGTAATTATATATCGAATGAGAAGGAACTAGGGCTCTGTTTTATTATTGCACTATTGTTTGACTGCTTGTCCTCCAATCATTAATTACTGAGACCTGTTCAAGGGCAAGCGTTATGGCCAGGCTTAAATCACAAAATGACTTAAGCCAAAATGGCTTCTCTTATGGAAAAAACAAAAAAGCTAGGTCTGGCTTTTTTCCTCCGAGGACCCCCCCAACCCTATCTGCCTACAAACTTAGTATGGAGGCCCCGGACTTTATGGTAACACTGGAAAGATAAAAAACGGAAATACATACTGTAAGAAGAAAAACATAAAGGTTACAGAAAAATGTCACTACTTTGAATACACAGGGGAATCAATGATTAGCATTTACCACGGTGTCCAATGTAAATAAAAAGAAATAAGGGGAAATAAAGGTTAAATACAGGATTGATCAAATGGAGGAGACAGACCATCTTAGGTTTTTGTCAGGCTTATCAATCTGAGAGAATCATTCTAAGGGCTCTAGGAAGTTGAGGACTGGCAGGTAGAAATGCTTTTGATGAGTAAGGTGGGGTGGGTTGGGGGTTGTGAATACCCAATCCCCGAGCCTTAAGCCGAGCCTTGGGACTAGACCAACCCCACTTCCGGGCCTCGGCCCCGCCCTCCACTCATAGCCCCGCCCACAGGCATATTTCCAGCCGCAGCTTCCTGTGCTGGGCCTGTTCCTACCTGCAGTCAGCACTCTGAGCAGACCCCAGGGCCCCAGCACCTGCGGCAGCAACTGCACTCTCCCTGCCCGCTGTGGTTGAACTTGGTTGGCAGCCAGAGCCCCGGAGCCCCGCCCCCAACGGCGGGGCAGGAAGCGGAAGTGGCGTCACTGGTCTGCAGCGGGTGGTCCTGCCCCGTCCTCCTCCTGGAGCGGATCACTTTGGGCCTCCTGCGGTTCAGCGTGTTCTTGGTGAGTCACGGGAGGGCTCTGGGATGGAACCGGGCGCCTTAAAGGACAGGTTGGGCCTGGTCCGCCAAGGGACCTTAGAGGGGCCTGGCCCCTCCGCTCTAGTCCGCCGGGACGTGAGCCACCCCCCTTCCCCCGCGTTCAGCCGGGTTGGACTCGTGGTAAGGGCTCTTCTGTGGGGTGTTGTCCTTCACTGTTGTTGATGTAAATAACCAATAAACAATAATAAGAATAGGGAAGAGTTTTTTGAACCAAACTGTGATCTAGCCTGGAAGCCCGTTTCCCAAATTACTCTGCGGCGCTGCTCCAGGGAAGCATGGCTTCTAGCACAGTTTTATCATCTTGTCAGAACAAAGAAACATTAAAAAGTCAGGGATACAATTCTTCAGGGTTTCAGAACAAAGAACAAAGCAGCACCTACACGGGTGAGTCAGTACGGCCTTGGCACCTGGGAAGGAAGTCTTACCAAGGGAGTAGCAGCATCTGTGTCCCGGGAAGAGGGGCGTTTAATCTTTGCTTTTAACATGGAAATTCTTTATTTCTGGTCATTGTGCACTTTCCTTTAATAATTAAAGCAGGTGTACAATATATGTTTAATAGATCACAAAGGCTATTTTAAAATATGCTTAAAATTCAAGTTAACTCATGTATAAGCTAGAATGGCTTCCCTCCATTTCTCACTGTGCTTCCTTATTCAAAGCCTCCAGTGTGTTTTTTGTGACTTTTCTCCACGAGGAAAAGAATTTCCGCTGTTTAAGTCCTCCAGGTATTGCGAGCCTGGAGATCTTGCCATGTTCCTCTGAGTATTAGGGAAAGTTGCTTTAAAGGTCCTCTTTTCATATGAAAAAAAAAGGTTTCATCTGAGAATTTGGTTTTGTCTTTGTGCCTTTTTGTTTTTGAGTATTACATAGAGGTAGAAAGATAAGATACTTTCTCAGGTGTCAAGGGTATCCATATTTCTATATATAAGTATAAACGTAACGTAGATCAGAGATCTTTCTTCTGAAAAAAACGCCAAGAGTACTTCGCTATCTCATCATCTGAACTTTCCAGAGTCAAAACGGGCCTCCAGGAGATGTAGTGGAGGCTTTATGACACTAGTTCTAGAATGAGGTACCATAAACAGGGTGTTTGGACTAGGTGTATTTTCCCCCACTTTTTTTTTTTTTTGGTAAAATCTTAAACCTCAAGAAAATGTGACTATCCAGTATGAGTGTTCGTTGTAGTAGATTCACTTATTATTGGAATTTTACATGTTTGTTCTCCCTGTAGACTTAAAAATACATTTTATGGTGAGCTTTTTTGTGAGTAAGTTGAAAATAAATTGCATATATGATACTTTACTTTTAAGTACTTCGTAACGATTCTCCTAAAGATAAGGGCGTTATCCTACCAAAATCACAATACCATTATTTGACGTATGAAAAGTAAAAATCATAATGTTTTCTTGTATCTGCTCTAAAGCGCTAACTTCTCCACATTGTCCCAAAACATGTTTTTGGTTGGTTTCAAACAATCAGGTCTATATATGGCAATTGCTTATGCCTTTTGCCCTTTTTTTAAACCTAGATCACTTGCTATTGTTTGTCTATTATATTCATTATACTGACTCTTTGAAGAGTCCCAGGCGTTCTTTTAGAAAGTCACACAGTTTGATATTTCTTCTTTTATTTTCAGAGCACATTTAAGTTTTCTTTCCTGTCTTATATTTCCTGTCAGTTGGTAATTGGGTTCAGAGCAGAGGTTGGGAAACATTTTGTCTGAAAGGGTCCAGATAGTAATTACTTGATGCTTTGTAGGTTATAAAAGTGCGCAATTAGTCAGCTTTGCCCTTGTAGTGGGAGAATAGCCAGACACATGAGGAAACAAATGGGCATATCTATGATCCAGGGAAACTTTGTTTACAAAAACATGCCTCATCATATTAAGTGGAATAAGTCAGATAGAGAAAGGCAAACATCATACGATACCACTTATGTGTGGAGTCTAAAAAAAAAAAGAATTATGCAAACCAGAAATAGGCTCACAGACATAAGAAAAAGTTTATCAAAAGGGGAAGGGTTGGGTGAGGGATAAATTAGGAGTTTGGGATTAACATATACACACTACTATATATAAAATAGATCAACAACAAGGACTTACTGTAGAGCACAGGGAACTGTATTCAATATCTTGTAATAGCCTGTAATGGAAATGAATCTGAAAAAGACTGTTCCAAGTAAGATAATCACAGAGTTGTCAAGCCGGAAGGCTAGTCTCAGAAACCAAAGGGCTTTCTACTTCTCTGATAAGGGAGGTTTAGAGTGTCTTGAGCTTCATCTGGGTCCATGTAGAAGTCTCCATTTCAAGTTTCCTATTTAACTTTTCCTGATCAGTACCCTAATTTTCACATGAAGAGTGTGAGACTGACTTCTAAACTATGGTTGAAAAATTGAATATTGTATTTGATTTTTAGCAATATCTTCCCCCTGTGACCACAAGAAATGAGTTTTTAAACTGTCATAGGATCTCTCTGGTTCATGACTTTGACTTGGGCTGCAAGAAAGCAGATCTGAGCTTGTTCTTTTCTGGGCAACTACACTCAAAAGAATCACAAACATAATCATAATGATTGCTGTACCATTAAAGTAGCATTCAGTGATCTCCCAAGTGAAGAGCTGTATCATAATAGACCATAGAGGTATCTTGACTATTATGATTCTGTGAATGTCATTTGTATTAGCAAGGCACTCAGCTTTTTGTTCAAGTCCAAAGGCTTGTCCAAACATATTCTCAATTTACTACATTGTATCCAGGGTTCACTGTCCTTCTCAGGTCTCTCTGAGTCAGAATGAAATCAGGAGACAGAAATCACACTTTGATTTAAACAGGAGAAGTGTAATATAAAGATGTAAAGAGAAATTCTAATACTTTTTTAAAACTTACTCTATCATTAATTTAGGGAAAAGGTTTACATATCAGGGTGAAGTAGCAGAAATTGATATAGATCCCCATTATTTCAGTCTCATAGTAGCTAAGAGACCAAATGTCTAGGACTGCTTCAGGGAGATGGTGCTGGCCCTGCATTACCTCACACAGAGTGACTTGCAAACACCTCCAGCATTTCAATTGCCTTTAAAAAGTCTATCACAAAACCATGACCTAGACTGCCATCTCCAAATTCTAGAGTTTATGAAGAGTATTTAAGGAAGGCTAAGCATGTAGGGGGCCTTCTCCCCAAGAGTGGACTTCAGACCTTGTTGGAGAAGGTGCCATGGCAGCCCTCTGGATGTCAGGAAGCTTGCTAGGTGGCCAGGAGGAAGCACCCCTCTGGGATGCAGAAGAGCCATGACTGGTGGGCAGATGTTGAGAGGGAATTGGGGTGCCACTACCAGCGCAAGACCCAGAGCACTTAGTGTCCATACAGGGAGGCCGTGGGAGACAAGTGTGCAGGTAAGCTGGGGCTGGTGTGAGGGCTCGGAAGAAGACTGTTCCTCCCACCCTTCCATTCTTAGAGTAATTAAATACATTTCTGAAAGCTGAGATGTATATTATGTTATGAACAGGTATTTAGCTATAATTTCAGTGTGCTTGAGGAGTGATGTGAAGGATCTCCATTGTCTGCTGATCGCCAATCTTTTGGGGGAAGTAATTAGGTTTGTTTTTAGAGTAGGTACTGGGGATTGAACCCAGGACCTTCTGCATGCTAGGCATGTGCTCTACCACTTGAACTATAGCCTCTCCCTCATACTACTCTTTGTACTGGAGACATTGGCATCCAGAACAGACATGGTGGTACCCATGATGTGCAAAAACCCAGTGTTTCCAAAAAGAAGCTGATCCTAATGTCAGCATTGCCAAGAAGCATTACTTGGACACAGAGGTCATTATGATGAGAGATTCTCTTGCTCCAAAAATACAAAAAAATTAGATGTGTATCTACTCAATATTGTTGCAAATATACAAAGCATTGCTTGACAGAAGTGGAAGAAGAAATAGGCACATCCAAAATCCTGGTGAGAGATTTTAATACATTTTCCTCATATTGTTTCACTAAACATTAGAGGAAGCTCTAATCTAGATTTCCAGAGTGTGCAGGGATATTTGGGAATCTCGAGCTAGAATGGAATGACTTCCGGGCAGTGGATGTGGGAATTGTCCTCCCTAGGTGCTCCTGTCTCCTTCCTTTTCTCCTAGGTGTTCTTTCAAAGGACCCTTTCTGCCTTCCTGAGGAAAAGAGAGAGGCAGACAGATGGTGGCTGATTGTGTGAGAAACTGTCCTCAGGTAAGAAGAAAGTTATCCTTCTACAAAATGATTTACTGTGTCCACCAGATGGACACATTTCCTTTTAGGCAGGCCTGTCTTGAGAACTTCTTAAATAAAGCCATTGGAGAACCGAGTCCCTGATGAGTTCCCTCCAACAGTGGAGGCTCTTATACTGGTGACAGATTAGCCTGAATAATCTTAGTATGTCAATAATTACCTCCTAATATTGCTTCTCATGATGGTGACTGCATAGTTTTAATTTTGCTTGGTGTTCTTACATAGTAAGAAAGATGATTGTGCATTTCTCGAAAAATGTATTCATTCATCAGCATTTACACGTGTCTCCAACTGGGTTAGGACTGTGCTGCAAAAGGGAAATAAAGTTCTTTTAGGCTCATTGTATTGAGGTAAGTTCATGTGTTACATGCTCCATTAAAGCCATAGTTGGCGGATACCAATCACAAGTGAGTGTGGAGAAAGAGAAGGGAACCCAGGACCAGTGCATCCCAGGGGAGATGATGAGAGACCCTGAATCCCTCTCTTGCCATTGGGTCTCCCGTCTTCATTCGCCAGTGAACATTGGTGGAGTTTTTAATTTACTGAAGCTAGTGTGTGTGTGATGGCTTAGGATTCAGTGACCTTTGCTGATGTGGCCATGGACTTCACCCAAGAGGAGTGGACTCTACTGGACCCCTTTTAGAGAAACCTGTACAGAGATGTGATGCTGGAGAACACACCCATCTTAGCTTTGGTTCACCAGAGGCAGATGCCGAGCCAAGGATTCACATACAAGCAAAGGAGCAAAGGGAACCCACGGAACATGGGTTAGAGAGAGAGAAGCGATACAGGGAGGACAGTACATCCATCACTCTAACCTTAAGTCAGCTCCCCCAGCGAGTGAGCAGGGTTCTCATCCTCTAGGGAAATTCTGGAAGATGGCACAAAATCCAAACTTCGGGGTTATCCTAGCTAAGGGATGAAGAACGTGGTATACCCCCACCTCTCCATCAAGAATTGTCCCTGGTGGAGCATAATGCTTTGTCACTTGTGCCATCATGCACTGGGAAAAGTAGGTTCCATGTGGTGCCGACAGTGGCGGTCAGGCTGGTACGCGATGGAGAGAGTGAAAGGATCCCAGGGAGTGCAGGAGAAATGGTGACCGCTTCTGCTGCTCCGTCCTTCCCTGCAGTCTCAGTTCTATCAATATTCTCATCAAAACGTGCGCTAAGTTCTGAACACATCCCACAAGTGTGTAACTGCCATTCCGACTGGCACCTCCATAGGGTGCTCTCCCCACAAATTAAACCATGGGAGAAAAGCTTTTTTTCTATTGTATTCACTATTACATGTTTTGGGATCTTAGAATGTATCTTAAAACTGCAATGATGGGAAATGAAGGTCCAGTGAAAGAAGGTAGTGAAGGAAGAAAGGAAAGAAGGAAGGAAGGCAAAGAATGAAGCAGTATCTCAGAGTTATCCTATGCAATGTATTACTACGAATTACCTGAATGAAGCAGCTTTCAAATCTAAGACTCCTACTCTTGCAGTTGAAAATCAGGTCACTGTTTTCAGGAAAAGTTTCATAGCAAAGTTAGGAATGTGGGCTCAGTGTCAGGTTTCCAGGTTAGAATCCATCCCAATCTCAATCTCTTTGAAAAATGGGGTACCTGAGAGAAACTGTCTTTAAGAAATGTTGTCAAGATAACATAAAACATACACATAAACCCAGAAGAACGGCTTTGATACTTGAAGCACTTGTCTTATGATTATTGTGCGATTTTCACTCCATTTCTTCCAGGGAAAAGCAAACACACAACAAAATTATGGTGAAGAATATCAACATTGGAAAGGATAGTTTGGAGGAAACCATGCCACATGTGCTGTAAGTTCTCCAAATCTAATGTGGGAAATCGCCGGATTGGCTATAAGAAAACTGGCCCAAGACAGAAATGTATGGGCTGCGAATAGGAATGAAAAGTTACAAAGGGCTCACTGAGGAGGTTGCTTGAGGAGAAACTAATGCAAAAACAAATAAAAGTCACAAGTACGTTGAGTATAGAAGAAATGCAGCATGTCTTAGTGGAGAAGAAGCAGGATATTCAAGTTCACAGCCATTGTCTTTGCAGCCTCACAATGTCCACTTAGTTCTGAGGCCCGGGGCCCATCACAGACAAGGGGCTCCTCGACCGAGCAGCCTCCCCAGGGCCCCCTTCACGTCCTTGTTCCTCAGGCTGTAGATGAAGGGGTTCAGCATGGGGGTGACCACAGTGTACATCACGGAGGCAGCTGAACTCTGGGGAGAATGGGTCACATGAGAACTGAGATAGACCCCCAGGCTTGTCCCATAGTACAAGGAGACCGCAGAGAGGTGAGACCCACAGGTGGAAAATGCTTTATATTTCCCCCCTGCCGAGGACATTCTCATCAAAGACAAGGCAATTCGAGAATAAGAGAAGAGGATCCCAGTGAGGGGAAACACACCCAGCAGGGCAGTTGCCACAAACAAGAAGATCTTATTGACTAGGGTGTCAGAGCAGGCCACCATGATCATCTGAGCCAGTTCGCAGAAGAAATGTGGAATTTTAGTGCCAATACAGAAGGTCAGCCGCCTCAACAGTAGAATGTGAACCAGGGCCACCAAGAAAATGATGAACCAAGACATTAGAACCAGGAGACCACAGAGGCGTGGGCTCATGATGACCATGTAGTGCAGGGGGTGGCAGATGGCCACAAAGCGGTCATAGGCCATCACAGTCAGGAGGAAACCATCCATTACAGCAAAAATCATAAAGAAATACACCTGAGTGAGGCATCCTGTGTAAGAGATGTCTTTGCTCTGGGCTTGGAGGTTCACTAGCCCCTTCGGGATGGTGGTGGAGACGAAACAGATGTCAACAAAGGACAGGTTGGAGAGGAAGAAGTACATGGGGGTGTGGAGGTGGGGGTCAGAGCTAGCGGCCAGGATGATGAGCAGGTTCCCGAGCACGGTGACTAGGTACATGGTCAGGAACAGACCAAAGAGGAGGGGCTGCAGGTCAGGATGCTCTGAGAGGCCCAGGAGGAGAAATTGTGATTCTTCTGTGTGGTTTCCTGCTTCCATGTAGCTGGTGTGTCTGCTGGGGCAGGAGGCAAAAGCATTATTCAGTGAACAGCCAACTAGCATCTCAGCTAGTCATCACCTTTATGATTCCACCTTTAGGCTGATGTCCTTCCAATGCCAAGGATTCACTCAGTCAGATTGTAGACCATTTTCATTTTAAATCTAATTAGCCACTAAATAGCCACTTTTAAATTTAGAAGAAAAAAAATAAATCTACTCACTGGTTCTAATTCTTTTTTTATCTTTTTAAAAAATCTTCTTAAAAATTATTTTTCTTCTGGGCCACCAGTAAGGGGTCACCAATAAGGTCCCAATTCTCACAGCCACTTCAGCTTTCTTTTTTTTCCAGGGGAGGGAGAGGGAGGTAATTAGGTTTACTTATTTATCTATTTTTTTAATGGAGGCACTGGGGATTGAACCCAGGACCTCATGCACGTTAGGCATGCACTCTACCACTGAGCTATACCCTCCCCTCTTTCACTGGTTCTAATTCTGTTTGAAGCTATGGACATAAACCAGTTTCGTCTATAATATGACCTTTGCAAAATGGTTGAAGATATTTAGAAACTTTTCTTTATGACCTCCATTCTTTCTTCATGCCAATAGCCCATTAATTGTTATGAATATATGGATTCTCAACTCAGAGAAACTTAATTCTATGACCTGATGCTTCCTATTGTGATAGTTAACTCTCAGATGCCTTAAGTACTTTATTATTATCTTTTAATTTCTAAAAATGTGGTTACTGCTATTACCTTCTTCATGAGGGTTAAAAATGCCTTTGTGTACAATAGGATCTGAATAAATGATAGCTATTATTATTACTAAGTTCATCACATGCCTGAATATAGACGAAAAATAGAATAGTAAAATGAAATAAAATGCATTCATATATATTTAAAAAGAATAATAAGGGAGAGGGTATAGCTCAGTGGTAGAGTGTGTGCCTAATATGCACGAGGTCCTGGGTTCAATCTCCAGTATCTCCATTAAAAAATAATAATAATAAAAAAAATAAACCCAATCACCTCCCCCCCAAAGAAGTAAAAAGAATAATAAATCGTGAATAAGTAATTCCTGCTCTGGGAATAAAACTCTTATCTGGTTAAATCTAGGATGTTTGCTAACATAATTCATCTCAAAAATAGGTAAATGAAGAGTAATCATAACCATAATCACACTCAAAAATTCATTTGAGAAAATGTAAGTCATCACTGGTGAGCAGCCAGGAGAGAGCCTCTTGCTAAATAAAGAAAATAAAGACAATTTCTTAACCCAGTGAAGGTTAGGTATTTTAAAACTGCAACCAAAGGATATTCTGCATGAAAACACTAAAATATTTGCATTAACTTCATGAACAGGACAAGACTGTCTACTCCAACTTCAGTCACTCCATATTCTCTGAAACACTGAAAGAGAATGCTAAAATGAGAAAATGATTTTAGCCTGGGTACCAAACGTCAAAAATAATTACATTGTTTGAAAACAAATTTCTTCCGTATAGCACAGGGAACTATATTCAACATTTTGTAATAACCTTTAATGAAAAAGAATGTAAAGATGAATATATGTATATATATGCATGGCTGGGACAGTGTGCTGTACACCAGAAATTGACACATTGTAACTGACTACTTCAATTTTTAAAAAAATTCAAGAAAATAAATAAATAATTACATTGTAGATGATATTGTAGATACAATACGGTGGATAAGATGAAACAGCAACTTCAGTATAGAGATATTAGGTCCTATTAGTAAGGTGAATCTGCCAACAAAAAGTAGTTAGGGAATCGAATAGAAAAATCCAGTCAAGGGGAGGGCATAGCTCAAGTGGTAGAGCCATGCTTAGCATTCACAAGGTCCTCGGTTCAATCCCCAGTACCTCCTCCAAAAATAAATAAACCCAACTACATCCCCCTCAAAAAAAAAGAGAATAAAAAAGAAAAATCCAATCACATGAGGAACAAAATAGAGAATAAGAATACCTTATGCATAGCAAATCTCCAGTGAGTAGTTGATAAATAAATGATTGCACAGTGGAAATCTTAAGAGGAGCCTACAATTATGGGAAAGTTTAGAGAAGAGGTGGAGACTCTTTGGGAAATAACTCTTACTGGAGAGAGGCTTTAGATTCCAAAAAGAGAAACGGGACTGGTTTCAGTAGAAATGAAAGTACTTGCAGACTATACAGACTTCACCATCATGGACTAAATAAATACTGGGCTATTCTAGTCTCACTGTTCTAGAGGTAGAGCCCAGTACCCACTTTCTTTTTCTTCCTACTCCACGAGCCTTTCCTGGGACACAGTCTCCAGTAGTTATCACTGAATCTTTCTCTTCTCTGCACTGTGTCCTGGAGAAGCCCATTTGGGTTTGCACCGAGGCTGGGGTAAGAAAATTATAGGAAATGGGCAACAGGGACATGTTATTACCATTGCAAGGGTTGAATTCTCAGGGCTCCTCATTAAATAAATGGTTCTAGTAACTTTCCTCTCTCCAAACAACTCAGCTCCCTTGAGATACAAAGATAAGAGAGTGGAAAATTTTCAGCCAGAGTTGTGTATGTGTAGGCAACAGTGGGGGAAGAAGTTATATTCTCCCAAGAGAAATTCTTCTATCTTTGGTTTGACTCAAAAGTGACAAGAATGATTGTCACTCGAAGGAATGATTAGTTTCTGTGTGAACCAAAACATGGGAGCCTTTGCTGATATTAGGGAGGGCTCCATGTCTTACCTCTAAATGGGGGGCAAGGGCCGCAATAATCCAGGTAGACTGAATTGAAGATGGAGTATTGAGAAAATACATGTGGCAAATGTAAATCACCTGTAAAATTTGTCAGGGTAGGGGAAGCCAGAGGTAAGATACAGCCTTCAGGGAGTTCAAATATGAGAGAGTTAGACCCACAATTTTATGGAAGGTATGAGAACACATTTAATTTCAAAGAGGATGATAATATTTAGTGCAGGCATTTGAATACACAGGAATTTCTGGGTATACAACTCGCAAGAGGCATTATACCCTCTCAGCCAATGACAGTCACAGTGTGCTGTATCTCCAATTTGTAGGATGTGGTCCCAGGAT
This sequence comes from Vicugna pacos, assembly GCF_048564905.1. Classification (NCBI taxonomy): domain Eukaryota; kingdom Metazoa; phylum Chordata; class Mammalia; order Artiodactyla; family Camelidae; genus Vicugna; species Vicugna pacos. Next base: position 25,727,322 of record NC_133008.1, on the reverse strand, counting down.
TGGAAGTAGAAGTGATCCTGTGTAAGTCATGCCCAGTAAGCCATGTGGGAGTTTGTGCTCCAGGTCTCCACATTTCTGGCCTCTGCAGGTTTGGAGGTCTTGACAGCTAAAGAGACAACAGTTCCAGAGACACGGCCAAAGCCCCACGGAGCTTCTAGCTGTGCTACTGCCTGACATTTCAGGATCTTTGTGCCAAGAATAGGAATCATCCTGCATACTTGGTGAGCAGTGTCACCGTGTGCCCGTGGGAGTGGGCACACACTGGTCCCATGCTGCGCTCAGTCAGCAGCACGGAACAGGAGCAACCTGAGGGCAAACACAGTGGTGGATACACAGTGATGGCTGTTAGTCACTTAGGCTCCCACAGCTAGAGATCAGAGTGGTGTGACATTGGGTGAGGCTGGTTCCTTTAGCTGAGGGCAGTTCTCAGGGCTGAAGGCTCAGGGCTGTCACATGGCTGTACTTCCTGCACCTGAAAAATAAGCCTTTAACTGAAGAGCTAAGTGGGCAACACAGCACAAGATTCCCTACTTTCCACCTGGTTGGCTGTTTGGATTGTGATTTGCAACAACATGGACTGTGTCTCATGAGAGCTTGCTCCTGATGTATGGGGGTCAGGAGTTGGGAGGACCTTTTCTTAGGAAGTGAGAGCCACACTGAGAACTGAAGCGTCGTGAGTAAGGCTCAGCCGAGCATAATCTTGTCTTTCTGACCTCCTCCTCTATAAAACCGCAGTTCTTTCTAGCACTACTGCCATTAAGAGAGAACACTGGACCAACATATGCCACTGCCAAGTGCAAGTTATTAGTGGGGTGTTTCACAGGGACATCAAACCAAACCTTTCCAAGGTCAAACTCACATCTTTTCTTCTTTCCTTCCTTCTCCAAACATGTTACATCAGAGAGAGTAACACCATAGATGATGTGAACAGATCCACAGGTGGAATTATCCTAAATGGTTAAGTAATAACAACAGTCTGTTAAAATAGTTTTCCTAATTAGTCTTTACTTTTATGTTGGTATTTATCACGAAGTCTAGTTTTACCATTTACTTATATATTAAAATAAGAATAGATTCTTTCTCCCAGTAGAATGTACCCGCTATGAAATTTGGGCTTTTATTTTTGGCCAAACTTCATACCAGTACCTAGAAGGTAATAATAAATATTTAAGGGCACAAGTCAGTCAATCACACCATTGCTATTACTAGAATTAGAAATAAACTAGTTCCAGCTTCTGGGAAAAAATAAGTAGAAAAAATAGAAAAAAAATAAACTTGGAGCACAGACATGTTTCAATTTTTCCTCTTTCTTTCTAGTGTTTGCCAGATACTAAACATCACCTACACAAATTGAACATTTGTAAATATCATAAATTTATATAATGAATTCTCCCATGTTACTGCCTGTAATCTGTTAATTTCAGCATGTCTTGTTTGCCATATAACTTTAAAGAATATGTAAATTATAGGTAATTTTTCTCTTTAAGGAAACATTCCAGATGTAATAGTGTAAATACTGGAATTTAAGAAGAAATAAAACTATGGTCAAGCATCAGGTCCCTCTTTTTCCTCTCTTTCAACATGCTTCCTGTACGATTAATAAAATGGAATAGTTACAGAGGGTGTATGACACACATCTCAGGTACTGTTATGGACTGAATTGTTCACTCAGAATTCATATGTTGATGTCTAATCCTCGGTGTCTCAGAATGTGCCTTTAAAGACAGAAAGTGCCTTAAAAGAGGTAATTAATTTAAAGTGAGGTCATTAGGGTGGACCTAATTCAATCTCACTGGTAGCATAATAAGAAGAAGAAACTGGAAACACAGAAACCAGGGCACACCTGCAAAGAGGTCCATGTGAAGAGGCAGCAAGAGGGTGGCCATCCTCAATCCAAGGAGACAGATCTGAGAGGAAACCAAGCCTGCTGGCATCTTGATCTTGAACATCCAGCCTCCAGGACTGGGAGAAAATTAATTTCCTTTGTTTAAGTCTCCCAGCCTGGTATTTTGTTAAGGCAGCACCAGCAAATTAATACAGGCATCAATTCAAAAATCCTCTTGCCCCATCTTTTACTCCAGCCACGTCTACTGTATTTATTTCAGTGGAAGCTGTGACAAGCTTTGCCTAGTTCCAGTTGGACAGCACCTTGCCACAAGACCATGCCACATGCCTCCTGCTTCCTGCCCTGAAGCTTCTCTGATACCACAATATGGGACACCTGAGGGAATCTGCTCTGAATTCAGACTTGTGCAACTCAGAAATAAGGGATGCTAATCTCTCTAGGAACACCTTTGGCCCACAGAAGACGTGAGCTGATGTCTTTTCATCTACTGAGCAGACCGTTCTGAGACTCATACCTGACGGACCTCAGAAGGATTTGGTGGAATTGAGCAGCAGTCACCCACAAAGGAAACAAAATGTTAATGAGTACTTAGATTGGTCTGGCTTTTCTTCCTTCTCCGAAGGATAATAATAGGGTATATATATATACACACACACATATATAATTTATTATCTATTTTATATATTATATAATAACAAATATATATATATATATATATATATATATCTGCAGAAAAGGATATACATGGACTTTCACAGCAGCGTTACTCATAATATCCACAAAGTGGAAACAACCCAAATGTTCATCACCTGCTGAATAAATTAATATATTCATACTATGGAATATCATTCTGCAATACAAAGGAATGATATGCTGAAATACATATGAACCTTGAAAAAATATACTAAGTGAAAAAAATTGACAGGATTTTATGATTTAATTTACATGAAATGTCTGAAAAGGCAAATCTATACATACAGAAAGTAGAATCATGGCAACTTGATTTTTTTTTTTTTTGCTTTAGTGCAGGTGTCTTTATTTTACCGATACTTTATAAAAGGGTTTTTCCAGGGATAGAAAAAAAATGGGGAAAGAAGAACTTGGCCAAGTGTTTAGTGCATTAGATCTCCCTTCTAGGTGGCAAAATCCCTTTCTCTGACTATGGTGGATTTACGATGCACTTGGAAGTCAAAGCCTCTGTGGGAAATTTTGCATACACTGAGCTCTTTGTGTAAAGAATTATGTTGTCCTCTCCTGGTTTTATTTCCTTTGTGTTTCCCCTCCAACTTCATCTCACTTATTTCCTTGCCCTTTTTAAGAAAAGAAAAAAAGTCCAATAATATTCATTTGCATTTCTTCCCAATATGGGGGAGAAAACCAATGGCCAGGAGTCTGTGAGTCTGGTCATCTTTGCTGCCACCCTTGATTTTTAAAGGTGTAGGAAAATGGGGTTATAGCAACTAAAGGATCTTTTATAATGGAACCAAAATTCCATTATATTGTTTACCACTAACTAATAAAATAATGTAAAACTTGTTATCAAAAGAGTCTGATACAGGTGTAAGTAAATATTACTGCACAGAAGAGTCTAAAACCTGGGACAGGTGTATTAGGAATATACTATTTAATAAAGGTGGAATTTCAAATAAGTATGTCAAAGATAGTTTATCAATAATTGATACAACAATTCGCCATCTTTCTGGAGGAAAAAATCGTACCCACTACCCCACACCACATGCCAAAAATACATTCTTTGAGGACTAAAGATTAAAATGTCAGTAAAAATAATAAATTTTAGAAGAAAATTAGGAAATCTGTATGCAACCTAGAGTTTCAAGAGATTTTTTTAAGGCAAGTCAGGAAACCCAGAAATTACTTTTTTAAAAAAAGAGTCCTTTGGCTACATAAGAAGTGAATATTTTATACACAACAGATGAAACATTAACACAACAAAATAATTATCAATTTAATAGATGCATAAAACATTTGATAATGTACATAAACAATTTTGGTAAAATGTGCTAATAAACAGGATTTTAAAAGACTTCCATAAACTCCTTTGTGGCCACTCACTGAAATATACAGCCAACATGATAACAGAAAATTTAAACTATTCCTAAATGAGTGAAGAATGCCTGGTAACAGTGCTGTTTCTCAGCGTAACATGGGAGGTCCTGACAGTATGGTAAGATAGGAAAAATAAAAAACAAATACATACTTGAAGAGGGAAGGCAAACACGAAGGTTACAGAAAAAATGTTACTACTTTGAATATGCAAAGAAATCAGTGATTAGAGTTCCGTATGCTGTCCAATGTAAATAAAAAGAAATAAGGCGAAATAAAGGTTAAATGCAGGATTGATTGAATGGAGGAGACCATCTCATGGATTGGCAGGCTTATCAGAATGGGAGAATCAACTCCAAGGGCTCCAGGAAGTGAGGACTAGCAGGTAGATGAGCTTTGATGAGCCTCTGGTGGGGTGAGTACCACCCCCAGCCTCTCCTTTCCGACCTCTAAACCCGGAACTGGGCCTCGTCCCGCCTCCAACACCGTTTCCGGGCGTGGGCCCCTCCCACCGCCATAGCGCCGTCCACAGGTCTGGTTCCCACCTCAACGGCAAGGGCTGGACCTGTTTTCTGTCCCCAGATCCCGCACTAAGCTGACTCTAAGGCCCTTCAGCTCTAAAGCGGGGAGATAGTTCGTGTTTCCTCCTGCAATGACCGAACTTGGCTGACAGCCCCAGCCCCGGACCCCCTTCCTCTGCGGCCGAGGCAGGAAGCGGAAGTGACGTGAAGGACCCGAGGCGGTCTTTTTGTCCCGGGCTCTGTGTCTGGCGGAGGGGGTCACGTTGGTCTCCTGCGGTTTAGCGTGTCCTTGGTGGGGCCCGCGACAAGGGAGGGCTCTGGGACGCACGGAGCGCGGGAAAGGCCGGCTTAGGGAGGCCTCGTCCCTCCGCTCGCGGCCGGCGGGACCTCAGTTCCGGGGTTCAGCCGGGTCAGGAGTGAGGTTAAGAGCGCGTCTGCGGGGTGCTTTCCTCTTTGTTTCCGTGTTCAGAAGCCCCCGTGGTGACCTTTGTGACTTCAGCCCCGGAGGACATGCATTTCCGCTGTTCTGTCAGGTTGCTCCGGCCTCTGCGCCTTCAGGTTATCACGAACGTAGGCTTCCTGCCGTGTTCTTGTGAGTCTGAGGTGTGGGCTTGAGAAATGGGAAGCAGAACGTTAAGAGCTGTGTGCTGAGTTTATTCAGTGCCTTACTGAGGGCTGTAGCCTAGGAGTCAGGCTCTGGGAAAGCTCAGAAACTTCTGAAGAGGTAAGGCGGGGAATGCCAGTGTGTACGGGATTTTGGAGGTGTATGTGTAATCAAGCACACGTCTCGGCACACGGTTGCTGCTAGTCACGTGGAATAGATACCTTAGTTAATGCTTTTAGTGTGTTTCTAAGTATGGAAAGATGGGAGAATTGGGGTTCATAAAATTTTCTTCTGAAACTGTCTGAAGGCATGTACTGCCAGTTTTCCCGGAGCACAGAGTGCCTCATCCCTGAACTGGATGGATTCTAAATTCCTTTCAGGATGTGGGAAGGGCAGCTGCTGCAGTGGCCAGTGACTCAGTCCTTGTAGAAGCAGATGGTTCTGAGAATTCATCCTCATCTTCGCATGTCTTTATTTTTGAACAGTACATACAGGTAGAAAGATGAGATGCTTTCTTAAGTATCAAGAGTGTTAATTTTATGTATATAAATATAAATGAATGTAGACCACAAGTCTTTCATCTAAAGAAAAGCAAGAATACTCAGCCATATGGTTGTCTGAATTTAAGCTGGTGTATCCCCACAGAGTCAAAACAGGGGTCTCAAGGAGAAAAAGATGAAGGATTTATACCACTGGTTCTAGAATACTTGAGATTACCATTAACAGGATTTGTCTGCACTACACGTGGCCCCCTGTCTCACCTACCCCCATTTTTCTTTCATAAAATCTTTTTTTTTCCCCAGGACAAACAGGATCATTTTATTCTCATTTGTCCTTAAAAGAAAGATACAGTCGAAATTTTACAGTTCAGTAGGATTAGACATGATTTATAATTTTAACATTTTTTAAACAACGACTACAGAAGCAAAGGACTAGTATAAATGATAAAACTACTAGAGCAAAGAGAAACTAGCATTCCGATCAAAGCATGTGCCACAGCTAAACTTTCTTAGAAGGGATTTGTGGAAAGCCTTTAATTTCAATTATCTGAACTATTTCTGTAACCACCATATACATGCCTTCACCAACTTGTTAATCAAATGCTTTCTAAATTTAGGAACCAGTGACCAAGTGGCCTGAAACGCTTGTCTTGAATCTGTTTTTCTTACTAACAATTATTAATATTTCAAGAAAAAATATTTTCTAAGCACAAAAGTTTTCTAAAAACTTCAGTTACCCTTTCTGGCTCAGTACCTAACTGAAATTTTCAAAAGATTATATTGCACACAAAAAAATTGGAGCAGCATACTCTGTGTGTATGATTTCGTAAAATCTTAAACCTAAAGTAAATCCGAACATCCAGTACAATATATGTTCGTTGTAGCAGATTCACTTATTTTTAGCATTTTGCATGTTTGCTCTCTCCTTAAAAACATAAGCACATTTTTATGGTGAACTGTTTGAGAGTGAGTAAATTGAAAATAAATGCATACATGATATTTGACCTTTAAATGCTTGGCAATGCAGCTTTTAAAGAGAAGGATATTGTCCTACTAAAGCCATAATACTCTTTTGCCCACAAAAATTAAAGATAATGTAGTCTAATATCTACTACTGTAAAAACTGAACTGCTCCATGTTATTCCAAAATGTGTTTTTGGGTCTAGAACTCAGTCAAAGTGTATATGTGGTGATTGTTCATATTTTTTACTTTTTTTTAATACTGGATCTGTCCAAATTGTTTGTCCAATATATTGACCTTTTGAAGAGTTACACTCATTCTGATAGAAAGTCACACATTTTGATAGTTCTGATTTTATATTTCGGGGTTTTTAGATGTTTCCTCTATGTCTTGTATTTCTTGTGAAACACAGTTGAGTCCAGAGCAGAGGTTGGCAAACCTTTTGTCTGAAAAGGTCCAGGTAGTAAGTACTTGATGCTTGGCCTAAGGTATGGAATTACTCAGCTCTGCCTTTGTAGTGGGTGAGCAGCCATAGGCATAAGGAAACAAATGTGCTCCAAGGAAATTTTGCTTACAAAAACTGGCCTGTGACCAAAGTGTGGCAACTCCTGGTGTAAAGGCTTCAAAGTATCTTCAGAATATATTGAGGGTGATGTGTACATCAGATTGCATTCCATCAAGAACATATGCTATCCCTTGATTAGTGATGCTAAATTTGATTACTTGCTTAAGGTAGTGGTAGTGATCACTAGAGCAATCTTTTAAAGATAGACTTTTCTTTTTGAGGGAAAAAATCATACATGGATGATACTTTGGTGCTCAGAATATAGTGTTCCTGAGCAACCTTTGTAACAGTTGCCTTTTAGCATCTGTTGTATTGTGCACAGACATCTTATATGAGCCTTATGTGATTTTTTATGTTATAATTCTGTTTCTGTGTCTTTTAAAATTTGTGTGTACTATAGTGGAACATTTTTGAGGGGAATGTCATATTGTTTGGCAATCCACAAATGATCATTGAATTCTGTTAGTGAGTTAGGCTGTGTGTTAGGGACAGAGCGACAGTGGCCACCAAAACAGACATAGCACTGCACCATGGGCTTACTGTGTCTATCTGGGAATACATACTTAAAATGAAAACTGGAGGAGGGTATTGCATGGTGGTAGAATACATGCTTAGTATGCATGAGGCCCTGGGTTCAACCCCCAGTACTCCCATTTAAATAAATAAATAAATAAACCTAATCACCTTCCCCTAAAAAAAAATTTTTTTTAAAGAAGAATTAAAAAAAATGAAAACTGGCAATTTTCTGATACTGACAGTTGTCTTGCTCTGAGGTGGTAATACATCCTGCGAGGGGTTGATAACTTAAGTTGTGAAGCAAAGCATGAGTAGATTTACCTACTCAGGTCATTGAGCTGGAGTGAGGATTTGCAGATTGAGGAGAGAATTATATGTGAAGGGCACTTCATGAGCAAAATATAGTGTAGTTGAGAGCTTTTTTTCTTTTTTTCTTTTTTCTTCCTTCTTTCTCTTTTCTTTTCCCTTTTCTCTTCTCTTTTCTTTTTAACTGAGAAAGAGGGTTGGCAGAAGAACGAAGAGTGGTGGCAGAGTGGAGAGCAGGGACAGGACCAGGAGTGAGATTCTCGAGACAACATTCAAAGGCCAAGGAAACTTCTGAAACGTTTTAAGCAGGAAAGTGACTTGAGTTCATTTACAACTTATATAGAACCTGATAACTCCTACTTTTGGAGAGGACTTTCCGAAAGATGAGAGTGAAGGCATGGAGTCAGGATAGAATCTCCCGCTGAATAACTTTTCGAATAGAATCACAGTAACACAGGTGTCACGATTGTTATGGAAAAGAAAATAAATGAAATGATTTGAGAGTTTTGTAGATGGTAGAAGTCAAAGAATCCGGGCATTTACTTCATCTATTTATTTACTACAGGATATACCTCCCCCCCCAATTAATGAATGCTTGATTAGTGCTTAGTGAAAACCTTCAGTCCAGGGCTGATTTAAGGGTGGCTGTTAACTTTTGGAGGAGATAGACATCTATCTCAGAAAATGAATGTATTATTAAAATGTATTCGGCTTCTGGAGCTAAAGTTGAGGGTGTTATTATTTTCTCTGTGCTTATATGGGAGTAGTTGAAGGTAATAAAAGTGATATTTAAGTCATAAAGAGACAAGGCGAAGGAGGCAGCCATGCTGGAAGTGGAAGGTGGGGAAAGTGTTCCATATTTGGGTGAATACCTTTCTAGGGTGGGGGCTGCACCAAGGATTACTTCCAGATTTGACAGTAGAGACATTTTATTTGATTGGGGAAAATGCTGAGGGAGGAATCTAATCTCCAGTGTATAACTGGCAAGAAAAACAAGTACTATCTTCCAAATGCTGTGAATCAAGAGAAAGTATGTGTTTTAATTTTATGAACAGCAAGTTCATTCAAGAATTTAATGAGAATCAGTGACTGAGCATTGAAAAATATCGTCTCCATGAAAATATACTTTATCATCAATCTGAGCAAATGCTTATCTTTCTAAGTGTATAGTGGTTTTGAGATTCCTTTTCCTCCTCCGAAGAGGCCTCTGATTCCCTAAAGGATCATCCAGAGTAACCAGTCCTGTTTGACTCCTGATAGACACTGATGTAACTAGGGGACTGGAGTCAGTCCATAGGTAAATGATGGCGGTCAGAAAGCACTGAAGTGTCCACAGGATTTGGTAATACCCATAGCACCCTGTGTATTTACCACTTCCGGGTCCCCGTGAAGGAGATGTGACATAGTGAAGTAACTGATGAAGTTTCTGAAGATAAAGTTGATGAGGATTGGCCTATACTGTTGGTTGGGGAGTTCACTGGAAGAACAATTTAAAACACATCGGAAAACAATTTAAAATTTTCACATATGCCTGCACATGTGTATCCATATGAAAATAAAGACTTTTCATTCCAGTGTTACCTGAAGATCCTTAAGTGGGGAACACCTAAGATGTGGATTAACAGAAGACTGGATAAACTATGGTTTACTTATACTATTGGAAAAATCTGAGGCAAATGGAAGGAATAAATCAAAGGCAGAGGCAGCAGTGTGGATAAACTTCACAGACATAATGATGAGTGAAAGAAGCCAGACACAGAGCATGGCCCTCAAATGCAGACTTCAGAAGGGAAGGTGTATTTATCTATCACTGCCTAACACATTACACAAAATTATGAGCCTTAAAACAGCACACATTTATCTCACAGTTTCTTTGAATCAGGAGTCCAGAGAGAACTTAGGAAGGTGCCCACCGGGCTGCATGAGGCCTTGGTTGAGTTGTTTTCTTATCATGCTTAATTAGGGGAACTTAACTAGCGCTTAACCAGGGAAGATAAGTCGTTTCTATAGTCACTTGGGTAATTTGCAAAATTCATTTCTTCACTGCTGTAGAATAACTTGCTGGTGCCAGCTTGAGGCCCCCCTTGGCTCCTAAAGGCTGCATGTAGCTTTTTTTTCCCACATGGTCACATATGTCATTAAGCCAGCTAGCAGAGGATCTGATTTCAGTTTATTATAGATTGTCCAGTTTGTTGACCTGTAACTGTTCATAGTATTCTTTTAAATGATTATTTGTGTCTCTATAATGTCAGCTGTAATATCTCTTCTTTAATTTCTTATTTTGTTTATTTGGTCCTCTCCCTCTTTCTATTAATAAGCTGGGCTAAAGCCTTATCAGTTTTATTTATGTTTTTGGAAGCCCTTGTCTTGGTTTTGCCAGTATTTTCTATTGTGGGGTTCTTTTTTTGTGTGTGAGGGGGGTCTCTTTTATTTATTTCCTCTCTGTCTTCAAGATCACTTATGCATTCTCATTTATCACCTAGTCTGTTGATAATTCTTTCTAGTGCGTTTCTTTGGGGGCAGAGCAGGGAGGTAATTAGGTTTTTATTTATCATTAATGGGGGTACTAGAAATTGAACCCAGGACCTTGTGCATGCTAAGCATGCACTCTACCACTGAGCTATACCTTCCCCTCTTTCTAGTGTCTTAATTTCAGTTACTATATTCTTAAGCTCTAACTGGTCCTTTTTTATATTTTTTAGTTCCTTGTTACAATTCTCACTGTTCTTCTATTTTCTCAAGTGCAGTTAGCATTCTTATTACTAATACTTTAAACTCTTTATTCAGTATATTATTTCTCTCTTTAATCAGTTGTCCCACCAGGATTTTTTTCCTTGTTCTTTTATATTAAAAAAAATTCCTTTGTCTTCTCATTTTAACTTTGTCTCTATAAAATTAAGTGAAGCAGTTACCTATCCCATCTTTTGAAGGGGTGTCCTTACGTGGGCGGGTCCCAATGCAGTCTGTGGTGCCCAGTGGCTTTGGTGGGGTTGCTGGATCTAAAGTGAGCGTGACTTAGGTCTTTGCTCAGGGTGTGCTGGCAGTTGTCATCTTGTTGGCAAGTGAGGCTGGAGACGGAGGGGCTAGAGCCGCAGCCGCGTGTGAGCCGGGCCTTCTGTGCGCAGTGGCTGTCACCGCTCTATCGGTGGGGCAGGGGCAGGTCCCAAGATGCTGGAAGCAGGAGCCCTGAGGGTTGGGTCTGAGTTGGTCCTGTCCCCTCCAGGTGTGTGCGCTCTCTCCTCCCAGCAGTGGTACCTCTGCCCAGAGGGGAGCGGCGCTGGGGCAGGAGGGCTGTAGCGGGCCAGGCGCACACGGGACCCCTGGCAAGCCAGGCAGAGGTTCAGGCAGTGCCGGGGCGAGTGAGCTACGTTCCCCACGTGTGCACTTTCCTTGGCAACGCAGGCTGGTCCCTGGGGAGTGGGGGAGCTGGGCCAGGGCTCGCGGGGCCGGGGCGCATGCTGGGACGGTCACGGGAAACTGACCAGAGCTTCTGGAAGTTTTAATTGGCTTCCTCACCTTGTTCCCGGGAGGAAGCAAGCTGGGCACCCTCTTCACAGATGGAGTCTTGGATTCTTGCAGCCATCCTGGGAGTCCTTCCTGTTTTCAGACCAGCTAAGGGGGCTTGACTTCCTGGTATCAGAGCACAAGGCTGGGGTCCCCAGTTTGTGGTTCAAACCTCTGAGCCCACGGTGGCCCCTCCTCTTCTGAGTCCCCTCCAGGGGGCATGTTTTTCAACCTGATTGCTTCCCCTCCCTTCCTACCTGCCCCTAGTGGAGCTTTTCCTACAGCGCTGCTTGTAGAAGTGCCTTTCTGCTTGTCTCTACTTTGTTGTCAGTGAGAGTTGCTCCAGTGTAGGTGCATTTTGAGGTATTCCTGGCGGGGGTGGGGTGGGGTGCGGTGAGCTCAGGATCCTCCTACCAGCAGGTCTCCTCTTTGAGGGATTTCCTAAGTGTGCAGGGATTTGGAGCTAGAATGGAATGACTTCCGGGCAGTGGATGTGGGAATTGTGGTCCTCCCTGAGTGCTCCTGTCTCCTTCCTTTTCTCCTAGGTGTTCTTTCTAAGGACCCTTTCTGCCTTCCTGAGGAAAAGAGAGGCAGACAGATGGTGGCTGACTGTGTGAGAAATCGTCCTCAGGTAAGAAGAAAGTTATCCTTCTACAAAATGATGTCCTGCGTCCACCAGATGGACACATTTCCTTCTAGGTAGACCAGTCTCCTGAGCTTCTTAAAGAAAGAAAGCCGCTGCAGTACTCAGCCCCTGTTGAATTCCTTCCTAAAATGGAGGCTCTCATATTGATGAGGGGTTACTCTGAATAATCTCAGTATTTCAATACTTACCTTCTTTCATGATTAAGACTGCATGTTTTTATTTTGCCTGCTGCTCTGACATGCTAAGGAAGATGAGAGTGTGTATTTCTCAGTGAATTTATTTATTCGTGAGCATTTACAAGAGTCTGCAGTTTGCTTAGGACTGTGTTTCTGGTTCTGTTAAAGTCACAAGTGAAGGACGTTGATCATGGGTGAGTATAGAGAGAGAAGAGAGCCTCGGACCACTGCGTCCTGGGGGAGGTGATGAGACACCGTGAAACTCTACTGACACTGGGTCTCACATTCATTCCCCACTGATCATTGGAGGAGATCCTGCGTTACTGAAGCTGTGTGTGTGATCGTTTAGGACTCAGTGACCTTTGCTGATGTGGCCGTGGGCTTCACCCAAGAGGAGTGGATTCTACTGGACTCCTTTCAGAGAAACCTGTACAGAGATGTGATGCTAGAGAACTACAAGAACCTGACCACTGCGGGTAAGGCTGCCACCACTCCTGTAGCCTCTTAGGGAGCAGATGTATATGATGCTCTTACAGGATGGGTGATGTCGGTCTGAACACAGTGGAAATAGACACTAGTCTCTACAGGAATGGGTTTTAATCCCATGTGGTTTCTGTAACAGTGTGGTTTTAGAACATTACCATCACTCTGTCAGAAATGTGCATTCTCAGAGTTCGCCTTCGACACAGTGAATGACACTGGCATTTGGGCCCCATTATCTGTGTTTTAGCAAACACTGGACCTGATTCTTGTGGACACCACAGTTTGACAACCACTAGTTTAGTGGCTTCTCCATGAGTATGAACATCTCTTTTTGACTTACTTTATTTCCTATTTTAATAAAGTCTTAGTGCTTTGTGAATGTACATATAGGTCTGAACCTGTGTTTCAGGGGCTGCAGATAAACAGTCTCTTTGAGGCACAGAATGAGGGGATATTTACCTTTTTATCTCTTTGGAAATAACTTCACCACATTCATTAGAAATATGGGACCCGATTCACGGGAAGGTTTGTCATGTTTGGCAGGGCCTTTTCCATGAACATATCTTTCCCTGTGAACAGGGTATCAGTGGTTCAAACCCACTCTGATCTCCTGGTTGGAACAAGAAGAGTTGAGGACAGAGGAGAGGGGAGCCGTCCAGGGTGAGTGAGTGTGAAGAACATCCCTGGTCAAAAAAATTTCCGTTTTGAAATTACAAGGAGAAAACTTGTTAAGATGTGCTTTCTCTCAGAGGCCTGAGGTCATTGGTCTCTGATGCTCTGTGATTTCTTCAAGTTCTCATATGTACTCACTTTCCATTTACTCAGAATTTCTTATGATCTCACAAAATAACCTTTTGTTTCCTTTTTTAGTTGTATCATTTTGATGTATCCTCTTTGACCAGAAGTTTCCCTGATGATATTCTGTCTCTTTTCCCCATATTTAATTTTCATAGAATCATTTTTTAAATCAAGTGCTGAATTTTGAATACATAATATATATTACTGCTTAATTTTTGATATAGCCAAATGCCTCAAATCTGTCCTGGCTTTTGAAAAGATATGTTTAATTTGGAAACACACAGAATAGGTCTTACTGTTTTAACTCCTTTAAGGTCCACTTCTTTCTGCAAAGTCTTAAATTTGTTACTCTCTTTTCCTTTAGGATGGGAAATGCAACTTAAAACCAAAGGCTAGGCACTTCAGCAGGACACGCTGGGGGAAAACCGTTGACTGGGACACCAGTCGTAAAATCAGTAAGGTCCAAACCAGGTATTTATTTTCCACATTCAGATCAGCTTGAGATCTTCATTAGCTAGAATGGGAGCACCAGTGACAGATGTTTGAGATGAGTGGCATTCACCTGGGGAGAGCCATGTCTCTCTGAGAATTCTGGTGATGCAAATTATGGGGATATCCAGGCCTAGATTGAAACTCACTTCAGAATTTCCACCAGGACTCATTCCCACTTATTTAAAAACAGTCCCATGAAACTGTAGAAACCTTTTGAGATTTGAGTATACGGTACATTATTCTGGCAGGAGGATTTCATTGTTTTAACTCGGAAGAAATCAACTGGGCAGGACGTGTATGAACGTCATGGAGATGGGAAAAGTCATCATCGTTACTGTGGTGATGGTTCTGTGTTGAGATGACTCGGATCAGTTAATGAGTCTGAGAAATCCCTGAATCATCATCCATCCATTTATCCACAGGAAAGAAGCCTCAGTGGCCTGGAACTCTGTGACTGTAAGCAACGTGGGAGAGACTTCAGGGAACACTTGTGCCTTAAGACACACAGGAGAACTCAAAAGTGGAAGGAACATTTGCAGAGATAATCAGGATGGAATAAACTTCCTTACTCTACACAATACATCTTGTGCTGGAGAAAAACGTTCCGTGTTTACTCTGGAAAAGCTGTCAGGCTGGCCCCACATGTGCACAGGACATCGAGCAAACAGGGGAAAGCCTTAGAGTGCAGCGATGGTGGGGGAGCCTTTGTTAATGAACCTCACGTTCAGGCACAGGACGCCACTCACAGTAAAGAAGAGCCCTACAGACGGAAGAAACATGGGAGAGCTGTTCACTCAGCCAGCCTTGGTGCTCATGTACCAACTCACACTGCTAACACACGTGCCAGACGTAAGGGAAGTGGAAAGGTCTCCGCTGCGTCCTTAAGCCTTAGGAGACAATTAGAGTAACACACAGTGCCGGGAAGCCTTGTGCATGTGACACATGTGGGAAAGCCTTTAAGTGGTCTTCATACATTAATGTTCACAGTCGAATTCATACTGGAATCAAACCTTACAAATGCAAGGAGTGTGGAAGATCCTTCAGATGGTGCTCAGACATTCATGTTCACAGTCGAATTCATACTGGGATAAAACCCTACGAGTGTCAGGAGTGTGCTAGGGCCTTTAGAAGGTCCTCACACCTTCGTGTTCACATTCGAATTCATACTGGAGTAAAACCCTATGAATGTAAGAAATGTGGGAGAATCTTCGTTCAGTCTTCAAACCTCATTAATCATTTGAAAACTCACACTAGAGTGAAGCCTTTTGTGTGTAATAAATGTGGGAAGACATATACTCATTTCTCAGGCCTTACTCGACATTTAAAAACTCACCCTGAAGAGAAGCCATTTCAATGTGAGAAATGTGGAGATGCCTTTGCTTCGTCCTTAACTTCTTCTAGATATTTTAAATCTCACTGGAGAGAAGTCTTTTGAATGTGATAAACGTGGGAAAGTCTTTGCTTCTTCAAGTCTTCCTAGACGTTATAGATCTCACACTTGGAAGAAGAAATACATGTGGGAAACATCTGCCAGTTCTTCCGTTATCAGGGATCAGCATGTGCACACTGGTGAGAAACCTGGTCAATGGAAGGAATGTAGGAAAATTTTTTTTGTACGTAATTCACTTCAACATCATGAGAGGAAAATGCCGGGGAGGTGCTCTACAAATGTTAGGAATGTGGCAAAGCCATCGGTCTCCTCACAGCCGGCATGTGAGGACTCACCGTGAAGCCATACTGTTAAGAAACATGGAAAGACCGTCACTACTTCCTCAGTGGCATACATATTACATACACATGGGAGACCTTACAGTGGAGAGAAATCCTGCTGACATAAGATGTAGGTTAATTTTAGTTCTGCTAATACAGTAATGTTCGCTTGTAATCTCACTGCAGAGAAGAACTTTATGAATGTAAGAAATGTTGTACAGTCACCACTTTCCACAAGATTCTTATTTATTCTTAATGAACATGGGGTGACTCACAGTCAAGAGAAACTGAATGTGGAGTATTTGGGCAGCACTGCCCTGAGCCTGAAATCTTAGGGTTTCCTCAGGGCACAGCATTCTGGGTGGTTCTGCAGATCTGTCTGAAGCATTTGTGACTTGGCCCTGACCATTCTTGCACACAGTGAGACTTTCGCTCCTCTCATAGCCAGACCTGGACCATCTTGTGGCTACACCTTCCAGGCTGCACCATGGTGAAAGTGGGCCTGCAGGATTCACACTTAATCCTCTTCTAAGACCCTGGATTCCCCTGTTGGACTGACACTGTCTTACATCATGGAGACGCCACTGCTTGACTGTGAAAAGTGTTCACCACCCTCATTTACAGTGAGGCATCCTGGCCAGGGAGAGGGATGGTGTCTATCTCTTGTCAATTTTGTAAAGTTACCATGTGCCTCTCAGCCCTGATCCTTTCAGATAAAGGTAAGGGTCAAGCATGGGATGAGTGGAGAAAAAGCGAGATTACGTCTACTAATGTGAGACACCCCAATTTCACAACTTTTGTGGGTGAACAGCAACCGTAGCACCTGGGGGAGAGTCTGTCACCTCGAGCTGTGCAGGAAGCTCAAGTGAAAACAAAGAATGTTCTCTTCCACCCCTAAACCCGGCACCACAGGCTGGCAAAACAACCATGTCACTTATCCAAGTCACACACCAGCTGTCACTGATACGACTTGCTTCTGTGTTTGTTATTCCATCCATGTGCTGTGACAGCAGAAACACCTGTGACCATAGCCAGTCCTGACAATCTGCTGTGCTGGACTCCGTCCCTGGCAGCTCCTGAGTGTGGGCCTTGGGGTCAGACAGACATGCACGACCCCGCTTTAGCCTTCAGGGTTCTGATGCTTGAGCAACCTTAACCTTGGGTGGTCGGGTATGGCCGTCGTGCGTGCCTGCAGTTGCTGATGACCCTTTACTGAGGATGAGTGAAACCACTGTAGTGATACTTCAAATCAACCTTCATAGTAAATCCGGAGCGGGAATTCCATGTACACCTTTGTATTAAACGTTTGCACGTGTGGAGGAGTGTGCCATGCTGTAGTTTAATTTGAGGTGTGCATATTGTTACTCAGCCCACCTTCTGCCCCCTTTAATTACTGGCAATGAGCAAGGGTCACAGATTGGCCTCAGATGGATTCTGATTGTCTGAAATAAGACCGATGGCTCCTGCCAGAACCTGTTACAGTTGCCCAAGTCTGAGACCCTGTGGGCCACGTTTGAGATCACTACTGCGGACCGACCTCATTCCGCCGCCCAGCCTCCTAGTGGCAGTGTCATCAGTAAGTGCTGAACAAGATAAACGATGCAGATTTGGTCCCAGCTTTTCTTAGTGAGTGACAAAAGCGGCACATTCGTGTGGAAATTCTCCAGAAGCCAAGATGACGTGAGCCCTGTGTGCTACAACACAGATGAATCTTGAAAAACACTGTAAGTGAAAATAACCTATTAATAAAAGATTGTATAATTTCGTTTATATGCAATATCTAGAAAGCACAAACCAATGGAGACAGAAAGTAGATTTATGGTTGCCAAGATATGAAGGGAGGAATGAAATGGGTGGTTTGACAGCCAGAGGCTGCTTTTGAAGTGATGGAAAGATACTAAGATTGTGATGGATAGCCCAGTCTGACAATATACTGAACCACATTCAATTGTATAAATCAGATGGGTCTGTTGTATGCAAATTGTACCTCAATAAAGCTTTTCCAAGAAACAAAAGAGAAATTATGATTGTATCTACACCATTGTGTAGTTATGGGCATAAATTTAAAATCTGTGAAGCGTCTAGCATGGTAGATGCAAAGAACATTAGCTACCATTGTATTTTTACTACTAAATATGAAAACAATGTGAAAGTATTATAATCCAAGGATATGACAGAGGCTTAAGTAAATTATATTAATAGAAGAGCAGATAATATACAGGCATATATAGCAGTGTATTATTTCATAAAGTTGGAATTTCAAATCAGGTCATGGATAAGTTTATGAATAAGTAGTAACTTTTATTTGGTCCACTTAGTTGAACTTCTTGATGGATGTTGCAGAAGCTTGGCCTCCTTTTAAGTTCTTATCTCTGATTTTTCCCCTTTATTCTTTCAGTGAATAATTAAAAAGTTCTGTCCCTGTGCTAGGCATAGAGCAGTACCACGGAGAGGAAATGTACTAAGCCTTAAAGATGCAACATTCCTATGGGAGAATGCTCATCACTGATACATCAGCTCATCAAGTTCTGAGGAAACTAGTCGAGCGTGTAAGGATGTAAAGGGTGTACTATACATATATACATACACACACACTGAAAGAACATATATGCTGTTCTTGGGTAAGATAATGAGAGAAAATGGAAATAACCATTGGTTAGTCTATTTTTGGTCCAAAAGTTAAGGAAAAAAGTCAAAGTTTTTACAAAAAACTCAGATTACATTTCAAGTACCATGGAGTCTCCACAGTGTCTTGGTGGAAACACTCAAGTCTGGGAGGTCTTCTCTCCCCCTCTTGCCTGGGCAGAGGAGCAGGGCCAAGTCAGATGCTGCACACATTTTCTATTTTATGAGTCTTCAGAGAACCACCTTTTCCTAGTATTTGTCAGTCGTATTTGTACAACAGCAGCTAAGGTGATCTCGTCTGGTTTCTGATGTGAAAATGAGAGAAGTGATCAGGGAAGAAAGAGAGGAACCTGGGAATGAAGACCTCTAGCTGGACGCAAGTGAAACTCATAATCTTGAACCCACAAGACACTCTGAACCCCCTTTAGCAGGGAAGCAGACCTTTGGTTTCTGCGGAGACTAGCCTTCGTAACTTGCAATCCTGTGATAGTCTCACTTGGTACAGATATCTGGCAGGGGACTCTCCTTAAGGCCTCAGAGGTGGGGAGGGTGTAGCTCAAGTGGCAGAGTGCATGCTTGGCATGCACAGGGTCCTAGGTTCAATTCCCAGTGCCTCCTCTAAAAATAAATAAATAAACCTAACCCCCCCCCCCAACAAACAAACAAAAGACCCATCACAACCACCTACTCTTGCCTCTATGCTCAGAACTAGTGAAAATCCAGTGGGAAAGATGTAAGATGTGAGGTAAGGGAGAACAGCGGACAAAACAAAATAATTCCACTTCCACTAATATGTATCTGAGAAAACCTAGGGAACATGTGTGAAAATGGATTATAAGGTATTAGACCAAGGAGGGTGGAATATCAGATTAGACTGAGCCATTTCAATGACATGGATGCACATTTTAGGTATTTTGGATTTAACATATTAGCTCATGTGCTTGGGGATGGCTCTATGTTATTTGGCTGGATGACTGACATTTGGACTCAGTGTTGAGCTACAGTTAATGAGGATGCTATGCCAAAGCTTTCCTTGCATAATGTGAAGGAGGAAATCCTAGAGATAGGAATGTTGCACTGGATATACCTTATGTGGTCTCCACAGATGCCTTTTATCAACCTATGATGAAGGCCTAGAAGCCACTCTCCTCATGAAGGTACTGAGAAATAAGACTAGTGAGAGGAGTACCTCCAACCCTGAAAACGGTGGGTACTCTCTTTTATAGGCCAGGTATGACTGTACGGGATACCACCTTTGAGATGAATTCCCAAATTTCAATGGTTAAGATAAGAACCCAGCGTAGCAGAAATCAAGTAGGTAGCACTTAATCACCAAGGACCAGGTGGGCACATCAACTTTCAAGGGCAGCAGAAACACACCAGTAATCAGAATGCTTTGCTTTGTAGAGATCTTCAGTAGTGGCCAACTCCTCAAAGTGTCCCTAGCAGTGAAACAGATAGGAAGCCTATTAGCAGGGATTACCACACCTGCTCTGATACATTACACTTCAGGCTCGTGGGTCAAATACTCTCTCTGGCTGCTACCCAGCTCTGGAACTGCAGTGTGAAAGGTGCCATAGATAATATGTAAACAAATAAACATGGTTATGTTTCAATAAAGATTTATTTACAAAAAGAGGAGGGCCAGATTTCACACAGGGGCTGTCGTTTGCCAACCTGTGTACCAAAATATGGCTTGATCTATGTAACAAGAAGTCTTAAGTCCAGCAGCCAAACACCAGAATCATGGCCTCTTACCCAGACATACGTCAACTCACAAATTGACCTGTGGAGCCTTCATCAAAGGGAAGATCTTGCACATTCACTACAATCCACACTATAAATGTCCCTTCAAGCCTTCCCCTAGAGCTGCAGTCATGTGTTGGAGAAAAGGAAATGCCCAGACTGACCCTGACTAATTTCTGGGGAATTATATCCCCAAATCCCACTGTGTCCCACCACCAAAGTCAAAGCATAAGGTAGTCAGGGGACAAATGGAGTCCACTCAATGAACATAAGGAGAGACCAGTTGAACCGTGTACTAACCATGTGGTTAGCCCCCGTTCCTTAATGTATCATTGGAATACAGACATTCTTTGCAACTGGTAGAATTTCTTAAATTGGTTTTCTGACCCATGGGGAGAAGACTATTAAAATAGTAAAAGTTAGATGGAGAACCCTAGAATTCTCCATGCCTTAAATTAATAGACTAGAAGTAGTACAACATGCCTAGAGGAATTTTAAAGATGAATTCCACCATCAAAAATTTGAAAGAACCAGCGGACATGACACTTATCACATCCTCATTTAACTCACCACTGTGGCAGAGATGACATGGATTTTGAAGAAAGACTGTGGACATCATAAACTTAATCAGGCCATCAATCAAGTTGCAGTTCTTATCCCAAATACAATATCGTTACTGGAACAATTCAGCACAATCTCTGGCATTTGGTACATAGCTATTAATGTCAGTAATACCCTTTGCTCCATACAAATTTGAAAAAAATAACTGGGAGTATTTGCTTTTACTCGGCAGGACCAACATTGTATCTTCACAGCAGTGACCCTTGGTTACGTCATTTTTCCCGTTCTCTGCTAAAAAGCAGTCCTCAAAGGTCTTGACATTACACAAAACATCATACTGATCCATTATGTGGACAATATTTTGCTGATTGGATCCAACCAATAAAGTGTTCAAGCATCAGTGGTATATCAATTGGAGAGAACTTAAAGCTGCCCCTAGATAAAACTTGAACCATCAAAAAGAGTAATAATATATTAATTTCAATATGTTGAGAGAGAATACAGGAGTAAACAATGATAATCAAAAGGTTAAAAAATAAAATAAAAGAGAAGAAACTGCCAGCTGAAGAACAGCAAACAAACGAACCAGAAGATCACCATTTTGTAAGTCTCAAAAATGTATCATCCGGGAAAAGAAAAAGTTATCAGGAGACAGCATATTCACAGTGCCAAGACTCACTCCCACATACTAATTACAAAGGAAAAATAAAACTTAGGAATGAAAAGTTCTGGTAGTCACCATGTTAACTGAATGATCAAAGGCAGTATAGCTTAAGTAGTGGAAAAATCGACATTTACTTGCATCCTGATGAGAAGCAACAGGAAGCACACAAAGCATCATCTACAAAATGTATAAGTTACTATCTAGCCTCTAATTAAATTTCTAGTTTGCAGGAATTAAGGAGAGGTTGGGGGTGGGGGGACATTAACAATACTGAGAACAGAATCAGAAATACCAAAGAATTTCTACCTAATAAAACTGAAAAAGGAAAAAAAGAAAAGAAAAAGAAATACCAGAGAATTGTGTTCTCTGTAAGACAAAGGTCTGGGTCTCATAAAAAACTATGAAAAGAGATGTGGGCAGATGTGGGCATATTGAAAGACTACAGGGATCTAATAACCTAGTGCAACATGTGAACTGTAATAGGAAGAATTATATTTGGAATGGCTGAAGAAATTCGACTTGAATACAGACTACTCATATAATTCTATCAATACTTATTTTTTAGGTGGGATAAAGGATTGTCAGCTTCATAAGACAATGCACTTATTCTTAAGATTTAGGTATAAAGTGTCCTGATGTCTGCAGCTTAATTCCAGCATATAAAAAACTCTGTGGAGAGAGAAAAGTTGCAGAATTTTCATAATTGGCAAATCTAGGTTAATGGGGATTTACCGGATTGAATTTTCATATTGTCTTTGCGTTTGAATTTACTAATTTAAGGAAAACCCACTTGGAAGTTCTTCCTAAATTATAGCAAATTCAGTTCAAATTTCTGGTACTATAAAAAGAAACTTCCATCATCTTTTTTTCTTAGACTTCTTTAGTTTGAAGTTCTGGGGGATTCATAGGGCCCTGGAAGTCAGGTGAGATGAGGTCGCGCTGCCTAGCCCAGCTTTTCCGAGGTAGTAAAACTTGTTTTATAGGCACTGAGTCAGTCAAGTATTTAATGTAATCAAATACACATCCTCTCCTAATAACCTAAGAATATTTACCTTTCCACCTGAGTATAATTTACCAAGCATAACTGAAGCCCACCACCGGAACAAATTCAGCCAAACCTCTAGAATTCCCAGGTCGGTGAAGGCGTCGGGGCTGGAGTCGCCGTGACCGAAGAACAGGGATGCTTTTCCTTCTAGCGAAACGACACTGGCGAGGCTGCTTAGGCTGAAAAAGGGCGAGCTGAGGATGAAAAGGCTCCGCGGACCATCCCTGACTGCGCTTCGCGACCGGCCTCCTCCCTGGAACAGGCGCCCAAGGGCCGGCAGCGGGAGTGACTCCGGAAGCGATGCTGCGGCGGTCGGCGCGGCCGGGAAGGAACGACAAGCTCCCCGGCGTCCACGCACGACGGCCACCACTTGAGGCCGCCCGACTTCCGGACTCCGCGGAGACCAGAGCCCCGAACAACCGGACGGGACAAGCAGCTACATTGCAAGATGGCTGCAAGCACGTACTTCCGCTTCCGGTCTCTGGTTGGGGGGCGGGGCTTCGGGGGCAGAGGACGCAGGACGGGCCGTTAGGGAACCGAGGGGAGCGGAGCTGTGACCTTCCTGCGCTGCGAGCTCCGAGCGTCCGCAGGTGGAAGTGTGTCGGACAGACAGGGGCCTGTCCGAGGGAAGGGCGGAGGCCAGACCAGGCAGGGATTGGACTAGGCACGGGTTCCTGATGTAAAAGTGCTCCGTAGGGCTTCCCCTCCCACCGGAGGAAAGGACGCTGTTACTTTTCCCCATTTTTGGATGAGGAGACAGACACGGACCTGTCAACTACCTGCCCATGTTCACCAAATGAAGATTAAAAAGGGGCCACAGGGAACTGAATCCTAGGTCATTCGACACCTTACAGAGTACTCAGCAGGGCACCACTATATAAATATTAGGGGCAAAGGGGGAAAAAATAGAGTTTGAACTAGGTGGATGCTGGAATTGCTATTACTACATTTAGACACCAAACCAGAGAACTTTAATATCTCAAAAAAGAAAAGAAAAACCCTTTATCAGAAACACAAATACTGCATCATTTCGCCTATATGAGCAAGCAAACTAACAGAGACTAAAAGGAGAATGGTGGTCAAGTGAGCTTCCTGCACAGCTCAAGGTGACAGATTCTCCCCCAGGTGCTACGGTTGCTGTTCACCCACAAAAGTTGTGAAATTGGGGTGTCTCACATTAGTAGACGTAATCTCGCTTTTTCTCCACTCATCCCATGCTTGACCCTTACCTTTATCTGAAAGGATCAGGGCTGAGAGGCACATGGTAATTTTACAAAATTGACAAGAGATGAACAACATCCCTCCCCCTGGCCAGGATGCTTCACTGTAAACGAGGGTGGTGAACACTGTACACAGTCAAGCAGTCGCGTTCTTCATGATGTAAGACAATGTCAGTCCAACAGGGGAATCCAGGGTCTTAGAAGAGGATTAAGTGTGAATCCTGCAGGCCCACTTTTCACCACAGTGCAACCTGGAGGGTGTAGCCACGAGACGGTCCAGGTCTGGCTATGAGGGGAACGGAAGTCCCATTGTGTGCAAGAATGGTTGGAGCCACAGATGCTTCAAATAGATCTGCAGAACCACCCAGAACGCCGAGCCTCTTAGCAAACTCTAAGATTTCAGACTCTGGGTAATGTTGCCCAAATACTCTACATTCAGTTTCTCTTGACTATAAATCACCCCATGTTTATTAAGAATGAGGAACAAGCTCATAGAAAATAATGACTTCACAACATTTCTCACATTCATAGGTTTTTCTCCAAAGTGAGATTACAAGTGAACGCGAATGTATTTAGCAGAATTAAAAATTACCCACATATCTTACAGCAGTAGGGTTTCTCTCTACTGTAAGATCTCCCATATTTACAGAATGTATATTTCACTGAGGAAGTAGTGACGGTCTTTCCATGTTTCTCAATAGCATGGCTTCACTGTGGTGAGACTGATGGCTTTCCCACATTCTTAACATTTGTAGAGTATCTCCCCAGTGTTTTCTTTTCATGTTGTCCAAGTGAATCAGGAGGAACAAAAGCCTTCCCATATTCCTTAATAGGTTTTTCTCCAGTGTGCACATGCTTGTGCCTGACAATGAATAAAGAATTTGCAAATGTTCCCACATATATTTCACTTGTAAGGCGTCTTCCCAGTGTGAGATCTAAAATGTCTAGAAAGACATGAGAAAGAAGCAAAGGCTCTCTACATTTGTCACATTTAAATGGCTTCTCTCCAGTGTGAGTTCTTATATGTTGAATAAGGGTTGTGGACTGGGTAAAGGTTTTGCCACAGTCCTTACATCCATAGCGTTTTTATCCTGTGTGAATACGCTTGTGGCTGTTAATATATGAAGAACAGGTTAATCTTTCCCCACATTTATTACAATCAAAAGGCTTCTCTCCATTGTGAGTTCTAAAATGCTGAGTAAGATCCGTGACATTAACAAAGGCTTTCCCACATTGGTCACATTTAAAAGTCTTCTGTGCAGTTGGAGATCGTAAATGTTTAGCAAGACTGCGGGAAGTAGTAAAGGCTTTTCCACATGCGTCACATTTAAAAGGTTTGTCCCCACTGTGTGTTTCTAATTGTCTACTAAAGCTTAAGGACACAGTGGAGACCTTTCCACTTCCCTTACGTCTGGCACGTGTGTTAGCAGTGTGAGTTGGTACATGTGCACCAAGGCTTGCTGAGTGAACAGAAGCTCTCCCACATTTCTTCCGTCCATAGGGCTTTTCTTTATCATGAGTGCCGTACTGTGCCTGAAGCTGAGGTTGATTAACAAGTTTACGTAGACTGATTTTGGCTATGTAACCAATGGGGTTATATAATAGTAAATAGTTATATAAATAGTAAATAGTTAAATACTAGTAAATGCATGCCTTTGCTTGCCTGACGCTGAGACATCTGCAGTTATCTTGGTGGTTTATGATTGGAAGAAAACACACATCCTGGGTGTCCAAGAGAAGTATTTATACATGCCTGGGTGTCTTGGATCTCTGTGATGCTTGCCTGTGCTTCCTTTCTCCCCCAGTGCTGTATCCTCTGTCTTTTTAAAAAAATATAGGGGACATATAACATCTTAAGTTTAAGATGTTAATGCAATACATTTATATATTGTAATATGGTTGCCAATGTAGCATACTTTATCACATTATGTAATTATTTCCTTTTAGTGATTAGAATAATTAAGTTCTAATCTCTTAGCAAGTTTGATTTTTTTTCAATAGAGGCACTGGGGATTGAACCCAGGACCCCATACATGCTAAGCATTTGCTCCATCACTGAGCTATTACCCTCCCCACGAGTCTGATTATTATAATACAGTATTGTTGTCTGTATTCACTATTCTGGGCATTAGATCTCTAGGACTTATTTACTACTCATTGCAAATTTGCACCTTTTCAAAACTTCTGTCTTACCCCCTACCTCCCAGCCCCTAGTAACTACCATCTCTGTTTTTACTCGTTTGGTTTTTTTTAGATTCCACATATAAGTGATATCACACAGAATTCGTCTTTCTCTGACTTATCATAATATCCTCAAAGTCCACCCATGTGATCGCAAATGGCAAGATCCCTTCTTTCTTATGGCTGAAAAATATCCCATTGTGTGTGTGTGTGTGTGTCTGTGTCTGTGTGTGTGTCTGTGTCTGTGTGTGTGTGTGTATCCTTCTGTATCATTATATATATCTTCTTTTTCTGTTCATCTGGTCCCTTAGGTTGTTTCCATGTCTTGGCTATTGTGAATAATCCTGCAGTTATCATCGGAGTGAGTATATCTCTCAGAGATCCTTTGTTGTTTTAAAGCCTACTGTAAGTATATTTTTTGTTCACTTTTAGAATTTTAATGTGGTTTAATAAAGAGTCTGTTTGACACCTACTAGGGGAGTTGTTATTTCTACTCAAATTGTTCTTTGGGAAACACAATTTTTTTCTCTCTCAAGGCATTAGCCAGACTTTTTTCATTTTATGGTGGAATTCTGTCTGATGTCTTGTTTTTATGCATTTAATGCTGGGGTCTTACACAATAATTGGCCTAAATCATTCAGTAAGATTCATCAGATTTGACTGATTAATTAAATGATGAGACAACCAGGTGAAAAGCCCTTATCAAAATTTTCCAGATCCACTGTCCTGACGTCCTGACTCTTTGCCTCTTTACTTTTCTACTAAGGACTACCAAAGTGCAGAATAGGGTCATTGGGACTTTCCAGGATTTGTTCTTCAGTGTCTTAGGGCACTGTTTACTCAAATGTCTGATCATTTGGCATGCTTTTAGAAGTAGATTTTCAGGATTCAACAGTTCCATCTAGGTATATGCCCCAAAGAATGGAAAGCAGGAACTCAGGTGACAAATGTTTTTCTTTTTGTTGTTTACACTTCATTTCCTACCAGTCTTTTTCTCTACGTATACACATATTTTACATAAACATACACACAGACCCACAATTAGCATCCTTTTGTGCCTATGTTTAAGTTTTCTTCCTTTCCATTAATTTTATGATGGTTCAGATTCAGCTAAAATTATGAATTGCCCCAGGGCAATGGCTCTCAAAGGATTGTTATGGGGACCAGCAAAACTTAGAGCTCATAAAAAATGCAAATGATCCAACCCAAACCCAGATCTACGAGACAGAAACTTGGGGCGGGACTCAGCAATCTATGTTGTAACAAGTCCTCAGGGTCATCGTGGTTCAGGCTCCAGTTTGAGAACCATTACCCTAGTGAATCCTTTGGTACTCTGCCATCTTCCTAATGAGGAACCTGTGAGTCAGAAAATGCTGACACTTGTTCCTAAGAGGAAATCCAAGGGAGACTAGAGTGATTCTTCCCTGAGGAAGGGAACCCAGCAGAGAGAAATCACAGCTAGCCCCTTTGTAAGTCTCCCAGGGAACAATGAAGTGGCAAGTCAGGGACATCTTCCTGTCCCTGCCCTTGAGGAGTCAAACTGATCAAAGAATGCAAGATTGACTGATCAATTTGTCTAACAAGCTTCAGAGGGTTTTCAGCCCCCAGGGCCACAAAATCTGTAACACATCATCTCCTAGTCACTAAGGCTCCCATGTGCCAGACCCAGGACACTCATGCCTTCTCCAGGAGAAATCAACCAGGCTCTAAACCAAATGGCTGGCTCCGTATCCCTGTTTTTTGGTGGGACAGACCTCTTTCTTCAGCATCCATCCTTCATGAGAGAACAAGGTTCAGAGGGGTTGGCCCCTGTGGTGGACTTACATGGCCAAGCCTGCATAGCCCAGTAAGTGTTGTAGGAAGGAGGAAAAAGAGGTGGTTGAGTGGAAAAGGCATTGACTGTTATTTAGCATAAGGCAGAGGACACCCTAGCATGTCTATGGAGAAGGAGCAGCTCTAGAGGCTAACTGCATGGGAGAGTGGATGGCTAGACTACTTGTTTGAAGTTGCCATTACAGAGTGAGCTTTTACTTCAGTTATATGTTCTTTGGGTGGAAGGTTGATGGAGATTATGGGGAGGGGAGGAAGAGGCTAAACCCTGAGTTCACTCTAACTTCATAGCTCTTCCCAGAAACACACTAAGTAGTGATACTGTTACCAACCTGAGGTATACAAAAGGATGCCCCCAGGTATTGATAGAATTTTACATCCCTTATGGTGATTCTCTTCGTGTTCTTTTCTCCTGTTACTTGGCCCAAGAACTCTAAAGCCTCTGTCTTCACTGAGGCTAGACAAGTCCTTTGTGAATTATTCTCCATTGTCCTCATTTGCTTTGGAGCATCTCCTGTTTCTCCAAAGGACCCTTCTCTGCACTCTATCCATGGCCCTTGTCAGAGACCTTCAAGAGAAGAGGACCTGAGTTTCCTGGCATCTACGGCTGCAGTGTATAAAGTCAGGGGAGGGTGGGTGAGAGAGGGAAAGTAAAACGCATGACTCAAAATTCTGTTTGTGACCTTTTCAGTATCATGTGACCTTTATAGTATCTTGTGGTACTGAAATGGTTTAAGCCTTGATAGCTACACTTTTTTCCTTGGACATTTTAACCAACCCCTTAACTTCACAAATGAAGGGTGTTCTGTCAAGTGACAAATGTCCAGAGAGCATCTGGACCTGTTCCTACAAGATACTGATGGTTCTTGGTACACCAAGCATTAAACATTTCTAAATGTGGCCTATTATTTAGTGAAAGTATTTTCTTTTTCTTTCTTTTTCCATGAGAAGTAATCCTAAATTCTACTCATCCTGCAATACTCTGTCCAGATATTTGGGATATTCTCTCAAATTTTCTCACCTCTGAGGCATAATTATCTAACCCTTTTATGAGTCCCAGACAAGGCAGGTAACTCAGATCAAATTACTAAAGTTCACCAGACCTCATGTTTCACATATGTGTTAGAGCGAGTATGAACCATTTTAACGTCCAAAGTTGCTCTTAACTTTGTAGATTTGATGATTCTAAGCCAGAAATAAAGAGGATGGATGAGTGTCCCAGAGGCCAATGGACAGCAGTTGAAATATTATTATGAAATGTTGCATATAACAAATAACAATGTAGGATTCCTAAATTGTGACATGTTAAAGCTTTTATACCTAGTCCTCCACTTTAAGAAATTTAAAAAGGAGAAAGACTCTAGAGTCTGTCCGGTGGCTGTTTCATGTTCTTACCCTTCCTCAATCATCTAGCTGATGCATCAGCAACATGGAACCAGGAAATCAAACAAGTGTTTCAGAATTTTTACTCCTGGGGTTTTCCCAAGACTCAGAGCAGCAACCCATTTTATTTGGAATGTTCTTGTCCATGTTTGTGGTCACTGTGCTCGGGAACCTGCTCATCATCCTGGCCGTCATCTCTGACTCCCACCTCCACACCCCCATGTACTTCTTCCTCTCCAACCTGTCCTTTGCTGACATCTGTTTCACTTCCACGACCATCCCAAAGATGCTGGTGAACATCCAGACACAGAGAAAATCCATCACCTTTGCTGGCTGCATCACCCAGATGTATTTTTTCATGGTTTTTGGCGGTATGGACACCTTTCTCCTCACTGTGATGGCCTATGACCGGCTTGTGGCCATCTGCCACCCCCTGCACTACTCCATCATCATGAACCCCCGCCTCTGTGGTCTGCTGGCTCTTGTGTCCTGGCTCATCAGCTTGACGTACTCCCTGATCCAGAGTCTGCTGATGCTGCGGCTGTCCTTCTGCACCAACTGGGTAATTCAACACTTTTACTGTGAACTTGCTCAGGCTCTCACACTTGCCTGCTCCGACACACTCATCAATTACATCCTGCACTATATGGTGACTGGTTTTCTCGGCATTGTCCCCTTCTCAGGAATCCTTTTCTCTTATACCCAAATTGTCTCCTCAGTCCTGAGAATCCCATCAGCTAATGGGAAATGTAAGGCATTTTCTACCTGTGCATCTCACCTGTCTGTGGTTTCTTTGTTCTATGGGACAGGACTTGGTGTGTATCTCAGTTCTGATTCATCTTCCTGGAGAGGCATGGTCGCCTCGGTAATGTACACTGTGGTCACCCCAATGCTGAACCCCTTCATCTACAGCCTGCGGAACAGGGACATTAAGAGGGCTCTACAAAAAGTTCTTGGGAGAACACTCTATGTTCAGTGATGGGAACATTGGTCTGGAGTTTTGAGCTGAAACTGGTAGCAGCAGTTGCCTAAAGAAATCCTGCCTCTTAATCACGTCGAGATTAGTTAATTACCAAGCCTCCATAAGTGACTTTGGTCAGAATTTCCTTATACTTTGTCTTAACCGCTTCTGGTGATTGCTCTACTAGCTTCAGCCCTCCTTTTATGTATCCATTGCTGCACCTCAGATTGGATTTCCAGTCCAGCAGGTCAATAGCAGCCACTTTGAGTACATACTAAGAACAGTTGCATAAGAATTATGAAATAGTGCATTTTATCAATAGCTTTGCTAGTTCTTATCACATTTATTCATTTGACAATATTTCCTGAGCACCTTTGGTGTTCAATGCTGTTGTAAGTGTCTGGAATACAGAAGTGAAAGGGGAAAAAAGACAGAAATCTTTGCCTTTATAGAGCTTAAATTCTGGATCTGGGAGTTTATTGGATCATGTTATATGTCTAAATAGAAAATACACTGATACATAAATTATTCATTTGGTTATTAGCAAGGCTGAACTTTTCTCCATGTATCTAGTACATTTCCAACATAAGCTAAGAAAATTCATCACTAGAGATAGAAAAACTGCATGGTCCATAATATTAGAACTGATCAGATGCTAATAAGTTGTTGGGTCTAGTTGTTTCATTTTACAGGTGAATTTACTGAGGTTGAAACACAAGAGTTCAAATGGTGACAAAATTTGGCTGAAAGGGGATATATCTTCAAGTATGGTAAGAAGACAGAGTACTGGATTACAATTCAGGAGGGTGGGAACTGAATCACAGACTTGCAACCCTCTAGGTATGTGATGCTGAGCAGTTTTAGATGATGCAGAATGTTAGGACCATTGGATCTCTTGATAAACGTTTATTTTCATATCTTCTTCACTGTAAAGAAACTGGATGATGAGCTAAGTCTTTGGATGGTGGTGTTTGTGAAGGCACTGAAGGCAGGAAAAGCACACATAAACACGTAAATATTCATCTTGGTAAAGAAGAATCACTGCCCACTCCAGGACTGGAGTCCAATGGAATCAACTTGCCATCAAGTATTCTCGAGGATGTTACCATTTCAAAGGACCATAATGAACTTCCTAAAGGGGGAACCACCTCCCCTTTAATCCCTTTAATCTCTAGGCTTTGAGTCTGAAGCCAGGCTTGGGTCTGCGACTGGGAAAAGAATCATGATTTTCAATTGTGGGAGCTGACTTGCTTTCAGTATTTTTCGTTATCTAAATCAAACAATGCTCTTGATGTCTGTTCTTTTATGATCTGTTACCACCACCACACATCCTTGTGGATCATAGACCCCAGTTGCCGTTCCAGATTTGCTGCTCAATCATTTGCCTTGTCTTTCAATGTTAATGCTGCCATTTGATTTTAGAACTCAAATTACTTGTGAACATAATTTAAAACTTCTGCTTCTGCTTCAGTATGGAGGTTAGCTTGCCAGACTATATTAAAAAACCCGAGAATTACAACACTGGAATAACAGTGGAAATTTTGTATATTTATTGACCAAGATTGCTTTAACATTCCCCTCACCTTAATTAAAGTTTAAACAGGTTTCTTCATGATTTTCAAATCCTGACATCTCTTTTCTTAGAGCATTTATGTTAGAAAACTTGTAATTGTAAATTCTTTCTCTACCCCATTGCATAATTTTATAATTCTTCTCCCAAACTCTTTCCAGTTTACAACCCAGGAATGTCATTCTTAAAGACCCAGGAGCCATCCCTTTGAAATGTAATCATCAAGAAACATAGTGACCCTATTTCCCACCTTCTGTGGGAGGGTAGGAACCTAAATTCAGCAAGCAGCAATTAGCAAAAACAGATGGCCTAATCATATCAACCAACCTTCCCCCTACTATCTTCCAGTTATTTTCCATTAGCTAGCCCCAACTTTAAAAATCCTCCCATCTTTTGTTTCAGTGGAGACGAGTTCAATCTCTCTCCCTTATTACAACAATCTTGAATAAAGTCTTCCTTACCTGTTGGACTATGACATAATTTTCCTTTGGCACAATCAACAACTTTCTAGATTTCGCAACAAATTTTCTACCAAGTATCGTTTCAGCAATGAAGTTGTCCATTGTCTTGCCTGCTTAAACCAATAACATCACATCTCACAAACAACTTTAGATAGATAGGAAAATGAGCAAAATTCACTTTTTTGATGCATCAGCTTAATTTGGGACAGAATAGCTGAGGCAGTCTGGTACAAAGATGGTCCTCATAACACTCAAAATGTGTGAGTCACTCAGAAGGTAATGATAGTGAGAGAGGAATAGAGACTAACTTGATGGAGAGAACAATAGAATTTAGATGGGTGGTCAGGGAAGGCATCTCCAACTGTTGGTATTTAAGTGAAAAGTTCAACAGGAAAGGAGAGGAAAATTCTAGGCAGAGAGAAGTTAAGCGTAATAGTCTAGAAGCTGGAAAGAGCATGAATTATTTGAGGAACTACAAGGAAGCAAATAAGTCTAAACAAGTGGTTCTCTAACTCAGTGTGTAGTGGAATCACTTGGTGGACTGGCTGAACTACAGATAGTTGCGTTCTAGCCACAGAAGTCCTGATTCAGTAGGTCTGGGGTGAGGCTTGAAAATTTGCATTTATATGTTCCCAGGTGATACTGATGGTACTGGTGCAGGGATCAGTGAGGGAGCTGGAAAGGAATAGGAGAGACTAAACAATGAAGGGTCTTATAGACCTTGGCCAAGAGTTTACATTTTATTCCAGGAGTAACAGAAAATGATTGAAAGGTTTTAAGCAAAGAAATCACAAATTTTGACTGCACTTAAAAGGTCGATCTGATTGCCTCATAAAGAGGGAAAGCTGAATATTGAGAAGCCATTTAGGACACTCTTGCAAGAGCAAAATGTCTACATGAACTGTTTTTGAAGAATGAGGAAGGCAAATCATATAACTGAGGCATTGCTCTTCAGATAATTAATCACTTCGATACGAGATAAAAGGAAACGAGGATCTAAAATGACAAAACTTAGGGGCCATGAGTGACCTGGAAGGGAGTAGGTCTCTCACTGAAAATCTGAACAGCTGTATGCAAGTGAATTTTGAGAGTGGGAACAAGAGAGTTAAGTAATATGCCTGCTAGCATGAAGACAAGGCACCTTCCACGAGTTGGTGTCACCAGTGTATTTCTTTATTCTAATGGACAAGGGCCTCGGAATGTTCCTCGGTTCTTCAGAAACCTCCTCCTCCCAGAAGGGCAGGGATAACCTCGATGTTAAACACTGAGGTCATCCCCATATTCAATGTCTTCAAAATCTAATGAATGGAATTGGTGGGGGGGTGAGAGTTGTGGGAGAAACTTGTAACAAAATCAGGGGTGGGAAGGGTAAAATGGGAGTAAATACACTTGCAATACAAGATTAGTTGAATGTAAATGATTAAAACAATATGAAAATAATTTAATTTTTAAATGTTCCCAGATGACTAGAAAACAGGATAAGCTAGACTTACATTTCAACTTATCATTACAGGGGAGCTTTTTCTGATCAGATTTCAGTGAGAGAACTACTCCCTTCATGCATGTTGTAGAAAATCTAGGATTATTACTCAGGTATACAGGTTACATTATAAAAATTTCAGATTTAGAAATTCCTATATTCCTATATTTGCTTAAAGCTGATGCAGTAAGAAAACAGGAGCTAGTAAATTCAACAGAACACACTAGAAATTAAACAATGTACACACCAAAAAGCAACATTCCTTTGGCCCTTTCCAAGGTTATTTGGCAATCCTTTAGGTCTGCATAAATGGACACGCAATGTAATACTTTAGTAATACATAACATTTTCAGTAATATTAGTAATTTTAATGGACAATATCTCTTCTCACTACCTAATATGAATTAATCCTCTATCAAATGCATTTCTTGCTTTAGTATCTAAGTTTGTCATCAACGCAGGATATAGTTGTTTATCCTTAGTGGTAAAATGAAAAGTAAATTAAACTAGTTATGAAGAGTTTTCTGAAAGCCAACATCTCTACCACAAAAGCGATGTATGTATGATATCTCTATAGATTAATGGATACTATAGATTGAAGGAGACCAAGTGTAAATTATCCCGACTGAGTAGTTAAGACCCAAGACCTTCAGGTCATCTTCGGATGAAAGATCTGACTTAGATCAGCAGTTCTCAACTTTGGCCACACAGTAAACCCACATGAGTACTTTTAAAAACCTTCATGCTCTGGAAACAGCCAAATCTAATAAACTCAGAATCTCTGGCAGTGAGACCCAGTGTCTGCATTCTCAGACGATTTTCATAAAAACCAAGGTTAAGAAGCACTGATGTGCATCCTCACACATAACCTGCATATACAGATTTTAAAATTGAAATGAGTATGGAAAATAGACAAGAGCTGTTTTTGAAAGATGTAAAAATTAAAAATATGAAAAGAGAGTTACTCATCTTTCCAGGACTTTGTGCCACCAATGATAAACTATTGAATCTCACAGATAGAATAAGATCCAGTCACACAGTGCTTATGGTTTACAGAGGATCCCAGAACACCAACAAGCCCCATCAAAGATATACTGAAAGCATATAATAGATTTTACAATATTTATCATGCAGTGATTAAGATATACAAAGGATCCTAGAACTCTGCCCCAGTCCCATTTAAAAATTCCCAAACAAGTAATATTCAGGTGTCAAGCTACAAAAACGATGTGATGAGAGAGGTAGGATTCCCAGGTCTACTGCTGCATTTTCCAACCTAAACTACAAACGGATGACAGGTACTGAGATTAGATGGCTTTGCTGAGGAACCTCCTCATGGCCCTTTTGATGTCACTGTTCCTCAGACTGTAGATGAAGGGGTTCAGCATGGGGGTGACCACAGTGTACACCACGGAGGCCACAGCATCCTTCCTGGGAGAAAGCGAGACGGCTGAGCTGAGGTACACACAGAGTCCTGTTCCATAAAATAGGCAAACAATGGCCAGGTGAGAGCCACAAGTGGAGAAGGCTCTGTACCTCCCACCTGATGAGGGGAGTCTGAGAATGGAGGAAAGAATTTTATAGTAAGAAAATATGATTGCTGAAAAAGGGAGAAAACCAAAGATGGCAACAGCAAAATACCTGACTACGTTGTTGGTGAAAGTGTTAGAACAGGCAAGGTCGAGGAGCTGAGAAGGGTCACAGTAGAAATTAGACATTTCCAAATCCTTAAAGCAGGTGACCTGTAACACAAGCAAATTGTGCAGCTGGGAGTCCAAAAGGCTAATAAAAAAAGATACTAAAATGAAGAAGCGACAGAGGTAGGGGTTCATGATGACCAGGTAGTGCAGTGGATGACAGATGGCCACAAACCTGTCATAGGCCATCACGGTCAGAACCATGTCATCCATACATACAAAAATGATAAAAATACACATCTGAGTCAGGCAACCTTCATAGGAGATGACTCTGCTGTGAGTTTGGATGTCCACAATCATCTTGGGGATGGTGGTGGAGATGAAACCAATGTCAGCCAAGGACAGGTTGGAGAGGAAGAAGTACATAGGGGTATGGAGGTGGGAGTTGGAGCTGACAGCCAGGATGATGAGCAGGTTCCCCAACATGATCCCCAGGTACATGGACAAAAACAGCCCGAAGAGGAAAGGCTGCAGTTCTGGATCATCTGAGAGTCCCATGAGGAAGAATTCTGAGACACTTGTTAGGTTTTCAGTTCTATGTAGCTTGGACACCATTTTTAAAAGACAAGATGATTGGGAAAAAAAGGAAATAAGCAAATGTCATGTAGCACTGTGTCCATATTTTGGATTCAAGCAATTCATTGCTAATGTCATACACTCAAGTATCCTTAGCAACATTTCTCAGTGTGACCAATTCTATCTACTGGAATTGTCTCCCCATTTGTTCCTATTTTTTTTCACCTCTTTCTATACAAACTTACTTAAAGAAACTGGACAGAATGGTAAAAGAGGAACCCAAATATTAGAGACAATAAATCCATAATCACAATAAAATACAGCCTACTTTTTAGAAAAAAAATAGAATGAGAAATTCTCTTAACCCTTTAATAAAAAATATAATTTGAACTTAAAAATATTAAGACACAGTTATGTAACCTAATTATCTTCAAATACAATTCTAGATACTTCTTTTATTTAGAATATTTATAAACACTCTATAAAATGCAGGACTGTGTAAACTGGATTCCAAGTGAAAGATTAATGCTCAAAATCAGAAAATATTTTATGTGACAGTATGTTGATGAGTTTTATCATTCTTTCATTTTCTGTCTTCCCACGGTCACAAAATAAGGGGTTACTCAAGTATGAGGGTTGTCTTTTTGCCTTTTAAGAGTCATTTAGTATTCACTTCATATCTTTGGCCTTGCTGGACTTCAAATTTCGATAAGTATGGTTTAGTTAAGTGCACATAATCATACAGCATTGATGACTTTAAGATGGCATAATATACAGAACATCTGTCAATGATGAAACAATAACTAAATTTAAGAAACATTCACAATTTTAAATATTATGTGGGATTGTTTGGGAACACAGATCTCTCTTGGAGGTACTGATTTAATTTCCTTTGGATATGTACCTTGAAGTGGGATTCCTGAATCATATAGTAGCGCTATTTTAACTAGTAGCAGTTTTTAATTTTTTAAGGAACATCCGTTCTGTTTTCTGCAATCACTGTACCCATATGCATTCCCACCACCCATGTGCAAGTGCTCCCTTTTCTCCAATCCTCCACAGCACACGCTGCCTTTTGTTTTCCTGATGATAGGCATCCTAACAGATGGGAGGTGATGTTTGATTGGAGTTTTGACTTTCATTTCCTGATATGAATGGTTCCATTTTCATATACCTTATTTTCCTGATCATAAACCCTCTTATTTACAGTTGAGGAGTTTGGTACCAGGGGAGTTCCACAGCCGCGTCAAGATCCAGCCTTCTTGTATCTAGTTAAGATTGTCACGTCAACTCTTCTGAATAAAGGAATTGCTATTTCATCACGTTTACTACCTGAAGGTAGTTCAGGTTCATTATGCTGGCAGGTCACACTATGACTTAATTGAGAAAAATTCAAAATAGAACAATGAAAACACATCTGGGCAGTTTCCTTATCTACACAATTGTGGTAAGAAATGACCTACCAAATAGGACTGTTGTAAGAAAGTTTTAAAAAGTTGTTTATATTGTTTTGACCAGTGGTTTTCATTTCCAGTTGATTCATAATTTAGTGTGCTTATTTTAAAATACACAGCTACCCCAGCCTCAGCCTGGAACCAGGTTTGGAATCTTTACATGTGAGTTCCTTGGGCACTGTAATGTGCAGCTTAGTAAACACTACCTTAGAATATCACTCAACACATAGAAAAATGCCAAGAATATTACCTGTTATTACTCTCTATACCCACCACCTATTTTTAAATATAAACATTTAATAATGTTTGCTTCTGATCTCATGTTTTATGGAGATTTGGAACATTACCTATAAAATTTGGTTTTCTTTATATCTCAGCTCAATCTCACTCCTCTACAAACCTGTCCACCAAAAATAACTGATATTATGAAGTTGCTGGGTATATTTTTGTCACTGTTTACTTAATGTAAAATTGATCTACATATTCATAATCAGCTTTCATAAAATCTTACCATATTGACTCTGAAATGTAAATGTTTACCATAATTTTAAAATTAACTCTCTTACTGAAGTATATGCAACCACTTCAAACATTTTATTGGTGCACATTATTATGTAAGGGAAGAGATACATTTATTCAGTCTATAAATTTATATGTAAATATTTTAATATAAATGTAACAAATTTAAACATATATTTCATATCTGTTTAAAATATAATTTAATGTATTTATATATATATAAATATCTACATCACATTATGTATTTTTATATTTACATTATTTATATAAGTTTCTTCTTACAACAATCCTATGAAAATTCTTGTACCTCTCTCCATATCATACAAATGAGAACTCATATATAATATGTGAGTGGTGATTAGCTGTTCAGTTCTAATAATTGGTGCATTTTCAGTTTTATTAATATTAATTGCCTATATCTGTTTCAGTACAAATCATTTTCTGTCAACTACATTCTCTTTTAAAAAGACATCTTTTGAAAATACCCTCGAAGTCTGTCTTGTGATAATTTCATGATATCTGCACCTGACATTTTCATCTTGTACAGGAAATATTTTCAACCTTAGATTTCAAAACTGGACTGCAAAACATAACTATTCATAGAAAACCCTACAGTCCACTATGTTAGTACCATTATGGCCCCTGTGAACTACTGCCTCATTCCCATAATTTACAGGTGACCTCACTGAAACAAAAGAGGATGAATCAGTTCTTCTACCATCACTTCATATCTGGGACTAGTCGGTTTGCAAAGAACCACTTGTTAGTCTGCAGGGGAGGGGACTGAGAACTGGCGCAGGAGTAAGCAGATCAGTGTTTCAGTCCTGGATCTTTCACCTCCTGTATGCGAAGGGCGTGTAAATCTCTCCACCTCTGTGTTTCTGTTCCTTCCTGAAAATAAAGAGTCTAATACCCACATCCAGAAAATGTGTGGTGCCTAAGGGAGGTTTGGAACCTAAAAATATTTGGTCATTTTTTATAAAGAATTTCAATCATTATTGGGATAGCACAATTAGTCATAAAATATGATATCAAAAATTTAATGACATTCCATGGGCTTTATAGCAGAGAGAGATCAAAGCCTCTTCTGTCTCAGGAGACTGGAAGGGAGTGACATGAACTCCTAAAATGTGTCTCAGCACATGCAGTAAGACGCACCATCTCTTTTCTCTTTTATTTCCCCATATGAAAAAAATCTCTACAGTGGCTTTCAATCATTAAATGCTGCACATGCTCTTAAATGGGAAATAATATGTCCTACTGAAAGCCCAAGAGACAGACACAAATAAGCACTATTTTATCTTGTTTCTAGTCCTATGGGACATTCCTGAAAAACATGAAGACACTGTCATGAACAGTCCGCTGGGTAGAAGCGATATTGCCCACACTGTGTTTCTGTGAACAATGTAAGGGTTTATTCAATACTTAACTGGGTTTTTTTTAAATTCTTGGTGCCCTCTTCTGTGCCAATAGAGCACAGGCTCTTGGGAGTCAGAAATAAGTGAGCCTTGGGCATTTCTCTTCATATGAAGAATGTACTTGTATAAAAAATAATAAAATGTCCTGTCAGCGATGTAGGGAAACCATAACATCAGGTTACTAGAAATGTAAGTCAAATGACATGAGAATCAGCATTATTATTATTAGTAACAAAATTCTTGAATGTCTATGCCCTCTCATTATGCATCCATCGTATAATCATTGCATAGAAGGCATACATTATTTGTTCGATCCTAATTCAGTGGAGTTATATCAACTAGGAATCAACTCAATTGACAATGTAAAGTCTCAGAAATACTAAGAAAATTCCCCAAACACACTAAGGAGAAGTGGAGCACACAAGATTCAAAATTAACTTGTCAGTCTCAGAGTCCCACATACTAAATTTCATTGTTTCCAGACTTCTGGAAAGTTGTAAGCAAAGTTACAGAGTTCTAATCACATATACATCTGAGACACTTTTTTTTAATGTTTTCATTTTTATGAGTAGGAATGGACCCCAAGACTCTGACTTTGCATCTCCTTTTGTGATTGAGTAGGCTGGCTATAAGTATAAAGGAAGAAATGAACAGTTGAAGTGAGATCCAAGAGCAGGGTCAACGGAGAGGTCTATCCTAAATTATCATGTGTCGCTTTTTTATGACCTTTGCTTGTGATCTCAGCCACCCTTCCTTGAGTCCATGCAGCAAGCGCTACCTGCTACCCTCCTTTGTGGTCCTCCAGAAAACTCCAAAGGGAAGGGCATAGTGATCAGGAGTCTCTGGCTGGCCTGACTTGGCAGTGACATGACTGGTTGGCAGGGGTAAGACTGCCCAGATGCTCTATGTCTGGAGTCAGTCTATGCAGACTGACTGGCTTCAACTCTCTCTAACTCATGACCTGGTACATGTTACATAAAATGCTGTGCTTTCCTCTTATTAAAAGAATAATAATATGTGTGCACTTATAATTTAGGAGAGATTATGCAGATGAAATCAAACAAGATACATAAAACACATACTTGAGAGCTTGGCACTTAGGAAGCCCTCAATAACATTCCATGATGTTATAGTTAATGCCACCCTCCTCGACTTCATACTCATCATCACTTTCAGGATCATTTGAAGTGCTTAGAGGGAAATTCAGAGAGACCCATTTGCTGCTATGGTTGGGGAGATGCCAGCCAGAGCCAGAACTAGTTGGGGGTGGAATCACAGTTCTGAATGTGGGTTCTCATATCAACTTCAGAGGGCTTTGTTATAAAATTTTATACAATAGTGCCCTCCCACCTGTCTGTCTCAACCATCAGGTTAGTCTCGTTGAGGAGAAAATAATTAACTCAACAGTCCCACTCTCAATCACTGTCTCATATCAACACTTACTGGGCTGGTCTGCATCCCTGCTGTAGCACAACCAAAGAGTGCAGATTCACTGCCCCTCTCCTGTCTGGTGTGTGACGAAGTCTCAGAGTCCCTCCTCAGAACTGGCACAGAGGCAGACTCAGGCTGAGACCATCCAACAAAATTTCTTATAGAGGGTGGGGACACAAACATGGAGCCACGCTCTTACAAGTGGCACACTAAAAGGCTGGAGGCACCATCCAATTATTTACAATGGCGTGACCTTAGGGCTCAATGCACAAAGCTCATAATTAGCGAGTTGGTCCGTGCTGTCCCAGTCTCTGGAGACTTGCTAATATTAATAGGAGGAGGAAGAAAAGAAAAGTAAATGTCCCTGGACGGCTCTGAGTGCCTCCTCTCCTCAGGAGGCTGCTCAGCTATACTCTCTGGTTCTCACCTCCAGGTTGTAGGAAGTAAAATTCAGGCTTTAAAAATGTAACCACTCCATATATGATTTTGACACCTATAAATCCATTGGATTAATCATGAAACCTAAGTGGCATTAGGTCTTCTATACCAAGGCTATGATACTCTCTATTTTCTCAATTAATATTTGTAAGAATAACTTCTTATTTTAATTTCCTTTGTCTTTGCTTGGGTTGGCATTTCATATGGTGGAGATTTAGAAAACTATTTTTTATTGAAGTATAGTTGATTTACAATGTTGTGTTAATTTCTGGTGTACAGAATAGAGCTTCAGCTATACACATATGTATTCCTTTTGATATTCTTTCTCATTATAGGTCATTGCAAGATGTTGAATTTAGTTCCCTATGATAAACAGTAGGACCTTGTTGTTTATCTATTTTATATATAGTAGTTTGTATCTGCTAATCCCAAACTCCTAATTTATCCCACCCCCACCCTTTGGTAATCATAAATTTGTTTTCTATGTCTGTGAGTCTATTTAGAAAACTATTGATTTTTACATATTTATATGGTAACTGATACTTTACTTAAGTATTTTAGAGGGCCTCCCAGAAGTTTGCAGTCCAGGTGTCTCCAGCGCTAGTCATCTCAAGGTCTGATTAGTGGAAGACCACTCCCAATCTCACTCACAAAGGTGTTGGTAGGATTCACATGTACCCAAGACACTGTCCAAAGAATTCCTCAGTTCTTTGACGCATGAGCCCCTGCTGGGGGAGCTCACAGCATGGAACTGGGTTCTATCAACATGAGCAAGGAGAGAGCAAGAGAGAGTCAAAAAAGGAAAACTAGATTTTTTTAAACTCTTTTCTCAGAAATGACTACCCAACATTTCTTCCGCATTCACATTGTTGGAAGGGAGTCCCTAGGTATAACTCACAGTCAACGGGAGCATGAATACCAGGAGTTAGTATTATTGAGAACATCTCAGATCCTGCCCGCCACACAGGCCTCATCCCCTATAAGGACTCAGTGCTCGAAGCACTTCAAGACGCGTCACGTCTACCTACTTTCCAGCATAGTCCCAAATTCAACTCACTGCCATGATCCCAATAAAAAGTTCCCTGGTGACAAACTAGAAATGGAGAGAACTTGCTCTCCATTGGGTACTTCTGTAGACCCTCCTCTACTGCTTCTGGTAATGCAGTCTCAGGTAGAAACCCTGGTTCTGACACCCTAGGAGAGCCCTCCATCAACATTAGGCCAATTTTCAGCCATTCCAATACCAAAATGAACAGATGTCCCCAATGTTTCTGTTTTCTGCTAACTAGAGAGGAATCAATTCATCCCAGAATATGCTTTCTTTACATTTCTTTGTGTTTTCAGCTCTTGAAGACTATTTAAATTTGTCTAATCTATTTTTTTTTCTGGTGGGTAGAGTAGGATGTATGTGGATGGTCGTGTGATGTAACCATCTAAATCCTATCCACTGCAGCCTTCTTGACAGAGATCTCTCTCTTGAGGAATGCAGATATTGGTCTGTCATTAAGTGATATGAAGAAACATTAAATGTATATCCAATCAAATTGGATATGGAATAAAGAATGTTATTTGCCTGTGTGGAGATAAGTGACAAAGGATATTTTTAGGGGAGAACACATAGCAGATATGCAGAGGTGGATGTGTGAGGGAGAGACTGGGTGTTGAGGCAATCCCACTTCTGGGTATTGTCCAAATGAGATAGCATAACTATCTCGAAGAGATAAGTCAGTTAGCATGTTCATTACAGCATCATTCACAATAGCAAAAAATGGAAACAACCTAGTGTCCATTGATGAAAGGATAAAGAAACTGTGACATACCAATAGTATACACAATGGAATATTATACAGCCAGGAGAAAGAAGGAAATCCTGCCACTCCCTACAATATGAATAAAACCCGAGGGCCTTATGCTAAGTGAAATAAGTCAGACAGAGAAAGATAACTGATGTATGATCTCCCTTTTGTGGATTCTAAAAATATTGAACTCATAAAAACAGAGAGCAGAATGGCAGTTGCCTGGGGCTGAGAAGTGTTAGAAATAGGAGATACTGGTTTGAATTATAAGAGGAATCAGTTACAGAGATCTCATGTACATCATGGTGACAGTGGGTAACACTGGCGTTGTGTACTTGAAAGTTGCTATGAGAGAAGAGTTATGAGTTCTCACCCTAAAACAACAACAAATACTAAGTATGTAAGGTAAAGAGTGTGATAACTAATCTTATATTGGTAAATATTTTGCAAAAGATATATGTATGAAAACATCATATTGTACATGTTAAGCTTACACAATGTTATAGTCAATTATATCTCAATAATATTAGAATAAAAAAGCAACAAAAACAGTGCTCGATTTTTATTTACAAATGAGGTGCATGTACCTCCAGAATAAGGTCTGTTCTATTCACCACTGTTTCAGAAGTACTAATAGGATGGGCTTTAATAGCCAGAAAAGAGGACATGAAATAATTTGATCAGGAAAAGCTGCCCTGTATGACAAGTCGAAATGTAGGTATAACTTATCCCATTTTCTAGTCATCTGAGAACATTTTTAAATTAAGTATCTCTCTAATCATTAAAATTCAACCCAATTTATGTTGCAAGTGTATTTACTCCCCTGTTTACCAATTGTGAACATTATGGAAAGGCATTTCATAAATGTTGTTGCAAATCCAGTATGTGGGTGTTTTTATTACAGTATTTTCAGACTTAAAAAATACTATATTCATTTGCTTTGAGAATTTTAAGATGGTGTAATAAGAAAACAGGAGGTTGTAAATTTAACAGAACAAAAACTGGAAATTTAACCTCACACACACAAAAGCAACATTCCTTTGGCTCATTTCAAGGCTCTTTGGCTATTGTTTAGGTTTGCATAAGTGGATA
This sequence comes from Vicugna pacos, assembly GCF_048564905.1. NCBI lineage: Eukaryota > Metazoa > Chordata > Mammalia > Artiodactyla > Camelidae > Vicugna > Vicugna pacos. The sequence goes on along the minus strand of NC_133008.1, from coordinate 25,683,542 downwards.
CGCAGATATAATATTTTAGTAATTTTCATTGGGCAACATCTCTTCCCACTGACTAAATGAATTCTTCCTTTGTCAAGTGCATTCCCATTTTGTTTTTTAAAGGAGGTACTGGTGATTGAACTCAGGATCTTGTCCATGCTAAGCATGTACTCTACCACTGAGCTATTTCCCTTCTCTCAAGTGCATTCCTTGTCAATATCGAAGTTTCTCATCAATGCATTTGGTAGGTGATTTTCCGTAGTGGTAAAATGTAAAGCAAATTAAATGAGTTGTGGAAAGCATTCAGAGAACTAAGATTACAACCCCCAAAACAACGTGTGACATCTCTAAAGAGTATAGATACCTATCTTACAAAACTTAAAAGGAGCCCAAAGACTGAGTTATTGTGACAAAAGACAGGGAAGCATGGTAACCAAGTGGAGTCCTAAACAGGCTGTTACTAGTAAAAGGAAAGAGCTCCCTTTAGCTGACAACATGGTTCTTTGAAATCCTAAAGTAATATAAAAGTGGATACATTTATTGTGATGACTTGAGTGACAATGACGCTCAGGCAAACGGCAATTGGAAATACGGTATCATTGCCTATTCTACAATTGTATACCCATGACTAAGACATATCCTTGACAACCACCTTTATTCCCTGTGTACATTTTTCAATCTTCCAGTCACAGACACCTCACAACACACTTTTATACTACATGCTACAATATCAGTCAGGGTTCAATCAAGAAAAGAGAAACCAAATAATCATTGTAATGAAGAAAATTTAATGTGGGGAATTGGTTAAACAGTTTTTTGAAAGACTGAAAGGCAAAAAAGATCTAAGTGGTTACCTAAACAAAGAAGAAGCTGTACACCAGTCTTGAGGGGATAAAAGGAACAGCTGAGTTTTAGGACTAAGAGACTTTTACTGACCGCTATTGAACAGGATGATGGAACACAAGATGGAAAACAGAGCAGTGATTTCAAGAACTCCACTCCAAAGCAAAGTATAGAAGTGTGAGTTTGAAGCAGAGAAAAGAACTTCATAACCAATCACATAGACTCAGCTCTATGGTGTAGAGAGAGAAGATATTTGAAGAAATATCAGGAATAATGAGGAAAATGCATTGCCTGTTGCAACAGGAGGCTATTCATATCTTCCCTCTTTGAGGTCTCATCTCTTAGGATCTTCGGCATTTGTCCATGAGCAGTTAGGACCCAAAGGCATACAAGTCATCTTTGAATAAAAGATCTGACTTAGATCAGTAGGTCTCGACCTTGGCCACACACGAGATTTATCTGAGTGCTTTAAAAAATCCTCATGCTCAGGGCACACCCAAGCCCAATTAAATCAGAATCTCTGGTGGTGGGACACAGATGTCAGTATTTTTAAGCTTCCCAAATGACTTCAATAAAAGCCAAGGCTGAGAAGCAGTGACATGCATCCTCACACATACCCTGCATATACCAATTTGATAAATAGAAATTAGCACGGAGAATACACAAGAGCTATAGAAAAGATACACATTTTAAATACACTAAGAGAGTTGTTCATCTTTACAGGATGCTTGGGTCACCAATGATAAAGTATAGAATTTCCATGGGTGTAATACGATTCAGCCATGGAGTGATTATGATATACAAAGGATCCTAGAACTCTGCCCCAGCCCTGCCAGTCTCATTAAAGAAACACCAAAGGCAGCAATATTCAGGTGTTAAGCAAGGAGAAGAGTGAATGCTACCGAGCTACAAAAAAATGATGTGATGAGAGAGGTAGGATTCCCAGGTCTACTGCTGCATTTTCCAACCTAAACTACAAACGGATAACAGGTACTGAGATTAGATGGCTTTGCTGAGGAACCTCCTCATGGCCCTTTTGATGTCACTGTTCCTCAGACTGTAGATGAAGGGGTTCAGCATGGGGGTGACCACAGTGTACACCACGGAGGCCACAGCATCCTTCCTGGGAGAAAGCGAGACGGCTGAGCTGAGGTACACACAGAGTCCTGTTCCATAAAATAGGCAAACAATGGCCAGGTGAGAGCCACAAGTGGAGAAGGCTCTGTACCTCCCACCTGATGAGGGGAGTCTGAGAATGGAGGAAAGAATTTTATAGTAAGAAAATATGATTGCTGAAAAAGGGAGAAAACCAAAGATGGCAACAGCAAAATACCTGACTACGTTGTTGGTGAAAGTGTTAGAACAGGCAAGGTCGAGGAGCTGAGAAGGGTCACAGTAGAAATTAGACATTTCCAAATCCTTAAAGCAGGTGACCTGTAACACAAGCAAATTGTGCAGCTGGGAGTCCAAAAGGCTAATAAAAAAAGATACTAAAATGAAGAAGCGACAGAGGTAGGGGTTCATGATGACCAGGTAGTGCAGTGGATGACAGATGGCCACAAACCTGTCATAGGCCATCACGGTCAGAACCATGTCATCCATACATACAAAAATGATAAAAATACACATCTGAGTCAGGCAACCTTCATAGGAGATGACTCTGCTGTGAGTTTGGATGTCCACAATCATCTTGGGGACGGTGGTGGAGATGAAACCGATGTCAGCCAAGGACAGATTGGAGAGGAAGAAGTACATGGGGGTGTGGAGGTGGGAGTCACAGGTGACAGCCAGGATGATGAGCAGGTTCCCCAACACGGTGACCAGGTACATGGACAGGAACAGGACAAAGAGGAGGGGCTGCAGTTCTGGATCATCTGAGAGTCCCATGAGGAAGAATTCTGAGACACGCGTTAGATTTTGTTGTTCCATGTAGCTTGGACATCTTTTGAAAAAGAAAAGAGGTTTGGAAGAAAGGAAATAAGTAACTGGGCACACAGCACTGTGTCCAAGTTTTGGATTCAAGTGTTTCACAAGCAAAGTATTCACATTTGGGGTAATATACCCCGGTACCTTCAGCAGTATTTCTCAGTGCCTCAAATCCAGTTTTCTTATAATTGTTTCCTCATTGGTTTCTATGTTATTTACCTCTTTCTATACACTGGCCTGAATATTGTTAGGGGAGCAAAGTAATATACAGATAACAAATCCATAATCATAGTAAAATACAGCCTACTCTTTTAATGAAATATTGAATAAAATATATACTTCTCCCTTTAAGAAAAAAATCATTCGGATTAAAATACTTAGAAGCAGCCTCATTTGATTCTGATACAGTGCAAGAAATTCCTTCAATTTAGAATATTGATAAACTGTATAATAGCTAGCACTACACATCTGGATTCTAAAGTCAAATGTTCATAATTAGAAGGGTTTTTTATGTGCCAGCTATCTTCACAGGTTTTCTTATTCTCTAGTTTTCTGACTTCCCTCCTCTACAGAAATACATGCTTACTCAAATATGTGGGTTGTCTTTTTAAAGTCTTTTCAAGGAAATCCTGTGCACTGTTAGTGAAAATGTAAATTGGTGCAGCCACTATGGAAAACTGTATGGAGGTTCCTCAAAAAATTAAAAACAGAACTACCATAGGATCCAGCAATTCCACTTCTGGGTATTTGTCTTAAGGAAATGAACTCAAGAAGTTATATGCACACCCATGTTCATTGTAGCATTATTTACAATAGCCAAGACATGGAAACAACCTAAGTTATCCATCGATGGATGAATGGATGAAGAAAATGTGATATATATGCAATGGGATAGTATTCATCCATAGGAAAGAAGGAAATCTTGTCATTTGCAACATGAATGGACCTTGAGGGCATTAGGCTAAGCCACACAGAGAAAGACAAGTAATGTCATCTCAGTTATATGAGGAATCTTAAAAAAAAAACCAAACTTACAGAAAAAGAGATCAGGTTTGTGATTATCAAAGGCTGGGGGTTGGGGTGGGAAATGGAGAAACTGGATGAAGGTGGCCAAAAGGTACACACTTCAGCTATAAGGTAAATAAGTACTAGGGATGCGATGTACAACATGATGCCCATAGTTAACACTGCTGTGTGGTATACTTGAAAGTTGTTAAGAGAGTATATCCTGAGTCCTCATCATAAGGAAAAAGTATTTCCTTCTTTTTTTCCTATCTATATGCGATGATGGATGTTAACTTATTGTGGTAATGATTTCACTGTATGTAAGTCAAGTCATGCTGTACACCTTAAACTTGTACAGTGCAATATGTCAATTACATCTCAAAAATTGGGGAGAAAATTCTTTTCAAATGTAACTCCTAACCTTAGCCTTAGTAGACTTCAAATTTCAATAAATATGTGTTGGTAAATGCACAAAATTATACAGCATCATTGACTCCACAGATGGCATCAGTGCACAGTGCACTCCTCAATATTAAACAATAACTAACTTTTTAGAAATACTTCCTTCCTATCTGTCATCTTATGCAGGACGTATATCAACCCTGTGCAATCTCAGGGAAACACCTGTGTTTGGCACTGGTCTTTGTTTCTTTGGTCTCCACTTTGTAGTGGCTTGGGTCAAAGTGCTTACATGTATTTCTAATCCTAAACATTTGGAAGTGCTGTGTCTTCCTCAAATTCAACTCATTTATTTACAATTGAGGGATTTAGGACCATAGGATGCCACCAAATCAGGTCTGAAACCCAGTCTTCTTTGGCCAACTTAACTTCAATCTTTACTGAAACAAGGAGGATTCTCTTTAAACCAATTCTCCTTTGAATTAATTCTTCTAAAATGCAGTTCTCTTAAATCAACTCCCTGAAGGTGACTCTGATCTTCATTTCCCTTGACAGGCCACACTATGATTTAATTTGGGGGAAAATGCAAAAGAGAAGAGAACAGAGAGACTAATATAACAAACGTCTAGGGAGTTTCCACATCAGTAAAATGGAGATAATAACTGAACTTACCTCACTGGGTTAAGACACAAAGTGCTCAGACCCATGGTTCTCAATCCTAGTTGATTATTATATTTACCTGTGAACACTGTAAAATGTGCCGATGCCCTGGCCACAGCTAGACCCGGTGAAGTGATAATTCCACATGAGCGATTGTTAGAGTTCTTAAGGTAGAGCCAGGGTCAAGAACACCACCATAGAATATTGCCACACACTTAGAAAATGTTCAATTAATGTTGCCTATTATTACTATCATTAATACCCAATACCCATGTTTAAAACATAAGCATAAGCATGTAATAGTATTTGCTTCAAAACTCATATTTCATAGAGATTTGAAAAATTATCGATAAAATTTGTTTTCTTTAAATCCTTGCATTATCCTATTGCCCCGCACACCTGTCCCCCAAGGCAACCACTGTCACTAATTTGGTGGGTATATTTTCTGTCACTGTTTCCATAATGCTAGCATATATTTATGTATTTATAAAGTTTTGAAATTTTATGTAAATAGCACATGACTACACACATAACATCTAAAATATTCTTGTGTACAGCGCTGTGTTTACATCTTTCTGTGAAGTGCATACATCTAGATAGGATACCTTAACCGCATAGCAGTGCTTGAGGAATCAACTTCATTTCATTTACCAATTCCTTATTTTGACAATCCTACAAAAATTCTTTTGCCTCTCTCCATATCATACAAGTGAGAATTTCTTTGTGATATGTGCATGTTAAATTTTACTGCTTGCTGTCAACATTTGTTTCCCCAACAGAAAAATTAGTTGCTACCAATTACATGCTATTATTAAAGTATAGAATAAGAAGTAGTTCTGAAGTACATAATAATAGTCATTCCATGATAACTCCGTGTGAAATCCTGCATTTTACATAGGGTATAGTATTTCCGTGTCTCAGATTTTCAAACTGGACTATAAAGTGCATTACTATTCACAGAAAATCCTACGGTCCACCTTGTTAGTGCTACCAGTGCCCCTGAAACTGCTGGTTCATTATCCTAATCCACAGATGTGTGTATAAATCCCTCAACCTCTCTGTGCTCATGTTCCTTATCCGGAAATTGGGAGGATAACAGTCATCTCCAGTGATCTGTAGCACGTGGGGGGAGTGGAACTTAATAAATATTTGGTCATTGCTTTGTAACCAGAATTTGCATTGTTATTGGAACAGTGGGTTTACTGATGAAATACAATCTTAAGAAAGTTTTAGTAACTTTTTATGTAATTATAGGGCAGAGAATCTGAAGGCTCTCTGGTCTCAGGGTGTGAGACAGAATGACTTGAAATCCTAAAATGTGGTTCAGCCCACACAATAAAATTTACCTTCCCCTCCTCGTTCTGCCTCCTCCTTTTTCATATTTAAGAAAATCCTTGTGGTAGTTTTTTAATAACTGAATGTGGTAGATGGTATTAAATGGACAATAACAGACCCACGGAAAGTTTATGACACACACACACACACACACAAGTGCTATTTTATCTTATCTCTTGTCCTGTGGGACATCACACGGGCACAGGCAGGAAAGCAACCATGTACAAGACATATGACTACGCTCTGTTTCTGGGAACCAAAGAAGGACCTATTCAGTATTTGCCATATTTGGGAGGGTTTTGTTGGTGTTGATGGTGTTGTCATTATTGTTGCCTACTTTATGCCAAAGATGATATAAGCTCTGGAGAATCAGAAATGAATGTGACTCAGTCATTTCCTTCTAAATACTCATTACGTACTTGCCCAGGGACACAAATAAAATGTTTTGTCAGGTATCCATTAAAAACCAAACTGTCAGGTCATGAGATATTTTGGTCAAATGGTATGAACTTCAGTGTTATCAAAATTAATAATAATAATACCAATTTTTTACCCCTGTACACATCTATCACATAATCAGTCACACAGGTAGTACCATTATCTATTTAGTCCTCACTCAGTGGAGTGGTATCAACTAAGAATCAACTCATATGACAACGTTGAGGTTCGGAGACACTAACAACTTGCTGCATGTCGTTAGGTAATAAGGACAGCAGACAGGACTTAAAAGTGTATCATGGATCTCTGAGGCATATGCAGTTAACTTCTTCTCTCTAATAAAATGCAGGAAGTTTAAAGCAGAGATCCACTGGTCTTAACAATGACACATCTACTGTACATCTTTTCATAGTTTCTGGTCTCCTGAGTATGGATGGAACCTGAGACACTGAAGTTATGTCTCTGTTTGAAACGGAAAAGGCTAAATTACAAGAATGGAGGAGGAAGTGGACAGCTGAGGCAAAATCCAGGAGCAGGGGCAAGAGAGGGATCTTCCCTAAACTGTTATGAGCCAGCTCTTTCTGTGATCCCTGCCTATGAGCTCCGTCATCCTTCCTACGGTTGATGTAGCCAGTGCCACCCACAGCTCTCCAATGAGGTCTACCAGTAACCTCCAAAGAAAAAAAAAAGATCACAGTGAGCAGAGAAGTGAAATGATTGAGTGGGTTGGCAAAGAGAAAACACTGGCCAGGTGCCCTGAGTCTAGATTCAGATGATTTGATTCAAACCTGGCTTCATCCCATTCCATCTCATGATCTGGTGCAAGTTACACTAAAAGGTTAAAATCCTCTCCTCATCTGTAAAATAACAGTAATCTGTACACATACATCTTAGGGGTGACCATGCAGATGAAAAGAAATAAGTACACAGAGCACGTTCTCTCTCTCTCTAAGAAGTGCAATGTATTTATTTAGGTGGAGGTACTGGGGACTGAACCCAGGACCTCAGTCTTGCTAAGCATGTGCTCTACCACGAGCTATGACCCTTCCCCCAGGAGCACTTAATTCAGAGCTTGTTACTTGGGAATCTTTAATAAAGGTTCATGATACACGTGTATGGTCATCCGGTATCATCATCACCTTCATGATCAGTTTGGAGTGCTTACGGCACAGTTTAGAGGGACTCTTCCTGCTCTGGTGAGAGAGATGCCAACGGGAGCTAGAACCAGTGTGGGAGGAAAACAGAAATCCAAATAAGAGTCCTAGGATCCCCATCAGAACCAACAACAGGAAATTCATAGACCTCTGAGCTGAAACTACATATTGGTGTCCTCTCATCTGACTGCTCCGACTGTCCTGCTTACCCTGATGATGAAGAAACAATGCTCCCCTAGTCCCTCCTGTATGTAGCATCTCCAATAGTACTCACTGTACTGCACTCCCTTTATGCTGGGGCATGACAAAAGAATGACGATCCACTGCCCTTCCCATGCCTGGTGAGTGAGGAAGGTTCAGGCTCCGTTCTCGGGACTGGCAGGAAGACAGTCAGGAATGGACCCCTTGATGCACACAATGACTCTGGGAAGAGAAGACAGACACACATACAGACCCAACAATACTGAGACCAGCACACTGAAAGGTTGCAGGGCACAGGCTGATTATTTACAGTTGTGTGGGCTTGAGAGCTCAATGCACAGAGCTCATAATTAGCCAAGCTGGTCCATATTATCCCAGTCTCTGAGGATTTGTTAATATTAATGCTACAGGATTATAGGAAAAGTAAATGTCCTTTGTACGGTTTGAGACCTTCCACTTCTCAGGAGGAATCTCATCTGTACTCCTCCTCTGACTTTTGAGCTTCATACATCTTAATTAAAAAATTCAGACTTTTTAAATTAACATACATCAACATGTGAGTTTATCATCATCAGATGCATTCAAATGACCAAGTAAGTGATGGAGAATTAGGTCTTCTATATTAAGAATCTGATAATATTTCTATTTTCTTCAGTTAATATTTGTGTCTCTAAGGACAACTCTTTTTTTTTCTTCATTTGTGGGAAGAACACTTAACATGAGATCTATCCTTTTAACAAATTTTGAATTGGTCATATACTATTGTTGACTATAGTTACAATGTTGTACAGCAGATTCCTAGAGCTTACTCATTTTGATTGACTAAAACTTTATGCCCTTTTATTAGTAACTCTCCATCTCATCCTCCTGCCTGCCCTGGCAGCCACCATTCCCCTCTATGATTTTATAAATTTGACTATTTTACATAAATCATGTAAGTAGAATCATGCAGTATTTGTCTTTTCTGTGATTGCCTTATTTCCCTTAGTGTAATGTCCTTAACATTTGCCCATGTGGTTGCAAATGGCAGGATTTCCTTCTTTTTTCAGGCTGAATAGTATTCACATATCACACATGTGATACTGTATTCCACAGTTTCTTTATCCATTCATCTGTCAATGAACATTTAAGTTGTTCCCAGATCTTGGCTATTGTGAATAGTTCTGCAATGAACATGCGAGTACTAGTATCTCTTTGAGATCTTGATTTCAATTCTTTTGGGTAAATACCATGAAGTAGGATTGCTAGATCATATAGCAGTTCTATTTTTAATTTTCTAAAGAAGCTCCGGGAAGAATTGCAATTCAAGTTCAAAGACAGTCTACTGGCAGGATTCATTCATTCTCCAGGAAGTCAGTCTTTGCTCAATTAAGGCCTTCAACTGACTAGATGAGGCCCACTCTCTCTGAGTAAACTGCTCTACGTAAAGTCCAGCGATCTAATTGTTAATCTCAGTCAAAAAACACTTTCACTGAAACATCTAGAATAATGTTTGACCAAATATCTGGGCACCATGATCCAGCCAAGTTGACATATATAACTAACTATCATAAGCAATTTGAAGAACATCTCATGTATGGCCAAACTGTCTTCTAATAAATTTGTGTATTTCTTTATTCAGTAAAAAAAAAATTAACTATCACAATTACCTTGGCAAATTCCTATTACTTTTCTAATGGGAAATTCCAAAATTCCCTAAGTAATTCTGCTCATTACTTAGGTTTTCAGAAATGGAGACACAGCCTATTCATTATTCCAGAGTAGAAAAGACCCAAATTGTCTCATTACAGCTCATGAAAACCAAGAATTTAGTCATTTTTAAAGGGAAGTATCACTTCTCACTGGCTGGCATAGCTTCATCTTCTATAAAGTGCATTCCTTTCTCCAGTATCAAAGTTCCTGATCAGTGAAGTTGGTAGATGATGTAGCTCAGTAGCAAAAGGCCAAGTAAATTAACCTAGTAATTAGGCAAGTTTTCAGAAAGCCCCAGGTCACTATCTCCGAAATGATGTGCAACGTCTCTAAAAGAAAGATGGATACCTGTAGCATGAACAATACAGATCAGAGCCCAAAGGCAGATTTGTCAAGACAAGAGACAGGAAAGAGTGGCTTCAAAGTGAAGCCCTAAAGATACCATTACTAGTGAAAGGAAAGATCTACCCTTTGCTGAAGTAATGTATAGAAGGCTGAGTTTGGAGCAAGGTGACAATATCTTATTAACCAGCAGGGATGACTAGTTGTATGGTATGGAAGGAGAATATATGTAAAGAAATATCAGGAAAGCTGGCGAAAACAACACTGCCTGTTGCTAGGGTGAACTTTTTTTTAGATCATTCCTCTTGTGAGCTAGTATGACTTTAAGAACTTCAACATCTGCTCATGAACAGTAAAGGGTCCAAATATACTTGTAATTTTTGAACAAAATGCGATTGTACCAGTAGTTGCCAACTTTGACTAGACATGAAAAACAACTGGGACCATTTTAAATCCTCATGCTAAGGCTACATTTCAGCCCAAATAAATTATAATCTGTGTTGAGAAACAGTTATCAATATTTTTAAAGATCCACCAGGTGACTCCATGTGAAATCAAAGTTAAGGACCATATAGATACATGCATCCTTACACATAACATGCATAAACAGATTGAAGAGATGCAAAAGTTGCATGGACAATAACATAAATTTTGGAAAGGGTTGAAGACTGTAATTGTAAAAAGAAAGGGAGAAAGAGAGAGCTGTGCATGCATCCAGGATGCCTGGGTCATAGATAAGAAATAAAGAAAACTCTGTCTATAGCTATAACATGATCCAATCATGTGGTGATTATAATGGGGATGGGATCCCACAATATTCCCTCAGTCCCATTAAAGATGTACAAAATGAAGCAACATACAGATACAAAACATTGGAAGTATTGAAAGGCACAAGAGCTACAAAAATTATAGAACCAAATAGGCAGAAATTTGAATTCCAACTGTTTGGTTTTAGTGGCTTTTCCAACCTACAGAGAAAAAGATGGATGGCACAGGCATTGAGATTAGGCTGTTCTTCTAAGGAGCCTCTGCATGGCCTTCTTGATGTCCCTGCCCCTCAGGCTGTAGATGAAGGGATATGGAGGGATTCAGCATGGGGACGACCACAGTGTACATCACTGGGGCCACTGTACCCTTCTTGGGGGGAAGGAGCCAGCCGAACTGAGGTACGCCCTGAGGCCTGTGCCATAAAATAAGCAAACATCGGCTAGGTGAGAGCCACAGGTGGAGAAGGCTTTATACTTCCCACCTGAGGAGGGGACTCTCCGAATGGAGAAGGCAGTTCACGTATGAGAGGATCCCTGTGAGTGGGACACCACCAAACATGGCACCAATAAAATAGATTAATATGTTATCGCTGAAATTTCGTAACAGGCAAGACTGAACAGCTGAGAAGGACCACAGAAGAAATGAGGGACTTCCACATCCATAAAGAAGGTAAATTCTAATACCATCACACTATGCAGCTGGGAGACCAAAAGGCTGATAAAAAGTGATACCAAAACCAGCAGGCCACGGAGGTGGGGGTTCATGATGACCGGGTAGTGCAGGGGGTGACAGATGGCCACAAACTGGTCTGTAGGCCAGTTTAGTAAATGCTCCATTAATGTTATCTATTATTATTAATACCCACACACCATATTAAAAATGCTAACATTTAGTAATATTTGTTTCAACTTATACATTATAGAGATTTAAAATATTAGCAAAAAAATTTCAGTTATCTTGATATTTCTACATGATCCCATTCCCCTGCATATTTGTCCCACAAAGTCAACCACCATGAATTTGGTGAGTATGTTTTCCTGTTGTTAGGATTGATTTTGTATCCATAAACAGTCTTCCTGAAAACTTAGCTGAAAAGTATATGCTATGCATGTTGTCCCTGAAATGCTCTCATTAAAACCTTAAGTCTGTCTGTGAAGTGCTTACATCTAATTCAGCCACTTTAGCTGACGCATACTATTGCCAGAGGCATAGACTTCATTTTATTTTTTAATTCCTTATTATGACAATCCTATGCAAATTCTTTTACCTTTCCATATTGCACAATTGAGAATAACCATATGCTAATATACATGAAGTATATAGTTGTTTGCTTTGTAAAAATCAGCGTATATTTAATTTTACTATTAGTTGCCTACATGTTTTCCCAATAAAACAATCAGATACAGATACAATCAACTACCTGCTCTTACTGCTGAGTTGCAGAATCAGGGCTATCCCTGAAGTCTGTCTAGAAATAGTCATTCCATGATAGCTCACGTGAAATCTTCAATGTGCAGAAGAAATAATATTTGCGTATCTCAGGTTTCCAAAGTGGAATGGAAAAAGCATCACACTACTCAGAGACTATCCTATGAACCAAACGGTCATGCCAGCAAGTCCCCTGTGAATCACTGGTCTGTTCTCCTACTTCAGAGATGACCTCACTGAGTCCCAAGAGAAGAAAGCAATGATTCTGCCTCTGTCTGTTCATCTGGGACAAAGAAGGCTTGAAAAAATAAGTTCATGCAGCTCCAGTGGGAGTGACAGAAGTCCTGGGATGAGCCAGGAGATGAAAGTCTGAGTCCCACACGATGCACACACTAAATGTGAAGTGTGTATCAATATCTCAATCTCTTTCTGATGGCATTCCTTACCCAGATAGGGGGAGAATAACACCCTTAGAAATTTGGCTCTTAATATTCAGTTATGGTGTTTTAATCAGGATTAAATTACTACTGCAGTATCAGGTCTGTTGATGAAATTTAATCTCAAATTGTATTTAAAGACTTTAATTTCATGGGAAAGAGGTCAAAGCCTTTCTTATCCCAGGGAATGCGAGCAAGGAATGACTTGACATCCTAAATGTGAAATCCTAAAAGTGTCTCAGGCCATGATGTAAAGCAATTTGTCTTCCTCTTCCCTTTCGCCTTCCTTAAAATTTTGTATTATCTAAAATTTCCGCTTTTTTGATAATTGAATAACATGTATCTTATAAAAGGAAAATAATAGGCTCATAGAAAGTCCACGGAATAGAAACATGCAAGCCCCATTGTATCGTGCCTCTAGTCTGATGAGAAACTGCTGGAAGGGATGGAAGCACAGGCAGAAAAGCACCCAGTGGGTAAAACCATGTTGCCTTCTTGATGTTCAACTTAACTAAGGGTCTATTTAAGTTTAACAGGTTTTTGTTGTTGCCACCTATCTGTGCCACAGTTTAGGCTCTGAGGAATCAGAAATGAATGAGATTCAGTCTGTTTCCTCTTTTCCTGGAGGAAAACACATTATTCAACCTTAAAAAAGAAGGAAATTCTGTCATATGCTACAACATGGATGAACCTTGAGGACATTATGCCTAGTGAAATAAGTCACAGAAAGACGAATACTGCATGATTCCCCTTACATAAGGTAACTAAAGAAGTCAAACTTGCAGAAACAGAAAGTAGAATGATGGCTGCCAGAGGGTGAATGGAGGGGCTGGTGGGGAGTTGTTCAGCGGGTGTAGAGTTTCAGTCATGAAGGATGGGAGGGGTGGTTCCTGGGGATTTGTTGCACAACAACGTGCATGGGACATTGTACTGCACACTTGGAAATTTGGGGGAGGGTGAATTTTATGTTACATGGGGATTTTTGCCACAATTAAAAAAGCTATCTTTTTTATGGCCAAGTAATATTGTGTGTGTGTGTGTGTGTGTGTGTGTGTGTGTGTGTGTGTGTGTGTGTGTCTATATACACCACATCTTCTTTAGCTATCAATAGACATTTAGGTTGCTTCCATATCTTGATTATTGTAAATAAACTTTTTGAATTAATGTTTTTGCTTTCTTCAGAAAAATACCCAGAAGTGGAACTGCTGGATTGTATGGTGGTTCTGTTTTTAATTTTTTGAGGCCTCTCCATACTGTTATCCATAGTGGCTGCAGTGCAGAAGGGTTCCCTTTTCCCCACATCCTCACCAGCATTTATTATCTTTTGTCTTTTTGAGAATAGCCATTCTAATAGGTGTGAGGTGACATCTCATTGTGGTTTTGACTTGCATTTTCCTGATGATTACTGCAGTTGGGCATTTTTTCATGTGTCTGTTAGCCTTCTTCGAAAAAATGTCTATTCAGGTTTTCTGCCCATTTTAAAATTAGACTGTTTGGTTTTTTGATAATTAGTTGTCTGATTTTTTATATAAGTTGGATATTAATCCCTTATCAGATGTATCATTTGCACGTATCTTCATTTTGAGTTTATTTTTGTATATGATGTAAGAAGATGGTCCAGTTTTTCCAATACCATTTACTGAAGAGGCTGACTTGTCCACATTGTATATTCTTGCCTCCTTCGTTGTAGATTAATCAACCATGTTAAGTGTGGATTTATTTCTGAGCTCTCTGTTTTGTTCCGTTGATCTATGAGTCTGTTTTTGTGCTAGTACAAATGACTACTATAGCTTTGAAGGGTAGTTTTGACATCAGGGAGAATAATACCTCCAGCTTTGTTCTTCTCTCTTAACAGTGCTTGATACTACTTCACCACAAAAAAAAATAAAAAATAAAAAAAATAAAGAGTGAAATCTTGTCATTTGCAACAAGGATGGACCTTGAGGGTATTATACTAAGAGAAAAAGAAATACTGCATGATCTCATAATGTGGAATCTAAAAAACTAATGAACAAAACAGAAACAAAATTATAAATACAGAGAGCAAACTGTTGGCTGCCAGAAAGGAGGATGGCAGGAAACTGAGTGAAATAGGTGAAGAGGATTAAAGGGTACAAAGTTCCAGGTATAAAATAAGCCATGGGGATGTAATATACAGCATAAGAAATATAGTTGGATGGGTCTCAAGGGAGTTATGTAGAATGAAAAAAGTCCATCTCAGAAGGTTACATGATATATGATTTCATTCATATAACACTCTTGAAGTAAAATTAGAGAGATGGAGAACAAATTAGTGGTTGTCTGAGCTAGTGATGGAGAGGTCTGAGTGTGAATACAAACTAGCCTAAGAGAGTTCATTTGTGGCGATGGAGTAGTTCTGTATCTTGATTGTGGTTAGTGATTCCATCAAGCTACACAAGTGCTATATCTGCAAACACACACATATACACACATGCACATTTAAAATTGGTGAAATTCAAATAAATTCTAGGGATTTCCAATGGGGGGGGAACTGGATGATGGATATATGGGACTTCTCTGTACATAGTTTTTTGCAACCTACTGTGAATTTATAATTATTTCATAATAAAAAAGTTGAACACATACACACCAACTCACACATACACCCCAAACTAAGGACTAGAAAGCTTCAATGGCTTTTTTCTACGGTCACAGTGTTGAAAAGTGAAGACCAGAAATAGGTGTCTTGATTTCCAGTCCAGTTTCCTTTCCAAATCACCAAGGAAACACCATGACCTTAAGATAACACACACATAGAAGGTGTTTTTCTGCACATACCTCAAATGAGTTTGCTACTAATAATGTTAATAACAGAAAATTCTGATTGGATGGGTTTATAAGCAGACTGGACATAGAAGACAGGCTCTGATATAAGCGTCTATCTCAAATAGCTAGCAATATGGAGAAAATTAAACCCAAATATAGTGGAAGGAAATAAGACCAAAAATTAAAGAATTAAAAAGCAGAATAAAATAAACTAAAAGTTGGTTCTTCAAAAAAAATTATTGTATCTAGGGGAAGGGTATAGGTTAATGGTAGAGTGCATGCCTAGCCTGCACAAGGTCCTGGGTTCAATCCCCAGCACCTCTGTTAAAAAAATAAATTAAAAAAACCCTAATTACCTCCCCCCCAAAATAAAAAATAATAAAAATAAAAATAAATTTAAAAATTTTAAATAATATATTTAAATTCCAACCAAGGTGAAGAAAAAGGAGGGGAATGCATAAACTACCAAGATCAGGAATGAAAAAGCAAATATAATTATAGCTTTCAGACACAAAAATTATAGGATATTATGAACAACTTTAGACCAACACATTTGAAAATCATGGAATGGACAAATATGATTTAGCAAAACTAACACAAACACAAATAAAAATTTTAAATAGTCTTTTGACTTTTTATAATTTGGTGTCATTCACCAGTAAAACTACCTTTAAAAAGCTTCCTGTGATGAAAACCCCAAAACAGATTCACTGGTGAGTTTTTTCAAACATATAAGGAATAGATAGTTCAAATTTTATATCAAGTTTTTCAGAACAGTTTCCAACTTCTTTTATGAGGCAGTGTAAACCTGATACAAAACAGCCAAGTATATTAACATAAAAGAAATAACAAGACAAACCTCATTAACACAGACACAGAAATAATTTTTTTAAATAGCATACTGAATATCTAGCAAAATGGAAAGGCTAATAAGCTAATATATACATTTCCAAGTATGGTTTATTCCAGGAAAACACACTATTTTACCATTTGGAAATCAAGGAATGTAGTAATTCACCACATTAACAGACCAGAGGATTTTTTAAAAGACCTTGACATACACAGAAAAAGCACTGGATAAAATTCAATATCCCTTAATGATAAAAAAAAAAAAACCAACAACAACAATCTCGGCAGTCTAGGACTAGAACAGAATTCCTTTCATTTAAGAAAAGTTACATATGAAAAATTTACAGCTAGTATTATACTTAATGGTGAAATATGGAACACTTTCCCCTAACATCAGGAGCAGGGCAAAGATGTTCCTTTTCATCATTTCTATTCATCACTGTAAAGCAATTGAGGCAAGAAAAATAAAAGATAAAGTTTAGAAATCAAGTAAGACTTTCTTTTATTGGTATTGACAGGACTGTATACACAGAAAATCTAGAATTTCATAAACTATTTAAATAAATAATTGACTTATAAATGTTAAGGATAAAAAGATCAATGTACAAAAAGAAATTGCAGTTCTATGTGCTAGCCCCCCAAAACCAAAAAAATAAATAAAAATATATACAGAGCAAAACATACCACATACCTAGAAATAAATTAAACAAAGTTATTCAAGACCTCTACAATTAAAACTACAAAACACCTAGATCAATGGACAATTGTATTATGTTCATCAATTGGAATACTCAAATATTATAAATATGTCAATTTTATTCAGGTTATTCTATAAAGTCAATGCAATTCCAAGCAAAGTCCAAGAAGATTTGTGAAAACTGATAGAGATTCTATAGAATCAAATGGGGAACAAAGAAGGCAAGATAATCTTGAAGAATAAAAAAGCTGGAAAGCTCTTGCTACCAGATATCCAAAACTACCACAGAGCAACAAAGATTGATAAATCATCTTTAGCAGTCTAAAATATGGTAACAGAGGGCCTCTAAACTTTCTGAAAGGATTTCTACAACTACTTAGCCTTAGCTGAGTTTCCAGACTCCACAGTTCCCTCCCATTGTTAAGACCAGAGTAAGCACACTGTGCTAGCTGACATGATTATTACCTCTATTTCTATACCCTACCCGACCCCTGTTGCCTCCTCCTTTCATCATATACATCACAATCACCAGGACCCTATGATTTAGTCACTACTGACTCTACTCTCTTTTCTAGATGAGCATGGGAGCCAGTTCTAAATAAACCAGAGTATTACATTCCTCTGGCCACAGTTATCTGACTAGCAGTGAGCTGATCAAATTCAACTGTTATATTCATATTGGAATTGTTCAAAAAGACAATCACTCTCTTCTCCCTGAGACTACAACCTGGAAAGAAAGTAGCCTGGATCTTCTGAGGGCCACTATGAAGAGAAAGAGCACACCAGGAAGAAAGATGCACAGCCAAGACTTGGAGACAGAGCTCGTCCCGGTAACATCTTTTTAGCCCCAGGATCCAGCTGTCCCTGAACTTAGTTACATCCAAGGATTTTCTTTTCCAGTAATCAAACCAATAAATTCCCTTTATAGCTTACAAAAAGGAAAAGAATGAAGACATGCCAGAGACAGGGAAAAGTTATCTGCAATACACGTATATATAATATACATATTATTATTTAAGTATATATAATATATAACACATGTTTTATGTATATGTATGTAACTAGATATGGACAGAAATACACATACATTAAAAAAAGAACAAGTAACCAGAAGGAAACCCTCCAAATAAAAAAGGAACCAAAGATGAGTGAAATGCTTCAAAAGGTACCCTCATAAAAGATATCCAAATAGCCAACAAGGGCATAAAAAAGTATTCAACCATTATTACACATCAAGTAAATGCAAATTAAAACCAAAAACAAGATATTGCCAGATCCTGTCTTGAATGGCTAAAATTAGAAAGTGCTGACTAGGTATATGGAGCAATTGGGACTTTCATACATTGCTTTTAGGATTACAGGTGGAATCAACCTTTTTGAAAAACTGGAATACCTACCAAAACTAAACAACGTCTACCCTACCATTCAGTAATTTCATTCCTATATACAAAGCATATATCTAGAGAAATACGTGCATCAGAGCAATTAAAAGGCAAATTAGACATTATGTTGAGAAAAGAAGCCAAACACATAACTGTACATATAAGAACAAGGAAACCCAATAAATTACAATAAAAGCCAAAATTGTGGTTGCCTCTATGGAGCAATTATTGAGAAGGCAGATGAATGAACTTTCTGGAGTCCTAGAAATGTTCTGTTTATCAGGGTGTACACATACTTATGTAAGATCATCACACTACGCACTTAAGATTAGCACATTTCATACGTATTAGCGTATCTATGCTTTAGTAAAAGGGGAAAAGCTGATTAAGGGGAAGTGGTATAGCTCTACTTTTTGAGGTAAAGGGGGAAAAAAATGGAAGGAAAAAATATAGCTAAACGTACCTGGAAAAGCACAAATCAAATAGCTTTCATCTTCTCAGATAAAAAAGAAGTACAATCTTCCCTGTTTGAAGGTGTTAAACATAAACCTTCCTCCACTAAAATGGGAGGACACCCTGTCTGATGCTTACCTCAACTACACCTCTCAGCCTCATTGTCCACAGCTCTTCTCCTCATTTTTTTTTTAATTGAAGCTTCTCCTTGTCTTGAGACCACAGTAGATTTGCACAGATGTCTTTCCCCTTGAGCAGAGTGACAGGATGGAATTGGACTATGTAGATGACAACAATCCTGCTCCAAACTGGAGCCAACTCTATACAGTTGGTTGATGTGCATGAGGGACTATAAATATCAGCAAAATTACGGTGCAAGAATTTCCCAGAAAATCCAAGAAGCTGTGTATGGTCGTGATAGAGGAATTTACGGAGCTGCTGCCTCTGAGATAACTGCAGTCAAGCATTTAATGTGTCATTTTGAGCCAGTATTGATCAATTGGTCCAATAATTAGGAAGATGAGCTGGAAACTGGAGCTTTCCAGTTTCCTGGTAAGGTCCCTATGCATCTGTCTTCCTGTCTCATGGCTCCACTAAACTAAGATAATGGCTTCTTCCCTCTGTCTTCCAATTCTTAGACAAACTCATTTTAGACAACTTTAACCTGGAACTGGATAAGGAAGTGATTCTGGGAAATGCAGCCCTAGCCACGCTCAAAGTAACACAACACAAGCCAGCACAACCAATTTTACTTCCAGCTTTCCTGCCACAAGGTCTCTTTTTTAATTCAAAACATTGGGGTCCAAATCTCAGTCATAAGCAAGGACAAAGAACAAAATGCAAAAACAGCATATCAGATGAGACTCTTCTTTCAAGACCTTAGCACTTACTAATTTCTGCTGGATTACTTACTAGACAGGAAGAGCTTTTAATAGTAAAAGCTGATAATCTCTTAGTAAAAAAGGAGGAAAAATACTGGGTAGGCAATTTCTAGTTTCTGCCCTACTGGATCAAAGCAAAATTACCACTTACAAAAGAAATGACAAATACCAAAGTATCGATACCACCATGACTACACACTGAGAGAGCAATGAGAGTTTATTAGAAACTAAAAAACCAAAAAAACAAAAGAACCCCACTCTTGCCTGCATATAAAAAAATGCACTTCAAATCCCCAATAGGTCCAAAAAACTCTGTAATGGAAATAACATTTGTATCTGAACCAAAATAAAAGCACCTCATAATAAAACATGTATATCTAGAGCCGAAAAGGTATTAGAGTAAATTTATCACCCTAAATATTCACATTGGAAGATTAAAACTGGGAATCAGCGAGCCAGCAGTAGTCCACTTTAAGGATGAGGCACTGATCTTTGCTTCTAGTAGGAATTTTCTCGCACACACTAAGTGATGCTCATGAGGCATTATCACATGATTTACACACACAGGGTTTCTCTCAGTTGTGAGTTCTCAAGTCTTCAAAAATATGAGTGATGATTTCCTGTTTTCTTACATTCATAGGGTGTCTCCACAGTGTGAGATCTCACACATTGCCTAAGATTTGAAAAAGCCTTGCAGACATTCCCTTATTCCATACTTTATATATTTTCTTTAGTGTGAGTTTTCACATGTCTTCGAAAGTAAGCAGGACAAACAAAGGCCTTCCCACATTCCTTACATTCATATGGTTTCTCACCAGTGTGGCTTCTTACATGTCTTCGAAAGGATGAAGGACAACTGAAAGCTTTCCCACATTCCAGACATTCGAACGGTTTCTCTCCAGTGTGCATCCTTGCGTGGACAGTAAGGTATGAAGAATGGCGAAAGGCTTTCCCACACTCCTTACATTCATAGGGTTTCTCCCCAGTGTGCGTTCTCATGTGGATCCTAAGGGCTGAGGGGTAAATAAAGGCTTTTCCACATTTCTTACATTCATAAGGTTTCTCTCCAGTGTGAGTTCTTATATGTACTGTAAGGTGGGAGGAACTAATAAAGGCTTTCCCACACTCCTTACATTCATAAGGCTTCTCTCCGCTGTGAGTTCTTAAGTGTTCGGTGAGGGATGAGGAACGACTGAAGGCCTTCCCACATTCCTTACATTCGTATTGTACCTTTCCAGTGTGATCTCTCACGTGTGCTCTGAAGGACGAGGGACAACTAAAGGCTTTTCCACACTCCTTACATTCATAGGGTTTCTCTCTACTTTGATTTTTCACATGCGTATTAAGGGAAGTGGGAAGATAGAAGGCTTTCCCACATTCCAGACATTCATAGGGTTTCTCTCCAGTGTGTTTTCTCATATGGATACTTAGGGAGGAGGGACAGTTGTAGGCTTTCCCACATTCCTTACATTTATAGGGCTTCTCTCCCGTATGTGTCCTGACGTGCACAGTGAGTTTTGAGGACTCACTGAAGGCCTTCCCACACTCTTTACACTCATAGGGCTTCTCTCCAGTATGAATTCTTATATGTATTATAAGGTGAGAGGAAGAGCTAAAGGCCTTCCCACACTCCTTACATTCATATGGCTTATCTCCACTATGAATCCTTTTGTGTTTGGAGAGTGAGGAGGAGCAACTAAAGGCCTTCCCACATTCCTTACATTCATAGGGCTTATCTCCACTGTGAATTCTTTTGTGTTCAGTGAGGGATGAAGAACAGCTAAAGGTTTTCCCACATTCCTTACATTCATAGTTTGTCTTTCCAGTGTGAATCTTCATGTGTGCCCTAAAGAACGAAGAACAACTGAAGGCTTTGGTACATTCCTTACATTCATAGGGTTTCTCTTCAGTGGGAGTTTTCATATGTTTCTTAAAACAAGCAAAAAAGTGGAAAGCTTTCCCACATTCCTTACATTGATAGGGTTTGTTTCCAGTGTGAGACCTAATGTGATTCTTAAGGGATAAATGATCCGTGAAGGCCTTTTTACACTCATGGCACTCAAAGAACTTTACTTCAGTAGTTCTCTTGGGCATATTAATATCTGAAATCTGGTCGAAGGTTTGTTCACACTTATTTTCTTCGTTACACTCATAGCTGTTCTCCACCATGTGACTTCTTTTAAAAACAAAATGCACATTATTAGTAACAAGTAAATTTTTACCATTTTCAGTGACTACATATGCTTTCTGCCCTATCCAACTATAAGCTGAAAGTTCTCACAGAGGGCTCCACCATGGCCAATATTATCAGAGTTTTTGACTTAAGGGATTTTTCTGATAGTTGATTACAAATGAATTACGAGTCAGACACTGAAGATCTCATTTGTGGCAAAAATATCTTATGAAAATTCTTTATGAAATCACCATTTCTGAACAAGTTTTCTATAGGCATGTTTAAAAGTTCATGACATTTTAAGATTCTCCCGAGATACTACTTTCTCCTATATGAATGGCACTCACCTCAAATGTGTCTCATGGCTTTTGTTCTGATAATCAGTATCAGAGTATTCCCAGTTTTTGTGTAAGATGGATGACCAGGAATCATTCCTTTTGAATCTTTTTATAGTCTGTTCATTGGTTATTTTTTCTTCATAAGTATCTTGCAGAGTGACTGATTCATTAGTTTTAAGTTGAGTCTCAAAACCTGAAACGAAAAAGTAAAGGTACCCATGAGCAAAGGACTTTGGCAGTGTGGCTAGCTCAGGACTTTTGTAATAAGCACTCAGTCAAAATGGCAAAGCAACTAAAAAATAATTCCATGAAGACTGAGGCTGATGGTAACATAAATGGGGTATTACTAGGAGAGTAAAACAAAAAGAAACTGGATAAAATGCACATGAACAAATACTAAGTTATAAAGAGGAAATATGGTCTTTCCCAAGAACAAGGGAAGGATGAGAAGACTGATAAAAAGTCAAAACAGTAATCTACAGTATCTGTGGATTATCAGCCTCCTCAGACAAAACAAAGCTTATTTTGCTTTCATTTTATTTTTCCAAATGAAATATCCCTCAACCAGATCAGTTTCTCTCAAGGAGTCTTACCTTCCTGATGCTCCTCCTGTGTAGGTCCTTTCTTCACTGTCTCTGGTTCCTCCTTTTGTTTCCACTGGGAGATCAGAGAGGGTGTGTGTAGCGGATACCCTGTTCATGTAGAAAGGTATTATCATGAGGGAAAACAATGAGGAGCCATGAACATTTCCATGAGACAGGGCAAAAACCTTGGTCTTCTAATACTGTAAAGCAAGTATGAGTTTAATTGCAACAAAATGTCAAGTTTTTTTTTTTTTCTTACAGGGGAGGGGGCTCTGATGTCTAGAACTGATCTGACATTCACACTTAAACCACAATATTGTTATTAGAAGCTGATCTAATATTCACAGGCAGGACATTTTGTTCTTCTGTTGAACATAAGTAATCTGAGAACACCAGACTTAGATGCAGTTACTCTAAGACCATGATAAAATGTAACAAAATAAGGCTACTTTATAAGCACAGACTAAAAAAGTCACTGTGCCACCCACAAAATACTCAGTAATAGGATTACCCATGCTTCGCTTTCCATCAGCATCCAATCTAATGTGACCACCTGTGGACTGGGTTGAATAGTGACCCTCAAAAATTCATGTCCAAATAGATCAATGGAACAGAACTGAGAGTCCAGAAATAGACCCCCATAGATACAGTTCACTTATCTTTGACAAAAATGCAAAGGCAACATAATGGAGGAAAAAGTCTTTTCAATAAGTGATGCTAAAACTAGATATAAACATAAAAAAAAACACAACAGCAACAACAACAACAAAAGAATCTTGGCGCTCTTACAAAAATAAACTCAAAATACAGGAGGAGGCATCCAGGGCTTTGGGACAACTTGGGGGCCCCATCAAAGGGAGTAAAAAATTAGCTCAAAGTGGATCACAGATCTAAAAGTAAAATATCAAACTACAGAACTCCTAGAAGATAACACAGGAAAAAATGCAGATAACTTAGATATGTTAGATATGTGAAAATTAATAAAAGGAAACTTCACTAAAATGGAGTCAAGGCCAGAAAGAAGGTGCTTTCACACAGTTCCACACATCAATTACAGGAAGAACTGTCAATTATAGACCCCAACAGAAGAATCATCGACAAGAATCACCAATTACAGGGCCTAATAGGAAAAGATGTACATTACATCTCCCATAAGAAATCAACTACCCCAGCAACTCAGCCAATATGAAACCATCATCACCCTGAATTCTCACTTTTCTCCAGTGGATTTTCATCCAAACAACCACTCCCAACTTCCTCTATAAAATAATGTTTCTCTCCGTTGTTGTTTTTTTTTTTTTTTTTGGCCTACCTATGGCTTGTATTATAGCTTGACTTCCTAAACCGCAATTCCTCTGCTATTCATGAATAAACCATTTTTGTTTGTAAAATAACTATACTATGTTATTTTTTAATGGAGGTACTGGGGGTTGAACTCAAGACCTTGTGCATGCTAAGCATGAACTCTACCATTCCCCCTCAACTATTTTATTTTTAAGGTCACCAGTTAACAACATGAAAGGCATGATTCATGAAAGAAAGAACTGATAAGCTGGACTTCATTAAAATTAAAAATTTTTGCTCTGAGAAAGACACTGTCAAGAGGATGAAAAGATAAGCCACAGACTGGGCGAAAATATTTGCAAAAGACCCATCTGATAAAGAACTAGTATCTTCAGATATACACAGAATTAAAACTCAACAGTAAGTAAACAAACAACTCAATTAAAAAATGGGCCAAAAACTTTGATAGCCCATCAAAGAGGACACCTGACACTCAGTTTTGCTGTGAACCTATAAATTGCTCTAAGAAAAATAAAGCATACTGGGGAAAAAAGATCCATCTCCACTAGGAACTTCTGAATGTTACTTTATTTGGAAATAGGGTCTTTGCAGACATAATCAAGTTAAGATAAAGTTATATTGGATTAGGGTGGGCCCTAAATGCAAGGACTGGTGTTCTTAAAAGGACATAAAGACTTAGAGGGAAGAAGGGCATATGAAGATGAAGGCAGAGATTAGAGTGATGTACTGTAAGCCAAGGATTGCTGGCAACCACCAAGAGCCAGCAGAGACAAGGAGGGATTTTTTTCCCCCCAGGGCCTTCAGAAGGATCATCACACCTTGATTTCAGACTTCCAGCCTCAGAAATTTAAAAGAATAAGTTTCTGCTGTTCTTAGCCACCCAGTTTGTGGTACTTTGTTATAGAAGTTATAGGAAACCAATAGAGCCTGCCTCCACAGACCCACCTCCTACTCATTCAAAGTATAAAACCTGCAATATTTATCCTCTGACATCCCCTTTCTGAGACACTCCGTAGCTCTCCATGGCATGTGTTCTCCCTCACTGCACCAAGTGATTAAACCCAATTTGTTTAATTCGTGATCTTTGGATAAAGAGCATTAAGAGCAGTAAAATTCTCAGAAGGTCCCAAGCTACCAACTTTCTTCCTGTTCCCTAAAGTGACCCCTGAAGTCCGTGCCCACACTTTCAACACTTAATAAGCCTTGAGGGTTTCAATCACAAGAAAAAGAGAAAGAAGTATATGTTTATTTTCATGGTGAAGCCACTAGACTGTAAGCTCCTTGGGGTCAGTGACCATGTCTGTCTTATTTACTAATTTATTCCAGTTCCTCAGCCCAAATCCTAGAACAAGGTCTATCAGTAAGATAAAACTGTTTTCTAAACAACTCAATAAAGGAATGCTGCCATTCTTACCTAGTGAGACCAGGTTCTGGAAGTTTTCCAGCATCACATCTCTGTAGAGGTTCCTCTGAGCAAGATCCAGCAAAGCCCACTCCTCCTGGGTAAAGTCCACAGCCACATCCTCAAAGACCACGGGGTCCTAAAACATCCCACATATTTTGTTCAGAAAGGTGCCAACTCCCCCAGAACTGAGTTAAAATAGAAACTCTACGGCCTTCAAAGCCTAAAATGCTTACTCTGTGGCCCAATACAGAAACGAGCTGCTGACTCCTGCTTAAACAATTAGGAGACTGATGACCTGGTGGAACTGAAATATTCTTTTGGAGAATCATTAGCTCTTACTTACCTGTGTCATAGTCTTCTGTAACTCAGCAGCTATTCTTTCTTCCTCCATGTTCCCTTCATAAAGAAAAGCAGAATATTGAGAAGTTAGAGCTGAGGTAGGACAAAGAAGACATGAGAATCCAGGTCTCCCCACAATTTCCACATTCAAGACTGTGGATGCTGCAGCACATCTGTTGTAAGTGACCACTCCCCTCAGAACACACACACACACACACACACACACACGTATGCTCCCAAGACACCCAATCAAATACACACTGATCTTGTAAGAAGGTAGAACAAAAAAAAGAAGAAGGTGGAGTAACCTTAGCTCCACTAAAAAATAATCCTCTGGTTCTCAATGATCATTAAAAAAAAAAAAAAAGAGGTGAAGAGTCCCATTTTGTAAGCAAGTTAACTGAAGTCTAAAAAAATGTAGCTATCTATTTACCTATGATAATGAAAAGCATAAAAAATATTAGATAATGCATTCATTAGTAAGAATATATGCTCCATCTCAAATCCAAGAAAGCAGTGACTTATATACCAGACCTCTGGGGGCTCTACTCCCTGTGTTTCTTTTTGCACCTCCTGGCAGGCTAACGTGCATTACTGCTCCGCCCCTGTCTACTGGACCTGGCTGCCCTCCAGTGTGGCAGGGTCCCAGGAGCACCAGCCGACTGAACTCCACACGCAGGCGGCAGAGAAGCCTGCCACGCTGTGCTCAATCCTGCCTGTGCAGTAGGTACAGCAGCAGCAGAACAGGAACACTTGAAGGGAAGTTAGCAACGTGTGTCATCTCTCACAGTGAGATCTGAAGCACTACTGCACAGATTTCAAACAATGAAAGTACAAGTTTTTCCCACTGCAGTGGATTAAGTATGTATTTCAAGGCCAATAAAAACTGTAACATTCTTTACTAACAGGTTTCATTTGGGCAACCATGATGTGACAATGAATCTGCAAAGAGATTATTTTTCACAGGAACTCCGCAAATCAGATATTATTACAACTAGTATAGTTGAACAATCTTGGAGAAGAGTCAATTAACCATGCACTCAATGTTATTCAATCAGAAGGCTGCTGAGGCAGGGTATGTATGTAGGTCTATTTACCTTCAAAGCCTAAATGAACAATGAATGTATTTCTGAATATGTATCTTACAGTTTAGTTGTTACCGAAGCTCTTATTCCCTAACATTACCACGGTCTGGCCTAGAACCCTGTTGGGCACACAAGGGAGAGCAGGCAAATGAAGTAGTCTATTCCTCTTTGAGCTCCTTCTCTTGACTAAGCTGTCTTCGGCAAGGATGCTTCCCTTAAGATCCCCACCTCCTGCTCCTTCATTTCATATTAATTTAGGTAATATTTACCCTGTCCTACTACATGCAGTCACAGGAGATTATAGCCCTGAACAAAATGGAAAAATCCTGAAGTAAGTGGGTGTTATAACATTCTGAGGGAGGACAGTAAATTAACAAAATGTCAGGTGGTGATAAATGCTAAAAATGCATCACATTACAGGGATAAGGAAATACACACATATTTATCTTTAGCAAGTCAAGACTATGTGGCAGGGTAGAAGCAGAAAATTAAAATAACTGTTGCAGAGTAGGGTATAGCTCAAGTGGTAGGGTACATGCTTAGCATACACGAGGTTCTGGGTTCAATCCCCAGTACTTCCTCTAAAAATAAATAAACAAATCTAATCACCCCCCCAAAATAAAAAAATATAAATAAAATAACTTTCAGATAACACTGGAAATCCACAGCTGGTGTTGTACATATATTTATATACAGCTGACCCCTGTATAAAATGTGAGGATTGGGGCATCCACCCTCCTGTACTCAAAAATCCAAGTGTAACTCCTAGTCAGCCTTCATATCCAAGAATTCAACAAACTGTTGTAGTACTGTAGTATTTACTATTGAAAAAAATTCACATGTAAATGGACCCATGCATTTCAAACCCATGTTGTTCAAGGGTTAACTGTATTTATAAGTATCATCAATTCCCACAGAAGAAAAAAAAATCAGTATCAATGGGCTAACCATTGACTTAGAAGGGTGGAAGAAGAATAGCATAAAGATTTAGAAATAAAAATAAATATGGACAAAATTCACAATATTCTTGAAAACTTATAACAAACAGAATCAGAAAAGCTAACAATGCATCCTTTGAAAACTAGTAAAATCAACAAACCCTTAGCAGTTTAACAACAGAGCATAGACAAAAGTAGTTATGAATGAGTCATAATTACAGATGTTGCAAGTAGAATGCAACAGAAAATTAAGAGAAGAGACATGAAAATGTACAGTAATGAATGAATGTCTAGACAGAAGTACAAATTTCCAGCAATGATTAAAAAAAAACCAAAACAAAACCTGATTACAGTCATTTTTTTTAAAAGGTAGCAATTTATAACAATATTCACACAAAAAAACATAAGTTATAGATTGTTTTACAGGCAGGCTCACCAAATAAGTAAGGGATTCAAAATTCCATTCTTTTGGGGGGTGGCTGTTTTCCTGAGTATTTACAAGACCAGAAAAGTACCCCAAACTAACTAAGTGTGTATATATATATATATATATATATATATATATATATATAAAATCTCATTCATATGCACAAGAGCGAAATATTATTAAAATATTAGCACAGTCCAGAAATGAATAATGAAGACAACAGTCACAAACAAAGCTCGTTTCCTCGTAGGAATGAAGGATGGTTAAAAATGACTAATTCACCACATTAACAGAAAAAAATCATATGACTCATCCCCTTCCATACAAAAGTGACTGATCTATATCAATTGGTGATAATAACCTGAAACTCACTAGGGCTAGAGGGTAATAGGCTTTAACTAGGGGAAAAAAATGTATTATCTACAAACAGCTATAGCAAACACCCTATTTAATGGTGAAACGGCAGAATAACTCCCTCTGGGATTTGGAACAAGGCAAGGATGCAATTTATATGCTATTCTACATTGAACTGAAAGTCCTGGCAAATGCACCGAAGAAGTGAAAAGAGAATCAGGCACAAGGAATTAAAAAGAAAACGCTGAAACTGGCATACGATCACACTTTGAGTGTGACATTCCAAAAAAAAAAAATCTACAGATAGATGATTAACATTTAGAGCTGCATTGGGCAAGGAGAGGGGGTTAAAAAAGATACTAAGTAATCGGTTCACGTACTTGAATATAATGTAGCAAACTGATGCCCACAGGAAAGAAAAAAAAAATCACAGGCTAAATAAGATCTCTTGCACCAGGAAGGGAGACATGGGGGCGGCGTTAGGCAAATGTCACCCCGTGCTCACCGAATAGGTCGAAATCCACAGACCAACGTACAGACGAGGTTGAGGCTCTCGTCCCCGTGACCCGAATGGCAGGGATGCTTTTTCTTTCTGGAAAGAGAGCAAAAGGATGCTTTTGGAGGCCGATTAAGTACGAGGACGGCGCTCCAACTCTCGCCTGCGGCAGACTCACTCCGACTGCTGGACCAGCACAGAGTTCCTGATTCAGGGAGTTTGGGACCAACCGCGCCTGGGTCTCTGAGGAAGCGCCGTGGCGGCTGGAGGCCCTTGGGCGCGGGGTCCCGGCGGGAAACGGCAGGCAAAGCTCGAGAGACCGCCTTTAGACCGCTGACCCCAAGGTCGAGATTTCCAGCTCCCGCACACCGGACCTGGGGCGGGCTGGGCCGAACTAGCTAAGACTTGGACGGAGGCGAAAATTTACCTCAGAAACGGATTGGGGTGACCAGGGACATGGCCGCCGACTTGCGCACGCGCAGAAGTGCACCGCTGCTTCTGGTTTCTGCGTCGCTCACAGCGTAAGGGGCGGGGCCTCGGGGGCTGGGAACTGTGTGTTACGTAGAACGCAGGGAGGGTTTGGTAGGGGTTTTTCCAGCCGCAAGAGAATAAAAGGTAATTTCCTCCCGCGGAGAGATATATTTGGGTTCTGCGACCAGGTCAACGTAGAACTGGAGGTCGACGAAGCTGGAGCTGGACAGGCCAGTGGCAGGGCTTGGTTGACTAGGCCCGTGGGGCGTAGCTGGGGCGAGATCAGGCCTAGGGGCGTGGCTTAGTTGAATATTCCAAAGAGCCGGGCTTGGGGTGGGACTTAGCTGAAAATTCCTCCAGAGCCGAGGTTCGTGAGGTCTAGGGGGCGGGGCTGAGGTGACTAGATCGGGGCTGGATTAGGGTTTAGGGCCTCCCACCCAGGCTCTCCAAAGCCGGAGAATGAGATACTCATCAATTCCGTTTGTACCTCCCCTTCTCCACGTTGCTATACACAGGGTCCACATACGTACAATAACGAAGTATATATCAATCCATGAGATCTACAATCCATTCATTCAGTGTTTTCATTAGGACTTCAGTTTCCCCTTTCGTAGTTTTATTGATTGCTACTCATGTAGAGGAAGTCTGGTAATATTTATGTAAGTCCTTTTACCTGGAAACCTTGCTGACCTGTAATAGTTGTCAGTTCACTATTTTGGACTTTCAATATAAGTAAAATTTACTGTGCATAATTTTTTCTTGTTGTAACTCATTTCTTTTTCTTGTTTGTGCAGGGTCTCTTGAACTATGTTACAAAGTCAGAAAGAAATCAAGAAGTCCAGGATAATCTGATTGTTCATTACCACTCATACCAGACTGTTTAGAACAATGTCATCATCTGTGGGAGATGTACAAAATAGACACCAATAGTAATAGGATAAGACTAAAGGGGATAATGGTGTCCAGAAAGTTAATTTTGTCCTGTCATTTCAAGTTCAATCTCAAGGCAGGCTGCTTCTCCCTGGAGGCTCTTCAGAGGTCACCGTGAGGCATAGAGAGGAAGTTTGTGGAATGAGACCTTGTTGGAGTTTTACTGTGCTGACCACAAATTCAACAGCCTCAGTTTAAACACACACTTTCTCATCTCCAGACACCTGGAGACCAAAGAATTGAGCCAATCTCATAAAAGTGTTACTCTACAGTTTTGGGGTGATGGAAAAGTTCTGGAGATGGATAGTGGGGGTAGTTGCACAGCATTGCAATTGTACTTAATGCCACTGAGTTGTCCGCTTAAATGTTTAAAGTGATAAATTTTATTTTATACATATTTTATCACAAAGTGTTTATTGTCCTTCACTGTCTTACCTCATTGTTTGCTTTTGTACCCAAGCAGCATGTCACTCTTCTTGATCTCTCAGGATGAGCAAGGAAGAAGATGGAGAAAGTGGGCAAAGGACTTACCCTGGGCCACTGTGTAGGGGAGTCCCAGATACTGGAAGACAGAGACTGGGAGACAGAGGCCCTATCTGTCCTGATGATTACATTTCAAAGCAATGGCTCTTGGGTCCTCAGATACAGAGTTGTGAGAGATACATATTTATAAAGATAAACCCTTTTTAGGAAAAGCTCTAAGAACCAGAGGTCGGGGGCCTATCATCAGGTATTGGCTAAAAAAGTAAATTTTCCTGGCAGTCTTGTGTTTTTTCAGGCAGGCATTGTAATGAGGGGCTGGGGTCATCCTAGGGACCCCTACTAGAAGCCTAGATGTTAGACTTTGGTCAAGTTTCTTGGTGTAGGAGTTTGGATGAGTTATGTGCCAAGAGTTCTGCAGTCCTCACTCCCTTCTACCTTCTTCCCCTAACCATTCTGTATGTCCTTTGACTTCAACTGATCATGTTCTTTGCTTAATAGAGTGACTGAAAACTTCATTCTGAGTGGTCTGAGACATTAGTAGTCCCACCTGAATTGGATTGTGGAGATTTCCACTGACTTTACTCACAGGATAAAAGAATATTAAGAGATGCCCTAGATCTCCTATGTCCCAGACATATCCCCTCCTTACTTCTACTGTGTAGTCACAACCCAATTTCCCCTTGGTAATCAGGATCAGTCACCCCAACTGGTATAGTAACTGCCCCTCCCTTCTTTGTTGATTTTTGTCTTTTCTTTTTCCTTTGTTTTTTTTTCTTGTACTTTTAAAATATATTTTATTTGGGGGGTAATTAGATTTATTTGTTTATTTGTTTATTTATTTATGGAGGTACTGGAGATTGAACCCAGGACCTTCTGTGTGCTAAGCATGCACTCTACCACTGAGCTATACCCTCCCTGTCGTTTGTTGATTCTTTGATGATCCCAAAGTGGTCAAGTGGCAGTCTTGACTTCCAGTGCAGTAGAAGCATTATTGTGTCCCCTGGTGGAAGAATTCCTGTCTTCAGAGCGAAGACTTCTGAATCAACACAACCTGTCATGGAGATGGAAGCAAAATTTTCCTAATGGAGTAATAGTAAGAGGAACCATTCCCATTTCCAGCCCTTAATTCCTAGACCCATAAATCCTGGCTGAGGGAGAGACAGCACCATATACTGGATGCTGATTTAAATCATACACATCCTGGAGGTCATTTCCCCCAGCCCTGCAAGGCTTAGCTATCTAGTTGGCGCCACAACTGAATCTTCAAAAGGCTGATCTAGAACAGTTACATGAATTTCTAAAAGTGTTAAAGATTTCATGGGTACTGGCCCATTGATACACTTCATTTGTTATAAAATGAGTTCCTTGGTTATAGAAGTGCTACTTGGTGGAATAACATGAGAGTGCTTAGGTATTCTTTAAGTCTCAGATGGTGGTTTTGACAGAAGCACTAAAGACACAGAAGGCAAACTCATACACAGAGTTAAGTGTTTATTCCACTAAAAAACAATCACTTGCCTTTACGTGATGGATGTGGTCCAATCAACCTGCCACCTGGTAAATGGCTGAGGAAGTATTGGTGTTGCTGTTGGCATATTTGGCAGGCACCCAGCATGGCTTTTAGCAAATCAGCCTTGTTGAGTAGTAGTCCGTATTGTTCATCCCTGCCACC
This sequence comes from Vicugna pacos, assembly GCF_048564905.1. Classification (NCBI taxonomy): domain Eukaryota; kingdom Metazoa; phylum Chordata; class Mammalia; order Artiodactyla; family Camelidae; genus Vicugna; species Vicugna pacos. The sequence goes on along the minus strand of NC_133008.1, from coordinate 25,650,886 downwards.
ATGGCTATTTGTTTAGGAGCCCACTGGGGAGAAAAGAGCAGCTGGAGAAGAGGGCTGACTGATATCCACAGAACCAGCTATCCTATTGTTTTGGATCCGGGCCCAGCACCCCATCACATCGATGCGGGTAAACGGCATTTCTCCTCGGCTCGCGGCTGGCAGAAGCGGCGGCCGTCGGGTTCCGCCCACCTCCGAGGCCCCGCCCCTAACGTTTACTGGAAGTGCGCGTGCGCAAAGCGGCGGCTAGGTTAACAGCGAGCTCCCGCCCGGGTCTGAGATAAAATTTTTGCCTCTTGGTGCCCCACTGTCCTTGTGGCGACTCGGAGGGGAAGAGATCAAACGCGAGGCTCGAGGTCCAGGGGCGCTGGCCTCGCACGCTGACCCGGCCTCCTGCCGGCGCTCCCCGGCGGCGGCCCTTCCCCCGAGAGCCCTGTCCCCGCTCGGCCCATCAGGGGTCCCCGCGGCAGCGCCGGGAGGAGGCGCGTCGGCCAGGCCTTTTCTCCAGCCGCCGTGCTCCCCTTTTCAAAGCCTCCAGTGCAGCCTTTGGGTCTTTTGTCCAGAAGGAAAAGCTTCTCCGTCGTTCTCGTCACTGCGACTCTGGCTCCAACATCCCTCTGTCCCCGGGTCCCGGTAAGCACTCGGCGGAATGGCTCTGGGTGTGGCTGTCGGTTATTCAAGTTTGGTAAGTATCTCAGTTTTTGCCACGTTTGGTTGAAACGATGGCATATTTGGAGAGTTTGGGCCTCTGGATTGTAAACCAGTGAAAGCATCCACAGCAGGAATTGCTTCAATCCACAGTTACCTTGAATGTTGTACAGCCGTACTCCACAGGGTTTTTATTTTGAAGGAAGTTTAGGCTCAGATGGATCCCATATCAGTTGAACGGCTGCCTGGTCTTTGGGACAGTCTATGGTTAATAGGTCCCAGTGGAGTACAACCCCTCAGTCTGGCCTCCCGCCCTTATGGGATAGGGCAAGATAAACAAATTATAAATATAGGTTAAGGCTTGGAGCAAAATAGAGACAATTTCGAGTTTATCTGTTGGACTGGAATTTAATGAAAAGCAATTGTTCAGGAGACTGTTATGCATCTCAGTTAAACCAGTTATCAGGATCGTGAAAGTTCTATGAATGCCTCTTCCAAGAGCTCAGCATTGTGTATTCTGATCAGTGAAATGTGTGTCTTGCTTACTTAAGCTAAAATCAAATATCCTACACAGCAAACATGCAAGCCAACCAGTCAAATGAAACCAGGACAAGATAAACAGACAAACGTGCTTATGTAGAAATAATGATGTTGTGGTTTTTGCCTTTATAAGCTTCACTGTAACTTTCATCTGGTGGAACATAGCTCAGTTGTATGACTGAATCTGTGTCTCCCAGGCTGCAGGCCTCATACTCTACTGAATAAAATTAATTCCTTTGCTATTTTGTTATCCAAATGTTTTCTTTGTTGATAAGCCTAATCACCTGTCAAAGGCCCCACCTCCAAATACCATCACATTAAGGATTATGTTTCAGTTATGAATGGAGGTAGAGCAGTGGGTGGGTCAGGGGGGCAACAAACGTTCCATCTATAGCACCTGAGCTTTGGTGTTAAAATTTAACTGGGGACAAGTCATGGAGACATGCAGCACCTGCATGACTGACTTCAACCACTCAGGCTTCAGCCTGAGTTCAAACTGTTAGGTTATATAAAAACAGATGCTCACCATACATCACATCATTAACATAAACTGTCTGCTCAGGCTGGTACTGTGTAGCACAAGGCCTCAGGCATACAGAAGCACTCACCAGGCAGGATATTCCATAGGCTCAGCAGTCCTTTGCCACAAGCCTAGCCAAGGGTGAGTCCTGAAGACAAGCTTTTCTCAGGGAAGTGCAGGATTTGAGCAACCCAGACCTGCTAAGTTAATCATTCCCCACACACCATTTCATGGTCATTGTCCAGTTATGTTGGAGAATAACAATAACCTCAGGGGCTCAGGTTTTTGGGACAGAGTAACGTGCATTCAGACTCTGGCTCACCACTTCCTAATTGGATCTTGAGCCAGTTACTACTCCTGAGTGAACACAGATTGCCTCAACTATTGACTGACAGTAATAATAACTATGTTGATAATTATATGAGCGTCCAGGTTTTCTGGCACATAATGAGTACTTAGTAAATGACAATTATTACTTATTTATATGCATGTGGTCTACAGTCTCTAATGACTTTCACATAATATAACTCTTCTGCAGAGAGATGGCTAATGAATGATGCTTGATAACAAGTAATGCCTACGGCTTAAAGATTGATGGTGCAAGGCAAGACTCCCACTACTACTTAATCAGGAGGAATGGAGATTGACTTATCCACTAAATTCAGACACTGTCTTGAAGAGACTCCAGGAATAAGATGTGTTAAGGCAGATTTCAGCTATCAGATTCACAGGAGGCCAGCAATTTATCTTTTCCCTTGTGGTAAGTCCTTGATGCTCCTTTCAGAGACGGTGCCTTAACTGGCCTGTAAACAGCTTGTCTTGTGGTCTGGGTCTATGCAGTCTGCTTCTGGCTGTCTAGGAGCGGGCTTAAGTAGATAAGAATATCCTATTGTCTAAATCCTGGGATTTGGGAAAAAGGGGTAAGTATGCATGTTTTTGTGGGAGAGGTTCTGCTTAATCACATGATGAGTTCTTGGCCAAAAAAAATAAATAAATAACTTTACCTCTCTGGACTTTAATTTCTTTATCTGTAAAAATGGGATTAGGTTATTAAACTCTTCTTCCTGTTCATTAAAGCCCCAGGCCCTATTTCTGACTTCAGATGAGACAGGCTGCCAGGGCATTTAATGGCATGTGTGTGTATATATGTGTTCATTTAGAATTAGTGTGTTGTGGCTTCCAGGCTTGTGCATATGGAAACTGTGGGCAGCCAGGATTCTCAGGTTTTGTTTCTTCTCCTCAGGGTCATTTTTCTCAAGACTTTTTCTGTCTTCATGAGGAAAAGTCAGAAGGGGAAAGGATTATGAGTGGATGTCTGATGAATTATTTTCAGGTAAGTAGGAAATTTATTCTTTTATAAAAGCACATGCTTCTTCCTACCAGGTGGATATGTTTCCTTCTAGTGAAATACCTTCTTTACTCAAATAGGGCCTGCTTAGGGACTAAGACCCCAATTAAATTTCCTCAGGTCTGAGGGCCTCTCATTTACATAGGAAAATGATACTATCATCCCAATATTTGCTCATTCAGTCCAACTTATCCATGCTGTTGTGTGCTCTCATTTTGCTATAATAGCCAGGGAGTGGGCATGTGCTTCTGAGAATTTGTGCTGTCACTGGAGGAGTGATTCATTCATTCGTCAGTATTTATTATGTCTAATGTGCTCAGGACTATGGTTAATCCTAACAACAGAGAAAAATAAGACCAGAAGTCACAATCTAGTTGTGATGAGATACATTCAGTCAGGGGAAAGAGGTGCTCTTAAAGCTATGTGACTGGATGAGATCACCAGTGAGTATGTCCAGGTAGAGAGGAGAAGGGGTTTGAGGACCATCAAGCCCTGGAGAAGATGATAGGAGAACATGAAGCCTGTCTAGCTTTGGGTCCCCCTTCCTCTTTCTCCAGTGAACACTGATGGAAACGGCAATTGCCTGTGGCCGGGATGTTTGTGATAGTTTAGGATCCAGTGACCTTTGAAGTCATAGACTTTACAGTGAAGCAGATGCCTCTTGAAAATGAAGATCTGTTCATTGTACTGGCTTTATTTTCTCTTGGATGAAAGGTTTAGGACTTTAAAAATGTGTATATAAGCTTGAGCCTCACTTTCAGGGGAAAGATTGGCAACCCTTTTGGTGCACAGTGAGCGAGAAGTGTGTATGTGCATGTTGTGTGTTTGCATTTTAATTTCATTTGAAAATTTACTGGTTTGATAAAGCTGACACAAATATTTTGTTGTTTCTCAAGTCATACCAGACAGTATTTGGTATCCCTGAAGAGCAGAGTTGTGGCCCCTGATTTACGGAAGGATTTGTCATCCCTTGCATGTTCTTCTTACATCAAGCATCTTTCTTTGAGAGCAGGGCACGAGCTATGGAAACCTGGTCTGATCTTTCAGGTGGAAACAAAGAGGAAAGCTGAGCAAAATGGGAAGAGTTCTTCAAGTGAGAGAAAAGGCAGAGGTGATTCTTTATGAGAAATATCCAAAATCCATGAGAGCTGCAGTCCATTTGGAAATGTTAAATAGGAAGCTTTCGAAGATTTTTTCTTCTAAGAATGCTGAGGCTCTTTGGTTTTTTTAGGCTCTTTGGGTACCTCAAACATCCTTTTCTCTTTAACTTTTCATTCACCTTCTGAAACTTCCTTTTGGCCTGACAGTAAGATCTGTTCCATTTCTTCTTTAAATTTTGTATTTGCATTTAGCTCTTCATTCATTTCCTTTCAACTTTGCTTTCCTGGTTATGCTACATTCTGTTCACTGTCAGTCTCAATATTTATAGAAGCATTTCTTAGTAAATCACCTACCAATTTGACCATAGCACCTTATCATGTCAAACTCTTAGTCCAGCTGAACTTCTTTTTTTTTTTTCCAGCTGAACTTCTTAAACTCTATATTTTCATTTCTTTCTTTCTGTTTTAAAATATATTTTAAGTCAGTGTTTCAAAGTAAATACACATTGGCCTTTATTTTAATACCTTTCTTCCATCATTTATTTCTCCAAGAACATATATTTTTTTAAATCTTATTTCAGATTTGGAGATTTGTCTTAATGACAAGTGTTCAGCATCTCAATGGAATATTTTGGATGGGAAAAAATCCAGTGTGGTGGAAATGGTAAGATTCCCAAGGTACAATTCCTTGCCATCCACACTAGTGGAAGATTAGAAATGCCATAAGATAGAAAAGCAGCACAGTACCCATGACAGATATTTGAGGCTAGTGTCATTCACCTGTTTTCATAGAGTCTCTGAGCATCATGAATTTGGCAAACATTTTAAACACTCCTCACAGTATAGTTCTTCACAGAGAGTTCACTCAGCTGAATATTCCCATCTATACAATTCAGATGGAGCTTTTGATAAACAATTTTATCTTGATCATTTATCAGCTAAACTCTAGAATTCTTTTGAAAGTAAAGAATACAACAAAACTTTTAGCAGAATGATCACTTCATTCTGCTTGAAAGCACTGAGGTCTGGAACCATGCATTGCAGTGAAAATGGAAGAAAAACAAAGACAAATGAAAAACTTCAATCATACTGATTTGTTTCTTATGTAGAATAACAGAACTGAAGGCAGAAGGGACAATCTCTGAATGCAACAAAGCTGAAAAACTTTTATAAGTCATCATTAATCTCTTCATCAATAGGAAAGAAACCACATTAGAGAGAAATTGTTTAATTTTAACCAGTGTGAAGAAACCTTGAGTGAACACTCATGCCTTAAGACTCACAGGAAAACTTACATTAGAAAGAATATTTGTGAGTATAATCAGTGTGAAAGAGCCTTCACAAAGTACTCTGCCCTTAATCTACACAAGAAAACCCTTACTGGAGAGAAACCTCCTGAGTGTAATCAGTGTGAAACCGCCTTCAGCCAAAATTCATGTCTGGTTCACAAGAAAACTTACGCTCAAGAGAAACCCTGTCAATGCACTGACTTTGGAAAAAAACTTACCTTCTTCCTCATGCCTTAGGGAACTTACGTAAAAGAATTCACAGTGGAGTAAAAGAATTCACAGTGGAGAGCGGCTGTGTGCTTCTAAAGAATGTGGGAAAGCTTTTCCTCATTCTACAAACCTTTTTGCGCATATGCAAACTCACGAGAGAAATGCCCTATGAATGTAAAGGATGGGGGAAGACTTTCTCTCAATCTTTATATATTATTCAACATCTAAGAACTCATTATGGACTGAGGAATGTAGGAAATTTGAAAAAATCTTTTCCTATTCCCCAGATCTTGCTAACATTTATACTGGAGAGAAACACTATGTTTGTAAGGAATGTAGCAAAGAGTTTGCTTGTTTCTCAAAACTAAATATTCACATGTGAATTCACACTGGAGGAAAACTATATGAGTAAAATAAACGTGAGAAAGCTTTCACTGATTGTTCAGGTTTTATAAAACACAGAACTCACGCTGGAGAAAACCCTTATGAATGTAAGGAACATGGCAAAGCCTTTGCTAGTTCCTCACACCTTACTGTACATGTGAGAATTCACACTGGTGAAAAGCCTTACGATTGTAAGGAATGTGGGAAAGTGTTTAGTAATTCACCTTGCCTTAAAAGTCACATGCAAACTCATCTTGGAGTAAAACCTTATAAATTGTAAGCAGTGGGAAAGCCTTTATTCGAACCCTCATTTCTTATTCAGCATTTAGAGAATTCACGGTGTACAGAGTACACTGCTTTTTTGTGCAGACCTTTTGAATGTAAGGAATGTGTGAAAGCATTTAGATAATCTTCACATCTTAGTCAACATTAAAACACATACTGGAGAGAAGCTATATAAATGTAAAAAATGTAGGAGAGCGTTCACTGTTTCATCAGGCCTTACAGCACACATGAGAACTCACACTGGTGTACAACCTTTTGAATGAAAGGAATGTGGGAGATTCTTTATTTGATCCACATATCTTATTCAGCATTTAAAAATTCAGTGGAGAGAAGCCATATTATATGAGGAATGTGGGAAAACCTTTAGTAATTCTTCATGCCATTCTGAAAGTACACGGATTCACACTTGAGAGAAGCTTATGCTTGTAAAGAATATAGGAAAGCCTTCAATACTTTCTCACACTTAGTTGAACATGTACTAAATCACAGTTGGAGGTAACCTTATTGTAAGAAATATGGGAAGCCTTTTGGTCTGCTTTTAACATTCAGGTGTGAATTCACAGGTGTGAAATCTTATGAATGTAAAAAGTGTAGGATTAAAAAAATTTTTATCCTCTGTTTTGAAAAAGTATGAAAACACACATCATGAACGATCCCATGAGTGAAAGAGATATAGGAAAGTCTTTGTTCTTTGCCATTAGGAGAAACAATTCATACTGGAGAAGAACTATAAAATTATAAATGTAGGGAGTGTGGAAAAGGCTATGTTAATTTATTGTACGTGTAAAAATTCACACTGGAGACATTCTTTATGAATGTAAAACAATCAGAATGCTTTCAATAAATATCTTTTATATATTTTTATAAATAAAAATCCTAAAAGGGTTTTTGTTATAAAAAGTTTTTAAAATAAAGCCTAAAGGTTTTTAAATAACACCTAAAAGTGTAAGTAATTTGGGGATGTTTGGAGTACAGATTTGCACTTTCTGTGTACAAGAAAATTGATACTGGAAAAGAAAACCAAGGGAATTTTTATTTAAATGAATTGTTTTTCTGTGTGTTTGTGTGTGTTTTCAAGATAGACCCATAATTTTAAAGACCAATGATGCTGAGCAGCTTTTCATGTGCTTGTCATCTGTATATCTTTGGTGAAGTGTATGTTCAAATGTCTTTTTCTCTTGTTGTTAGAGTCTTTCATTTGAGTTATTCCTGAGTTTTTTTAAGTTAATGAACAGGTCTATTGAAATATAATTGCTGTACAACCAACTGTACAATTTAAGTTTTGATGCACACACACACACGTCTGTGAAACCATCATCAATCATTTTCCTATACACCAGCATTGAACAAACAGAATTTGAAATTAAGAACACAATGTCATTTGAATTAGCACAACATAATATATGCAAGTTCTGTATGAAGAAAACTACGAAACTGATGAATGAAATCAAAGAACTAAATAATAGACACCTATTTCACATTCATGCATAAAAAGACTCAATATGGTCAAGATGTTAGTTCTTCCAAGATCGACAAATAGATTCAATCCAATCAAATTCCCACAGCAACTTATTCTGTGGGTATCAACAGACTGATTCTAATATTTATATGGAGAGGCAAGATGAGGAATAGCCAGCACAATATTGAAGAAGAAAAACAAAGTTAGAGGATTTACACTACTCACCTTCAAGATTTACTATAAAGCTACATTAATCAAGACAGTGTGGTATTGGTAGAAAATAAACAAACTGATAAACTAGAACAGAGAGCTCAGAAATATACCCACAGAAATATTATCAACTGATTTTAGACAAAGGAGCAAAGGAAATGGTATGTAATAAATATAATTCTCCTCAACAAATGGTGCTGGAACTTATGCAAAAGAATAAATCTAGACACAAACCTTATATTTTTCACAAAAATTAACTCAAAATGCATTATAGCCCTACGTGTAAAACACACAACTATGAAACTCCTACAAGATAACATAGGAGAAAACCTAGAAGACCATGAGTGTGGCACTACCTTTTTAAATATAACACAGAAGGCATGATTCATAAAAGAAATAATTGATAAACTGGACTTCATTAAAATTAAAAACTTTGGCTCTCAAAAGGTGTTGTCAAGAGAGTGAGAAGACAAGATGCGAAGCAACAGGAAATCTCATTCATGGCTGGTGGGAATACAAAATTGTACAGCCACTTTAGAAGACAATTTGGCAGTTTCTTACAAAACTAAACATAATCCTACCAAATGATACAGTATTCATAATCCTTGATATTTACCCAAGTAAGTCGAAAACTTAATGTCCACACAAAAACTGGCACATGTATGCTTTTGGGGTTTTTGTTTCTTTGCATGTGAATGTTTACGGTAGTTTTATTCATAATTGCCAAAACTTAAAAGCAGTTAAGATGTCCTTCAAAAGGTGAATGGATAAATAAACCATGGTACATTTGTACAATGTAATACTATCCAGTGCTTGAAAGGAATGTGCTATCAAGCCATGGAAAGACCTGTAGAAAACTTAAATGCATGTTACTGAGTAAAAGAAGCCAATCTGGAAAGGTTACATACTGTATGCTTCCAGCTATGTAACATTCTGGAAAAGGCAAAATTATGGAGATCAGTGGTTGCCAGAGATTGGTGGGAGTGATGGGGGGATGAATAGGTGAAGTATAGAGGATTTTTAGGGCAGTGATAGTATATAGTATGATTCTATAATGGATATACCTCATTACAGTTGATTCTTGAACAACATGTGTTTGAACTGCATAGGTGCACTTTTTTTTCAATGAATACTTACTACAGTAATACACAACCTGTGGTTGGTTGTATTCGCAGGTGCAGGACCCTACAGGGCCAACTGTAAAGTTGTACGTAGATTTTCAACTTCAGGGAGGGTCAGGACCCCTAACCCCCATGTGTTCAAGGTTCAATTGTAGTTCTCAAATGAGATTCATCCAAATGGGAGATTCACATCGGGTGCAGTAGTTTTACACCAACCCCATTCCTGGCCTCAGGTTCTGCTTGGCTCCTTAGAGGCATCTACGTAGGTCCCCTCCGGGCTTCTCTTTAACATAAAATTAGTGTCTTCTCTCTCCCTCTCCCGGCCTCCCCCCCCCCCAAATATTTGCATCCATTGGAGGTAGGAGCAGCTCTTGGTGGTCCTGTCAGTGGAGGAGCCTCGAGGTGAGGGCCTAGGGTTGTTAATGATTACTGCAGGGAGCAGAGCAAGTTGCAGTGAGAAGAGACATTCCACTGTCTGAATTTCTGCGTCATTTGACTCTGACCACTCTGGAACTTCCTTCTAATCCCACCTCCCAAATTAAACAATGGTATCAATTTCACTAGCGAACTCTCCTTTCTAGGCTGTATCCCCATGAATAAGCAGTGCACCCTCTGCATCTGTGCTGGGTGCAGCCTCGTCATTTCAAATGGGAACAAGAGGGTCTGGGATCCTAGCGCAGTGCATAAATACAGATGGCCAGGGCAGAATTACTGGCAAAGGCTGTGTCTGTGTTTATAGTGGAGTTCAGAACGGCTAGTGGCATTTTACTTCTGCCTCAAAATATCATGCTTTGTTCCTTACCAAAGCCTGGAGTCCTTGGTAAGTAAATGTAAGTAACTTCACAGTTCACCTGATAGTACTTTCTCAGGTTTGGCTCATTATGTGGTAGAAAGAACCTAGCCTCCTCAAAATATTTTTTGTAGGAAAGTAGATTGAAATTTTCTGTTTAAAACACATGCTTCTAATCTTCAAATTAGCAATTAAGTGCCTACCATTTCAGGAACCTTCTGTATATGAGCAGTTATTTTATGGAGCCGATCCGCTTGTGAGGGCAAGGTCAGGCACGAGGGGTTGATCTTTTTAAATACAAATCTCTAGTTTTGAGTGATTCCACTAAATATTAATAAGGATCCTCTTAATTAAGTCTTTCATTGTCTAGGCAAGTGTTTTATTCATGCGGGTGTCTGGAAAAGGCACAAAGAGGGGGATATTGAGATGTTTTAAATCCTGAGTTTGGGCTGTCTAAATGTAGTGACAACCCCAAAGCACCTTAAAAACCGTCTTCTTCTCTACCACCAGATTTCCATTTTAAATCATGAGTTCGGCTTATGCAGACGTAATAGTCAGTCCTCTCTAGGCCCTGATAAAATCCCATTTCTTTGCACGTAACTTAAAGTGCTGATCGAGACCCTCGGTTACTTTGTTTTTAATACCGTAATATCATCGTTTAAATTGTAGTCGGACAAAAAGTTCTGACTTCTGGGGGACTTAACTTTGGTTAGGAAGAGAGGAGGGGCAATGACCCCACAAGAGAATCCTTAATGAGTAAGAAGTGAGGTTTGGACTCCTTTTCCCTTTTGGCTGCTCAGTCCCTTTTCAAATCTCTGGAACCCCACTTGTTCCCGTGGGGAGATTACATGGAGTCAAAAGACCTGGGCTCACGTTCCTGCTGACCATTTTACTTAAATGTTCGATCAAGAGTAAATTACTCCTTCGCTTAAAGTAAAAATGAATAAAAACCTTTCCGACCCTTGGCCTCAACCCTGTGTCCCGGCTGCCTGTCCTTTCCTCACCTGCTCTCCCGGGGCTGCCCTCTCAGCCCCGCCCCCGCATCGAAGCTTCCCCGGGATCGTTCCGCTGGACGCCGGAGCCTCAGAAACCACCCTCACGCCCCGAGGCCGGAAGCGGAAGTGCGCGCAGGCCCTTCCGGAGCTGCGGCCCACGTTTGATGTGGGCTCTTCTTACCCGTCGGTATCCCACCCGGCCGGGCTCCAGCCCAGGTTCCGACTGCGGGTCAGGGAGGGCCGTTCCGGCGTGGGGTAGGCGCAGGGGGTTTACAGCGCTAGCTGCTCCGGAAGTGCGGCGCCTCGTGTCCGGCTTTACGTGCGGTTTCCCGGATGTGGTTGCTTTTCCCCGAAGTCTCGACCCGCTCCCTCGGCGCCCGCGGGGCCGAGGCTTCTCCCGGCTCCCGAGCGGCCGCTTGGACCATGCGTTCCTACGAGGAGACCAGTCTGGAGATGAGAGCAAGGCGCGTCTGCAAGGTCTTTTCTCATTAAAAGTCTTCCCCCAAATCAGACTTCACTTTTCCATAATAAATGTCCTTCCCCGTAACTCATTTTCTTCCATTAATGACATTTCTTGAAATACCAGTTCACAGAGATCTTCGCGGCCCCACCCCCCCTTTTTTTCTCTTAACCTGTTTTACAGTTCTCTCTTATGTGGATGCATCCTAGTTCTCTGTTGGACAATTGACTTGTTCCCAAATGAATGGGCTTGTACATGTTTCTTCGTATTCCTGGACTTAGGACTTCAGTTCGATATTTGGAACTAAAATTTTTGGGTCATGTATAATATTCCTAGGTATTACCAATTGCCCCCTGTTCTATTCTGAGCCCTCAGAGCGTGTATTTTGTATCCAGCAAGCTGCACACCTCTCTTAGTTTGCAAATAATCTACCTTGTATGTTTTGGTGGTTTACATATGTCATACCATCCGTGAATGATGACAGATTTATTCTTCCTCTGCAGTCTTACAAGCTCTCCATCCTTGTTTGCTTTCCCGAATTTACTTTTGTCTTTTTCTGTGTCTGAAAGGCCTTCAGCTTGTCTGTAGTAAAATGTTTGCTCTAAGTGTTTGATATGTTTTCAGGTTTAAAGACATTTCCTTCTATTCCTTCTTTTCTTGCTTACCAAGACTATTTTTTAATAACAGCTCTATTGAGATGTAATTCACATGTAAGTAATTTAAAGTGTACAATTCAGTGTATTTTAGTATATTCTCAGAATTGTGCAACCATCACCAAAATCTAATTTTAGAAGATTTTCGTCACAGGGCAAAGAAAACTCATTATCAGTCACTCCTCATTCCTCCCTATCCCCTCAGACCCATGCAACCACTAATCTATTTCTTGTCTTTATAGATTTGTCCATTCTGGACATTTCATATAAATGGGATCAGACAATATGTTGTCTTTTGTGAATGACTTCTTTTACTTAGTATAATGTTTTCAAGGTTCATCCACACTGTAGCAAGTGTCAGTACTTAATTCCTACTTATGGCCAAATAATACTCCATTGAATGGATATATCATATTTTATCTGTCCACTCATAATTTAATGGACATTTGGGTTATTGCCACATTTTGACTATTGTAAAGAATGCTGGTATGAACATCCCTGTGCAAATTTTTGTGTAGACTTATGTTTTCATTTCTCTTGGGTTTACACCTAGGAGTGGATTGCTGATTCATGTGATTATCCTATATTTAACCTTTTGATGAACTGCCAAACTGTTTTGTAAAGTGGCTGCCCTATTATACTTTCCTACCAGGAAATCTGAATTCTGATTTCTCCACATCCTCACCAATTGTTGTCTTTTTGATTATAACTATCAAAATAAGTGTCAAGACGTGTCTTGTGGTTTTGGTTTTGATTTCCCTGGTGGCTAGTAATAAGTATTTTTTCATATGCTTAATGACCATTGTATTTTCTCTAGAAAAACGTGTTTTGCCCATTTTAAAAAATGAGTTGTCTTTTTTGGTAGAGTTGGCTAAAATTATTTTAAAATCATGATGCAATGTTGCATATTATCAAACACTTTTACAATATTATTGAGATGATCATACTGTTTTCTCCTCTGATTTATTAATGAAAGTTACATTAATTGTTTTTCTAATAAGCCTCTCTTGCATCCATGGGATAAACCTAACTTGGTTCTGATACATTATCTTTCTCATGTATTGATTTATTTGGTTTGGGGTTATTTTCTATAGACTGTAGCTATGTTTATTAATGAGATCTGCCTATCATTTTGTTTTCTTATAATGGCTCTTTCATGTTTGATATGAATATTATACCAGTCTCAAAGAACATTCCTCTTTCCCTTTATAGTCTTAATCAAGGTAATCCCTTTGATAAATCAAACTGTTTTGTGAAATTATCTTAAAAGTGGCATGATCATCAACTCCACTTCATCCCCCTGTAGTAATTGTTTAAGGTTCTGTAATAGATTAATCAAAAAGCAAACATAATAGTTGGATCATGCACAATTCTGGAGTTTTGCATGAAGGCTAAATTTATAAATAAAACCTTCCAAATATGTAATTCTTGCCTTATAGATTCACTAACTTATTACCTCTTCTAATAATTAGTAATATGCAAATGTGTGACCAAATGCATTGAATTATAGAGTCTTCATAAGTGTGTCTAATCCCTGGAAGATTTGAGTCAGATTGGAATTCCCTCTTTGAATGGCAGAAGTGATCTGTAAAACCTCTGAGCTTGGTGTTTTCTTTGTGGGAGAAATTTAAATGCCTAGTTCTTTATTTTGTTTTTGCTTTTTGTTGTTGTTCTGTTTTGTTTTTAAAGGAATCTATCTGGACAGTGAATTACTGGGGCTTGGAGAGACCTGGAGCCTTTCTGAGGGGGCCAGCTACAGCCCAGATTATTATTTTTTCACTTTTTTTTATTGTGATAAAATATATGTAACATAAAGTTTGCCATTATAACCATTTTTAAACAATTCAGTGGCATTAATCACAGTCACAATATTGTGCAACCATCAGTGCCTAGTTCATATTTCTGCAAATGGCATCATTTAACCCTTTTTTTTTATCACTGAGTAGTGTTCAATTGTATAAATATACCACAACATTTGTCCTACATTACGAATTTGGTTGATTGCTGCTTGTCCATGTATAACTTATCTCTGTATTTCCTATGAAAAGTAGTTAGTCTAGAAGCTTCATTAGATTCAGGTTTGATTTCATAAATTAACCTTTCCTATGAAAAGTAGTTAGTCTAGAAGCTTCATTAGATTCAGGTTTGATTTCATAAATTAACCCTTGAACCTAAAGAAGATATTTTAACTGGATTTAGAATTCTAGGTTGATATATTTTTTCAGCACACTGAGGGTGTCTCCCTGCTTTCTTCTGACATCTGTTGTTGCTCTTGAGAAGTGAGCCATCAATTTGTCTTTTCTTTTCAGGTGACCTGTGTTTTTTCCTGGGCTGCTTTTAAGTTTATTGGGGTGGAAACCAAACAGCAAAGAAGAAAATAAATCTAGGTGTGGATTTCTTTTTATTCACTCAGCCTGGGATTTATTGTGCTTCCTGGGTCCAAAGGTTAGTGTCTTTTACTAATTCTAGGAAATTCTGGCTAGTTTCTCATCAAATGGTGTAACAAAGTTGTAGTCTGATGGTTAATCCTTGTGTTGAATTTCTAACTTTAGTGAGTCTATTTTTCATCTCTAAAAATTGTTTCTTAAAACTGACCATTTCTAGGATCTTATTCCATATTAATCCAAGTGTCTCTTAATTTCTTTAAGCCTGTTAAATATAGTTTTTCATATTCCATGTCTGAAAAGTCTAATATCTGAAGTATTATGCTTTTTCTTTTTTCTTTTTTTTACTGCTGCCTGTATCTTGGCTGCTTCTCACTCATGGTATATTGTGTCTTTATGTTTTATAATTTTTTTTAACTGTGACTCAGTTTACTTAGAACTTTATATGTTGGTGTTCTCTGAGGCCTGGCTTGAAGTTGAGTTTTTCAGAGATAGGTCCATTTGCTCACACTGATTGCCTGGGGAACCCTCTTTAATGAAACCTAGAACCTTCTTTAAATGAAGTTATTCTCTTAAATATATGTGAATTTGGACTGAAATAACTCTAACAATTGGTAAAGAGTACTGGGAGTTCTTCATATTTATGCTATTCTTACAATTTTTGAGCTTGAAATTTTTTCAGAATTAAAAGTTGAAAATAAACGGGATATCCCCATTCGCTTTTCACCTAATATTTTAGTAGCCATTGGTTGCCATTGCCTAGATAATTCACTAGTGGTTGCAGAATAGTAAATTTCTGATTCTAGCATTTTCTTCGTAATAAATGACGCTTCTAATAAAGTTTCTATGATTCTTCTTTTTTTTTTCCATGATTCTTTTATAAAGCAGAACTTTCCTTTATCACAACTATTTGGTAATAAAATATTTTTCATAAACAAGAAGGGAGTGATATACGCCTCTTTCTTTTCATGAATTTTCAGAATAACAAAATGATATCCTGGCCACCTCTGATAGTGATCATTGAGGGTTTTTTTTTTAATATCATTATGAAGTCATGGGGTTTTTTTGTTTGTTGGTTGGTTGCTTGGTTTTTTGTTTTGTTTTTGTTTTGGGGGGAGGTAATTAGGTTTATTTACTTTATTTTAATGGAGGTATTGGGGATGCATGCGCTTTACCACGGAGCTAAACCCCCCTCCCTGAACTCATGGTTTTGTTTTACATTTGAAATATTCCAACTAACTGCAGTCATTATTCTTTATTAAATTGTTCCATCTTAAGCCAGTGAGAGCCTTTTTATGTTATCGCCTGTGTCTTTTTGTCACAACTCCATCAGTCTTTGGTAGGCTCCTTGCTTTCTGGTATAAGCTGCTCCAGGCTCACCGTGAACGTGTCTTGTTCCACACTGGACTTGGCTCTCTCCCAAGTGAGTCCTGGTTTCTTATGCAGACAAATGGCATTTAGAGGAATTATGACACTAGGGGTCTCATTGCTCTTGAGATGTCAGTGACTCTAGGCATTTTTCATGGTTCAGTCTAGGAGAAAGTTTAAAAAATAAGTACATACTATATTCCTAGTTCCTAACTGTTTTTGATTAGGGAGATAAAGTCTATACTGTACTGTGTGTGTATATTTGTGCACCTGTATGGTGTGGTTACTCTGAAGCTAGTATGAGGAAGCTCCCAGGCCTGCAAATGTTGAATATCTGTCAGGCCTAGGACACGCATGGCTTCTTTTTCTTCTCTAGGTCTGATTGCTCAGAACCCTGCCTGGCCAGGAGGGGACACACAAGAGGAAGAATGGCTGCAGGATTGTTGACAACTTGGTCACAGGTATGTGGGAAATTATTCTGTTTTCAAAAAAGCATTGCTGTTCCCAAAGAATACATCTCTGGCCCATGACCTACAGCCTCACAGCCCAGCCAGGCCGGCCTCAGACTTCCCCAGTTCTCTGGGCTTCTTAGAATGGGAGAGAGAATATGCCTTAGGAAAGTCTTCAACAATGTGTGATTTTTTTTTTCACATATTCGTCCAAGGTGAGTATTAGTTCCATATTCTGCTGGTGCCATGGAAGAAAATAAAGATTTTTCACCAGGAAAATTGTTCATTAATTTTCCCAGTATTTTTCTCATCCTGCAGCATGCTCAGTCTGTACTGGATCTTGAATAAGACTGGAAGACTCCTGGCAACCTAGTTGTAGAGATATTAGGTCAGCTGTGTTAGAAAAGCTGCTAAAACCATGAGCCTGAATGAGATGGTCCAGGGAGTGAGAACAAAAGTGGAAAGTTCCAAGAACTGAGCCTTGGGTCTGATAAAGAGAGGCCTCTGAAGCATGTCTGAGCTTCCTACACATTGAGTCTCCTTCCCAAGTCCTGTCAGCCTCGCCCACCATCTGTCTGGTTCAGAGTTAGAGGTGGTCCTTGGCTGAACCAGAATGTACATGCGATGTTTTAGGACTCAGTGACCTTCGAGGAGGTGGTGGTGGACTTCTCCCAGGAGGAGTGGGCATTGCTGGACCCTGCTCAGAAAATCCTGTACAGAGATGTGATGCTGGAGAACTTTCAGAACCTGGCCTCAGTGGGTAAGGTTGGCCTCATCCCTTCATACTCACTTTTTTTATTCACGAAGTAGTTCTTCATCACATACCTGTTCCAGGAACTGTGAAAAGAATGGCAGTTCCTGGTAAACACAGAATGGATGGTTCCCACCCTGTGGGGCAGTCTGTGGCTTCCCATGAAAATGCACTCATTGTATTTACTCTATTGTTAAAAAAATTCAGGTAATTTGCAGATCTTGGGCTTGGATTTCAACGGTCAGTTTGTGTGGGACAAGGAGCGTGAGTGTTTGTTTTGGGGCCCTGTGAAAGAGCTACCATCTGATTGTTTTGCCCCTCCTAAAGTTGCACTTGCCTGTCTTCAGTATTCTTTAAGACCAAAGTATTGCAATCCGTTTTGTGGAAAGATTTCTTGTCTCCTTCCCAGTCTCCCCACATCATGTGTCTTTCCCCCATGAGCAGGGTATCATCTCTGCAAACACAGTCTGATCACCGAGGAGGAGCAGGAAGAGCTGAGGCCAGAGGGGAGAAGACTTCTCCAAGGTGCCTGTAGAGGTGAGTCCCGGCAGAAAGGGTTTGTGTCTGGAATAGCCATAGCCTGTGCGGGGAGGTATGGTCTGGAATGCCAGTCAGTGTGGGAAGAGAAGGCTGAGCCATTAAGTGAGCTTTCCTTCTTTCACCATCTCACCATTCATTCATACTTTCATTGGATCTGAGAAAAAGAACAATTTTAATTTCTCTTTCAATTTCACATTGCCTTGAATAATTTTTGTTCAGTGCCTTGAATACCCTACCTGCTTTCTAGATAATACCTTCTCTTGTTGTCTCAAGCCTTCAGAATCCTTTGTAAGCAAAATACTGCCCATTTCCATTGCTTGTCCCTATCACTGGCATCTCCTCCTAGAGCCAAATTCCGAAAATAATTTCTCTGGTCACTGGTTGCATCTTCTCTTTCATGTTTTCTTCCTATATTTAGTGTTAGAAATCAAATGCATAGAGTGCCTGCCGCCTTTTTTCTTTCATCTCTACTTTCTCTCCCAGTAATTATAAAAATTTTCTCCATTCACTTTCAGAATGGGACACTCAATTTAAATCAAAAGATGCAATCTTTACACAGAATATTCCTGGGGAAAATATTTCCAATGGCATAAAAATGGTAAGATTCACCAGAAGTGATTCCTAGTTTTCTAGAGTAGGTGAACTCTGTGAATTTTAGTGAATTAAAACAGCAGCAGCACCCAAATAAGGGGAGACACTTGAGGCAGGTGGAATTCACTCACCAGAAAGCTGCCTCAGGAAAGCCTTTATGAATCTCATAAAATTGGAGGAATCTCCAGACCTACCTCAAAACTTGCTACCTTGCAGAGAAAACCAAAAAGTAAACATTTACTTAAATGTGATTCTGTTATTAAGTATTTAATATGTAATTCATTCATTCTTCACTCATAATTAGAAAAACTCTGTATTTAGGATACCCTTTGATGGGAAGGAATACTGTGGGGCCTGTGGGAAGAATATTCAGCTATTTCAACTTGAAAGAACTAACAGGGTAAGAAGTATACACACACCCTGAACATGGTAAAAATGTTAGTCGTAATAATGTGCTGCCTCTATATGGCAGAATCCACATGGGAAAGAATTCCCATAAATATGATGAAAGTAAGCAAACCTTTAGTCACCACTTATTCCTTATTTTATAGGCACCAACTCACCCTGGTGAGAAACTCTGGGAATTTAATCATTATGGAAAATTCTTCAGAAAGAACTGTCACCTTATTTGTACAAGATATTGTAAGGGAGAGAAATGCTACAAATATAAAGAATATGGGCAAGACTTCAGCCATCCCATAGCTCTTAAGAATCATGTGAGTACTCACACTGGAGAGACAATTTTTGAATTTAATGATTGTGGAAGAGCTTTCAGTCAAGAGTCATTCTTTGGAAAACACTTAACTCTCACAGGAGAGGAATCTTCTGAGTGTAATCAACACCTTAGGTCCTTCAACTTACACTCCTTTTCAGTACATGAACAAATACCTGCTGGAGAGAAACTCTGTGAAAACAGTGACTATGGAAAAAGATCTTCCCTTAGTGTCCATGAAAGAATGTGTACTGTAGGGGAAAGCTCAAAATGTAATGAACATGGGAAAGTGATCACTGGCCCCTTGTCCCTTCAGATATGCATGAGACCTCACACTGGAGAGAAACCTTATGAATGTAGTGATTGTGGGAAAGCCTTTGTTTTTCAGTCTTCCCTTAAGAAACACGTGAGATCACACACTGGAGAGAAACCTTACAAGTGTAATCATTGTGGGAAATCCTTCAGTCAGAGCTCCCATCTTAATGTGCACAAAAGAACTCACACTGGAGAGAAACCCTACGACTGTAAGGAATGTGGCAAGGCTTTCGCTGTTCCGTCATCCCTTCAAAAACATATGAGAACTCACACTGGAGAGAAGCCCTACGAATGCAGTGACTGTGGGAAAGCCTTTATTGACCAGTCATCCCTTAAGAAACATACACGATCTCACACTGGAGAGAAACCTTATGAGTGTAATCAGTGTGGAAAATCCTTCAGCACAGGCTCTTATCTTATTGTGCACAAGAGAACTCACACTGGAGAGAAAACCTATGAGTGCAAAGAATGTGGGAAGGCCTTTAGGAATTCTTCTTGCCTAAGGGTACATATGAGAACTCACACAGGAGAGAAGCCCTATAACTGTATTCAGTGTGGAAAAGCATTCAGCACCAGCACTAACCTTATAATGCACAAGCGGATACATACTGGGCAGAAAGTCTATGAATGAAACGACTACAGGATAGCCTTAAAGGGTCCTTCACACCTCACTCCTCGTGTTAGAACTCACTCTGGAGAGAAACCATATTGTGACCAATTTAGAAAGCCTTCACGCACAATTTTTGGGACCAACTTTATAAATGTTATGGTTCTGTGACTGTATTTGTCAGTGAATGTTTAATCTTTAAAATGTGACAACTCATTAATTGATGAGTATTTAAGATTACATAGCACTCTAAATTCCCCTTGATCTACATCACAAAAGTTTTGCTATATAATGTTTTCATTGTAGTTAAGTACTAAATATTTTCCATTTCTCATCAAGGTGTCTTGGGCTAAACTATAGGTTATTTAGAAATACATATTTTAATGTGCAGACTCTGTGCATATTTTAGTTATCTTTTAGTTATAGATTTCTAGTTTAATTGCATTATGCACAGAATGCATGGTCTACATGATAAAGATTCTGTGTGACATAGATTCAAACAGAAAATTATTAAGGACTTGTTATGTGGCCTAATGCGTGAGACAGAAGTCACTGTCCCAATATCCATTCCTCCCTCTCTTCCTTAAAGAAACAAAACTACAATTGTGTTTAAGTTGACAGTGTGGACAGTTTTTAAGGACTCATTTCCGAGCTTTCCTTGCAGCTATGAATGCCTGTAAGCCCACAGTCCTGGCTAGTGACAAAGAGGCAGAAGTCACTATTGTGGATTCTAAAGAATTCCATGGAAATGGGAGCATAGAATCTGGCATTTTCTCTTTCATTTGCCCTGTGTCTTATCTTTTTTTTTCCCTTAAAGAATAGACCAACAGGATGACAGTCATAGACTACTGATTACATAATAGGGACATACAATACTAGTTGGTTGTATATATGCAACTGTGGGTTGCTTATTTCTGGACTTCATGTAACATGAGAAAAATAAAATCCTAACTGGTTTAAAACACTCTGTTACAATGGATGTCAGTTTCAAATGATACATAAAGTCAAGTTTCAAGAATCCTTCAAGTATGGTTGAAAACACTGTTCTATAATTGTTAAATATAACAAATTTGCAGTATATCTGATGGATAAATCTGCATTTTTAAAATCTGTATCATTAACAAACCTTATCTCTTGATCTGCCCTTTACTGAGAGAGGTATGTTAAAATGCCCCCCTATGACTATGGGTAGTCAGATTGTTAAATTCTCTTTTTTTTTTTTGAGGCAGTATAACTGGATGCATACAAATGTTGTCATTTTCTATGTTTTTGGTAAATTGTCCTTTCATTCTTTTTTTTAAACAAGAGAAAAAGTTTATTAACACATATTCGTGGGAGAGACCCAAGAAAACTGACTCACTCACGTCGTTTGATTCTTATGTAGTGTTCATCTTTTTCCCTCTAATAATAAAAATTCTAATTCACTTGATACACATGTGAGCTGTTGACCTAGCTGAAAACATTTTCTTCCTACTGATTTTTAAGAACAACAAGAAACAACTTAACCTTTCCTCAGATTATGTTATTTATTACATGCCTTACAGCACCTCTACCAGGACATCCCTTGTGGGAGACAAAGAGATCAGGAGGTCCCCAGCAGCTGTCCCCACCAAAGACACCAGCAGGCTTCACCTGTCTCTTCTGTTGCTCCTTGCTTTGCTTCTGTCGTGATTTGTTCCCGACTGGTGGCCCAGTGTTTAATGAAAAAAGAAAAGGGGCAGGAACATTTTGTTCTCTCTCCCTAGAAACCTGAGACGGTTCTCAACTCAAATCAGTTTGTAAATCTCTTGGTCAGTGTACTTGGGCTCTCTTGAGTGTCGCTGCCTTTCAACTTGTAAAAGCATCTTCCTGAAAATCAAATTGTTAAAAAACAGGGATTCCCCCACGTTGCTCTCTCAGATAGACTGTAGTCCCTCTGAAGTTGATAGGGTCACTTGGGAACACTAGGAGCTTATCAGGCAAATACCAAAAAAAAAAAAAAAAGGAAAAAAACAGAGGAAAGAAGAGACCAAAATTTAAAAATAAAATACAAAGTCTGAGGCTTTGCATGGCTACGAGCAATCCCCACTTCCTCTACCAGAAAAAAGGGGGGGATGGGGACTCTAAGTCTTTCGAACAACGTAGCTGCGAGGTCTAGCAAACATAATGGTAGTCTTATAGATTGCTTACTGATTTAAAAACGATGAAAAATCCCCAGATACAGGGGACACCATTAGCGTTGGGCATGGTGTCTCACTTCGTGGGATTGAATGGAGGAGATACACTACTTCATGGATTGGCAGGATTATCGATATGGGAAAATCACTGTTAGGGACCTAGGAAAGAGAGGAGAGCCACGTAGACCTTTTGAAGTGTTGGCATGAAGTGGGTCCCTATCCGCAGCCTCACCTTTAAGGCTTCAATTGTAAGCAGTTTAAATACCCACTGCGTGTGGTCCCACGTCCAACTCCGCCTCAGGAATAGGTTGCGCCTTCGCCCATAGCCCCGCCTAAGGACTGGTTGCGGCCTCAACCTTGTTTCTGGGGCTAATTCAGTACCTAGCCCGCGCACCTACTCTACTCGGGACCGACTGGTACCCAAGCCAGGAAAAACTAGAACTTCTCTGCCTAACATAGTCGAAAGCAACCGACAGAGCCAAAGCTGAAGCCCCGCCTCTTCCGGCTCTCGGCCGGAAGTGGGAGTGGCGACATTCTTTCGCTTGGGGTCTTTCCGCTGCTGGCGGTTTGGCGTTGGTCGTGGTCCGAGCCAGGCCAGTATCTGTGAGGCCCGCGCGAAGGCGAGGGAAGGAGGTGAAAGAAGGAGTTAAAGGTTAGGCGCCTGCTTAGAGAGGCTGGCTCGCGGCGCTCGCTTCTGCTCGGGCCTCGGGCCTCGGCACGGCCAGGCCCAGAGGACGCTTGGCAAAATGCCGTAAGGGCGCTTCCGCGGGATCCTTGCGGTTTCATTCTGTACTCCCCGCTTCGAAAGCAACCGTCGTGATTTTTCTTCGGGAGGAAAGTATTAACGCATTTGAGGTCGGTTGACTCGAGTGTCCTCGCGGCCTCACGGACCTGGAGATTCAGGAACATTCCGGTGAGCACTGGGGGAAAGTTGATTGTTTCCTTTTTTTTTTTTTAACTTTATTTTATTGATTTGTAATAATTTTACAATGTTGTGTCAAATTCCAGTGTAGAGCCCAATTTTTCAATTGTACGTGAACATATATATATATATAGTCATTGCCACATTTTTTTCTCTGTGAGCTAACATAAGATCTTGTATATATTTCCCTGTGCTGTTTCCTTTTGTATACAAAAGATTTCATCTGAAAATCTGGCGTTCTTTCTTTATTTTTGGCATATTACATTCAGATAGAAATATACTTTCATAGCTGTCTATGGTGCCATTTTTCTGTGTAGAAGTGTAAGTTTGTATAGGGCATAAGTCTTTCTACGAAAGAGAAACAAGAATACTGACTTATCTCTTCATCTGAACTTCCTCAGCCTGTACATCCCCACAGAATTTCAAAACATGATATTCCAAGAGAAAAGAATGAAGGCTTTTTTTTGTCCTTTCTAGGAGAGTTGACCTCATTAACGGATGTTTGGACTAAGTATATTTTTTCCCACATTTTTCTTTTGAAAAATCGTAAACTTAAATGAAATGTGAACGTTCAGTACAGTTAATGTCCGTTGAAGTAGATTCACCCATTTTTAGCATTTTGCAAGTTTGCTCTCTAGAGAAATAAATACATTTTTTGGTGAACTGTGTGAGAGGGTAAGTTGAAAATAAACTGCAGGCATGTGCCTTTAAATACTTGGCAATATATGTAAAGATAAGGACATTGTGCTAATTAAACCACAATACTTTTATTTCCCCCAAGAAAATTTAAAATAATAATGTCACCCTCTGTCTGCTCTGTGAAAACTGAAATCCTCCACATTGTTCCAGAATATACTTCTGGGTGTTTGGGGATGCAGTTAGGGTTTTTTTAAGCAAAGTTTTTATTTTGAAGGAAAAAGTACATTTTCTCATTTTTTGTTTTTGGCATAAGTTTTAATTCTTTCCAGGGGAACCAAAACCTCCTGAGCCCCTTTCAGTGTCATCTAACACTTGATCTTCCTCTATTTCTGGGTAAAAAAATCCGTTCACGAATGAGCTGTGCAATTCAATCACCCTTTTTGACTTCAAGCTTTTCTTTGCCAAAATTAAATAGTACAACACCAACATTTCCTCTGTAATCTTCATCTATGACACCAGCTCCTACATCTATGAAGTGTTTTGCAGCCAAGCGTGAACGTGGAGCTACTCCTTCATAGCACCCAGAAGGAAGAGCTATCTGAATGTCGGTTTTCACAAGGGCCTTCTCCATGGGTGATGCTGTGTAATCGTAGGCATTGTACAGGTCATAGTCCGGCGCGCGCGGACCCCTTGGGGCGGTGGCGTGCTCTGAGAGCCGGGCAGAGCGGAGCCGTGTGCCGCCCTCCTCCGCGGCAGGCCGGGCCGCTTGCTGGGGGAGATGACGTGTGTCTCATGAGAGCAGGGCGTGGCAGGACAGAAAGTGAGCCCAACTGGGAGCAGGAGCAACAAGAGAGAGCAGTTAGGGTTTTAAGATGGCAATTTTGTGTGTCTTTTAGTCTCCTTTAACCTAGTCTATAATGATTTTTTGAAAAGTAAGATGTTTTAGAAAGTTACACATTTTAGAATTTCTTTTTAAATTGAGGTGTATTTGACATATATTAGTTTCAGGTGTACAGCCTAATGATTCAGTGTTTGTGTATATATTCCGAAATGATCACCACAATAAGCCTAATTAACATCAACACCCATACTGAGGACTTATTTTGTAACTGGAAATCTGTACCTTTTGACCACTTTTACCCATCTGTCCCATCTCCCTTCACCCTCATCCAGCAACTGTTAATCTGTTTGCTATATCCATACCTTCTAGAGGTTTTTTGTTGGTTTGTTTTCTTTCTTAAAGTTCTACTTATAAGTGAGATGGTACGATATCTGTCTTTGTCTTTGACTTACTTCATTTAGCATAATGACCTCAAGGTCCATCCATGTTCTTGGAAATGGCAAGATTTCCTTTTTTTAGTGGCTGAATAATATCCCATTGTGTGTATGTATTGGGTATGTATGTATATGCACGCGTGTGTGTTGTGTGTGTATGTTTTTTTAATTCATAAATGGACATTTCAGTTGCTTTCATGTCTTAGCTATTGTAAATAACACTGCAGTGAACATAGGAGTATATATATATCTTTTGAGTTGGTATTTTTGTTTTCTTCATATGAATGCCCAGTAGTGGAACTGCTGCATGATGTAGTGGTTCTATTTTTAATTCTTGAGGAACCTGCATATTGTTTCCCATAGCGGCTGCACCAGTTTTCATTCCCACCGGGAGTGCACATGGATTCCCTTTTCTCCACATCCTCAACAACACTTGTTACTTGTCATCTTTTTGATAATAGCCATTCTAAGAGATGTGAGGTGATATCTCATTGTAGCTTTGATTTGCATTTCCCTTATTAGTAATGTTGAGCACCTTTTTAATTACCTGTTGGCCATCTGTATGTCTTCTTTGGAAAAAAAGAAGTCTATTCAGATCTTCTATCCATTTTTAAATTTGATTTTTTTTCTGTTGAGTTGTATGAGTTCTTCATTTTCTTTAGATATACCTTAACAGGTAAATGATTTGCAAAAACTTTATTCACAAAAACAGGACTGTGAGTTATAGTTTGCCAACTTTTGGTCTACAGGCTTCAAAAGATCATTTACAAAACACACTGTAGGTGATGTTGAATGTTTTAAGTTGTATTTCATCAGGAAGACTTAGATTTATATCATCTTTCTGTCAGTAATGCTATATTTGATTAGGTAATGATCACCATAACCCTGTATTTTATTTTATTATTTTTTTAATTTATTAATAGAGGTCCTAGGGACTGAACCCAGAATTTTGTGCATACTAAGCATGCACACTGCCACTGAGCTGTACTCACCCCCGCCATAGAACCCTGTAGTTTATTTTATTTTTATTTTTTAATTGAAATACAGTCAATTATAGTGTGTCAATTTCTGATGTACATTACAATGTCCCAGTTATGCATATATATATATATATGTATATTCATTTTCATTTTTTAATTAAAGGTTATTACAAGATATTGAACATAGTTCCCTGTGCTATACAGAAGAAACTTTTTAAAATCTGTTTTTTATATATAGTGGCTAACATTTGTAAATCTCAAACTCCCAAATTTATCCCTTCCCAACCCCTTTACCCGAACCCTGTATTTTAAAGATAGACTTTTCCTCTTGAATAAAAAAGTGGTATGTGGGGTGATATTTTGACACAGACTATCTTCTTTTCTAACAACTTTTCTATCAATTGTTCTGGCATCTGGATTCTAGCACTACTAGCAATGATTTATATATGTTGTTTTATATCTGTAGAAGTGCATTTTCAGGGTAAGATTTTAAGGTTGAATTTCTAGGTCAAAGGGCAAAAACATTTAATTTTTCTGAGTATATAAATCCCTTTCATAAAAAATCTTGTGCCATTTGGTAGTTTCTGAATCAACATTAAAATAGGATTAAAATTACTTGGGACAGACATAGAAACAAATTTTAGTGCAAGGCACTTGTTTTCAAAAACTATATCTAGTCCACTTTCTTCCTAAGTGAGAATACTCAAATACATTTCAGAAGGACAGTATTTTGGTTCATATTGTAAAAATCAAAACACTGCACAGGTGTTTTATATGATTTCTATTTAATTTTGTGGGTTTTTTTAAACTTCACTTTGTGTATATCTATGCAGTTACCATTTTTGTGGGGACTAGCAATTCTCTGACAGTCCACCAGTCATCACTGAGTTACTTTAATGACCTAGGCTGTGCCAGGAACAGGGACACAATGGAGATAAAAGCAAAGATAGTGCTACTGCTACTGTGGGGTTTACAGTTTATTTAGGAAGACATTTGAAATGATTATTGGCAAGTTTGTTATCTGGACATAATAATGGCATAATATGAGAGGAGAAGGTGTATTAGAAGGTGTTGATATTTAAGTTGTAAATGAAAGCATGAATATGATTTAGCTAATCTGGTCGTTGAGCTAGGGCGAGGAGGTATAAAGTGAATGAGAACATTTCAGATGAAGGGAGCCTGTAAATCACACTTTGATTTAAACAGGAGAAGTGTAATATAAAGATGTAAAGAGACTTCTAACACTTTTTAAAAAAATTATTCTGTTACTTTGGGAAAAAGGTTTATATAATAGGTTAAATTAGTAGAAATTGATGTAGAATCGCCATCATTTCAGTCTCATAGTAGCTAAGAGACCAAACGTCTAGGATTGCAGCAAGGAGATGATATTGGCCCTTCATTACCTCACACAGTGCAAACACCTCCAGCATTTCCAATTGCCATTAGAAAGTCTAGCACAAAACCATGACCTAGACTGCCATCTCTAGATTCTAGAGTTTATGAAGAGTATTTAGGAAGACCAAGCATGTAGGGGCTGCTTTTCCCCAACAGTGGACTTCAGACCTTGTTGGAAAAGGTGCCATGGCAGCCCTTTGGCTGTGAGGAAGTTTGCTAGGTGGCCAGGGCCAGAACTAGTCAAGAGTCACTGGGGAAGGAGGAAGCACCCCTCTAGGATGCAGAAGACCCATGGCTGGTGGGCAGATGTTGAAAGGGAATTGGGGTGCCACTACCAGTGCAAGACCCAGAGTACTAAGTATCTGTACAAGGAGGCCATGGGAAACCAGTGAGAGGTGTGCAGATAAACCAAGGCTGGTGTGAGTGCTCGGAAGAAGACAGTGTTCCTCCCACTCTTCCATTCGTAGAATAATTAAATACATTTCTGAAAACTGAGTTGTATATTATGTTATGAATGGTTATTTAGCTATAATTTCAGCGTGCTTGAGGAGTGGTATGAAAGATCTCCATTGTCTGTTGATCTCCAATCTTGGGTGCCTTCAGTGAGCGAGACTCTGTGCCACTCCTTGTACTGGAGACATTGGCATCCAAAACAGACACAGTGGTACCCATGATGTACAAAAAACAATAGCTCCCCCCAAAGCTGATCCTAATGTCAGCATTGCCAAGAAGCATTACTACAGACACAGAGGTCATTATGCTAAGATTCTGTTTCTCTAAAAATGTAAGTGCTTTCCAATACAAATATAATGTATATAGATCGTGTATATAATGAAAATATTTTCAGTACCCACAATAAGCAAAAATGAAAAATATATGACTATATTTTATTTTACCTTACATATGCTAAACTATTACTTAAACATTTAATCAGTATAAAAATTGAGATATTCTACGTTATTTTCTTCACTTGAAGGGTTTTGACTTTACTGGACACTAAAGTTTTATCCTATATACTTGATTTCTGTTTAGATCATACATAATTTACAGTCGAAAAGAGTTTCAATGTTCAAGTTGTTCCAAATATATAGGTAAGCTATAAGCTCCTAATGAGGTATCTGGTACATAATGTCCTCAGTGAATAGCAATTGATGTTACTGATATTCTTGTTATAAAACATATGCTTTTAGTAGATTTCACATATGTTACCTGCACAGAAAGAGCTAATTTATGATGTGTGATTGATTACCAATAATTGTTGATTAATGATTGATATGAAGCAGGGCTCCAGATAACCCAGTCTCCAGGGGGATGGAGATGGCCATATCCACTTATATTCATAAGCTGTCCTGACATGATCTTGGCATCAAGGAAAGGAATTTTTCAGGCAAATTTCACCATCTTTGCAGCATGACAGCCCATGACATGGACCATAGTAAGTCCTTGTTAATACTCTTTTTCAGGACCTCTACTTTAGCTTCTGCCTTCACAGTATAGAGTTCTTTGGTCTGGGCCTGAGTGGTCATGCTGCTGGTTCATCTAGGAAGAGCTGAAGTGGGCTAGAGGACGCTGTTCTCTAAGTCAGCTTTCTGGTATATGCATTTGCTAGAGTTGCCATATAATCTTCTTCATGTGTTTTATTGCCTTGACAAGTGAAGAGTCACATTATCAGGTATTAATTTTCCTTACCTGTAAAATGAAGCCATTACTCTTTTCCAGATGGGCAGCATGGCTCCCCAACCCCTTTTCTGGCTCCACATGAGACAGGGCTACTCTGGCATTTCACAGCAGTAGTGTATATTTGCTTGAGATTTCTTGAATTTTCAGGGATACTAGGGGATTTCAAGCAAGAATGGAATGACTTCTGGGCCGTGAATGTGGGAATTATGGTCCTCTCTGTATGCTTATGCCTTTTTTCTTTTTTCCTAGGTGTTCTTTCTAAGAACCCTTTCTGCCTTCCTGAAGAAAAGACAGAGGGAGAAAGGATGGTGACTGAGTGTTTGACAGATTGTTCTCAGGTAAGAAAAAAGTGTATCCTTTTACAAAATGGTGTACTGCATCCACCAGATGGACCATTTGTCCACATATTGGTGACAAGATTACCTTGCATAATCTCAGTATTTCAATTATTACCCCCTCATATGATTCTCATGATAGACTGCACAACTCTTACTTTGCTCTGTGCACTGACAGAGAAGGAAGATGAGAATGTGCATTTCTCAAAAAAGTTTATTCATTCATCAGCATTTACAAGTGTCTGCAGTTTTCTCAGGGATTCCTGAATGAAGGAAAAAAGACAGAAAGAAATTTTAGGCTCTTTGGGCCAGATGAGTTCATGTGTTACAGGTTCCACTATAAAATGAAGGATATCAATCATGAGTGAGTGTAATTAGAGGAGAACCGAGGACCAGTGTGTCCTGGGGGAGATGGTAAGAGTCCTTGAATCCCTCTGTTGCCGTGGGGTGCTACATCTTCATTTCCCAGTGAACACTGGTGGAGGTGTTACTTTACTGAATCCAGCATGTGTGTAATGCCTTAGGATGCTGTGACCTTTGGCGATGTGGCTGTCAACTTCACCCAAGAGGAGTGGGCTTTACTGGACCTATCTCAGAGAAACCTGTACAGAGATGTGATGCTGGAGAACTACAATAACCTGATCACCACGGGTAAGACCGCCACCACTCCTGTAGCCTCTTACTGAAGAGGACAAGGTGTAACGTACTTCTTTGTTCCAGGATGGGTGATGTTAAATCGGAATACAGTGGGCATTAACACACTAGTCTTTCTATGAATGGATTTTAATTTGGGTGGTTTTTGTAAAAATATGACTTTAGGACTAACAGTATCACTGTTACTCTCTTAGAAATGTGCATTCTCAGACTCCACCTTTGACCTACTGAATGAAACTCTGGCATTGGGACCCAGTCATCTGTGTTTTAACAAACACTTGAAATAATTCTAATGGACACCAAAGTTTGATAACCAGTGATGTATTGGTTTTGCCATGAGAATGAAAATCTTTTTTTGTCCCCACTTTATTTTTCTTTTCCATAAAAGCCTTAATGCTTTTTAAATGCATATATATACATCAGAACTGGGTTTCAGGAGCAGAGATAATCTTTTGGGGGCACAGAAGGAGGGGCTGTTTGCCTGTTTATCTCATTTAAAATTATTTTACTACATTCATTAGAAGTATAGGATTTGATTAATGGGATGGTCTGTCATGATTTATAAGAGCTATTTCTGTTAATATATCTCTCCTTGTGAATAGGCTATCAGTCGGTCAAACCGGCTCTGATCTCTTGGTTGGAACAAGGAGAGTTTAGGACAGTGGAGAGAGGAGCCCTCCAAGGTGAGCAATTATGAAAAACTTCTGTGGTCAGTGAAAACTTCCATGTGTTTGGGATTATAATGAGGAAACTTGTTAAGAAAGCTAAGATCATTAGTCTCTAGTACTTTGGGATTTCTTCAGCTCATACGTACTTACTTTTCACTTACTCAGAATTCCCCATCATCTCACAAAATAATCTGTTGTTTCTTTTTTAACTTTCATTTTGTTGTATACTCTATTCAGAACTTGTTTACTTTCTTTCCCTGATAATATTCTAACCTATACTACTTCCTGCAAGTTCTTAAACTGGTTACTCTCTTTTACTTTAGAATGGGAAATGAATCAAAAAGTCAAAGACTCCTCAATTCAGCAGGATATTTTAGGGGGAGAAACACCCAATGGGATAGAAATGTAAAGAATGGTAAGTTTGAAATCATATTTATTATTTTACAATTCAGAAAAGATTGAGATGTTCAGTAGAAAGATCACCACAAGTGATAGATATTTGGCTTAAGTGGCATTCACCCAGAGGAGAACAATGGTTTTGGTGAGATACTCTGAATGTATGAATTTGAGGATACCCTAAACTTAGGTTGAAACTCATGCTTCAAAATTCCCACAAGGACTCATTCCCACTTATATAACTAGACATTGAGTTTTTAAAACAATTCCATGAAAATGTACAGGAATCTTTTAAGATGAGAGTAGATGGCACATCATTCTAGCATGATTCCACCATTAAACTTAAATCAACAGGGCAGGAAGTATATGAATGTAATGGAAATGTTAAAAATCATCACCATCATCCTAATGTTTCTATTTTGAGATGGACAGAATTGAGACAGAGAAGTCTTTGAATCATCATTCATCCATTCTTCCACAGGCAAGAAACCACAATGGACTGGAACTCTATGACTGTAAGCAGAGTGGGAAAGACTTTAGTGAACATTTGTGCCTTAAGACACACAAGAGAACTCAAAATGAAGGGGACACTTATGAGGATAATCAGTGTAGAAAGAGCTTCCTTACTGTGCAGAAGAAACCCTCTACTGGAGAGAAACATCCTGGGTTTGTTCAGTGTGGAAAAGCCATCAGTGTGACTCCAAATATTGTGTATGGGAAAACTAGCACAGCAGAGAAAGCCTTCGAGGCAGTGATGGTGGGAATGCCTTTGTTAATGAGTCTTATCTTCAGGCACAAACGAGAACTCAACAATAGAGAAAAACTCTCGTGAATGGAAGGAGTATGGGAAAGCTTCTGTTCACTCCACGTGCCTTGGTATACGTGTGCAAACTCGCAGTGCTACCAAACATGAATGTAACGAATGTGGGAAAGCTTATGCTGCATCCTCAAGCCTTAGGAGACATATAAAAACTCACACTAGGGAGAAGCGTTTTAAATGTGACAAATGTGGGAAGGCCTTTGCAACGTCCTCATATCTTATTAATCACTTTCGGACTCACACTGGAGAGAAGCCTTTTGAGTGTGATGAATGTGGGAAAGCTTTTGCCAGGTCTTCACACAGTATCACTCATGTGTGTATTCATTCTAGAGGGAAACCTTATAAATGTACAGAGTGTGGGAAAGCCTTCCCCTCTCCTGAAAGCCTACACAAACATGTAAGTAGGCATACTGGAGAGAAACCCTATAAATGTAAGGAAAGTGGGAAAGCCTTCATTACTACTTATCATCTTGGTAGACACTTAAAAAGACACACTGGAGAGAAGACCTTTGAATGTACGGTATGTGGGAAATCCTATGCAAGTTCTTGATGTCTTGAAAATCACATTCAAATTCACACTGAAATAAAATCTTACAAATGTAAGGAATGTGGAAGAGGCTTTCTATATTCTTTCTACCTTAATGTTCACATGCATTACACTGGAGAGAAACCCTATAAATGTGAAGAATGTGATGAAGCCTTTGATACATACTCATACTTCTTTAACCATAAACAAATTCACTCTGGAAAGAAACCCTATAAATGTAAGGAATGTGAGAAAGCCTTCATTACTACTTAACGTCTTAGTAGACACTTAAAAAGTCACACTGGAGAGTGGTCCTTTGAATGTATGGAATGTGGGAAAGTCTTTCCTATTTCCTCAGGCCTAGCGAAACCTAAGAATTCACAGTTGAGAAAAGCCCTATGAATGTAAGGAATGCGGGAAAGCCTTCACTTTCCTCAGGCCTAGCTAGACATTTAGTGATTCATACTGGAGAGAAACCATACAAATGTAAGGAATGTGGGAAATACTTCACTCAAAATTCCAACCTTTCACAACATGAAAAAACTCATGGTGGTAAGAAACCCAGAATATGAGCAATTGGGAAAGCCACCAGTTAATCCAGTTCATTGTACGTGTATGAAAAACCCACTGTGTATAGAGAAACAATAAACGTTAAAAATGTGGGAAAGCCTTCGGTTCTCCATTTCTTTTGATGTATTGTAAGAACTCACCCTGGAGAGAAATTTTATCAATGTCAGGAATGTGGGGAAGCCCTCAGTCTTCCCAACTAACTTCAAAGACATTAAAAGGCCGTACTGAAGAGATGATCTACTCGGGTAAAGAAGGTGGGAAAGCCATCAATTTCCTCACAACCCATCCTACTAGGGCTCACAGTGGAACCATACAATTAAGAGACATGGGAAGCTCTTTACTATTTCCTCAGTGAAATATATATTCCTTAAAATATGGGATATCTTGCATTGCAGAGGAACTCTACTGATGTAAGATTTATGGGAAAACATTCTCCTACATACAATGTTCATTTGTGACCTCACTGTGCAAAAAAAATTCATTAGTGTAAGAAATGTAGAGTCATCATTATTTTCCATTACATTGTTCCTCATCCTTAATAAACATGGTGGGCTGATTCACAATGAAGATAAAATGTAGGAAGTATAGGGTGTGGTACCCTAAGTTTGCATCTTAGGATCTTCTGAGATAGGTACAGCATGAATAATGCAGCTATGAATGGCAGTGCAGGTGTCTTTTCAAGTTCCTGCATTCAGTTCTTTGGGTGAAACTTCTTTGGTTAAGCTATAATAGCCAATATTCGCTGGATACTAAGCCAATTCTATGTGTATTCTCATTCACTTTCAAATCTTACTGTATTATAGCAAGTGTGTTTTTCAGAAGGATGTTGAGAAGATGCACAAAATAAGGAGCTTTTGATATACAGAAAGTCCGTAGTTTGGGTATCAAGATGTAGTCTTAGCAGCTATCTCACCAGAGTACCTTAAATTTATGTTTTTGTTTTCCTTTCTCTCTTGATGCATATTTAATTACATTCCCTGGAGGATTGGAATTATAATGGGATTATAATACATCAAGCAACCTAAGATCCAGTTATCTTGCTATATCTAGATAAAATAATCTTGAGAAGGCTCTCAGTTGTCTGTTAGAATCACTGAATGCCTTCAGTGTACAAGACTCTGTGTCAGATACTAGGGGAATACTGGTAACCAAAAAGCAAATAACACTGTCCATGATAAGCAAGATTCTCCAAAAGCAAGCAGATCCATCCTGTTGTGAGACAGCATGAGCTGTAATTCAAAAAGTGTTTCTAGGCAGAATTCAAAGATTGAGATTTTTTGAAAGGTGAATCTACTTAATAATATTGTTACAAAATATATAAAACAATACTTAACAGAAATACAAAGAGAAATGAACTCAAAGTTCACAATTTCAGTGCGAAATTTCTCCCATATTGCTTCTCTAAAATACAGAGAAAAATCAGTTATGATACAGATTAGAAAATGATGCATAAACTACCTATATATGTGTGTGTGTGTACAGAATATTGTATCTAGTAGCTTAGAAGTCAGACAAGTGCTTGCTGAAGGGGAGGTGGAGGGAATGGATTGAAGTGGGAAAGAAGACTTGCAAGGAAAAGGAGTATGTTCTGGGTCTTGTTGAGGCTGCTGAATAATGCGGTTCACATACATGCAATTTTCAAAAGTTATTCACTGAATACTTAAGACTCATACATTTGTACATTAATGGTATCGCAATGAAAAAAATTTAAACATCCAAACTAAACACACTTGTGGGCCTGTTCAGCACAAAGTATCCAGTTTGAGGACTGTGGTATCAAGTAAAAATCTCTAGGAAATAGACAGCTGAGTTTTACCTCTGACCCTATGTGACTTTAGGGTAACAAAAAACATTAGTAAACAAAAGACACTTAATGCTGCCTATGACATACAAAAACTCTCCCCCAAAAAAGCAGATCCTAAAGCCATACAACATAGACTTTATGTATATGGTTTCGGCTTCTCATCTCTGGGGTTACCATGATGGTGGATTTGGTTCATGGATAGTGAACTGTGGAATTTTCTACCTTTGTCATTCGAATACTATGGTGGAGATTACCATTTAGGCTGCTCTTCAGTTTTTGTTTATTAAACACTGGTTTATTTGAAACAAAGTGAGTTGACCTTTAGACCACAGGAAGTTAAAAGATATCAAATAAGTGAACATGAAGGAAATTGGAGGACTAAATGAATAAAAATAAAAGCAAAACAAAGTGGTAAATAATGCTCACAGGTGGTTCTCTGAGAAGGTGCACATCTGAGGGAGAGCCATAGAATACACAGACATTGGAGAAAGTCTGACTTGACATTTCACCTCTGCAGAGGAGAGGGGAAAAGACCATAGCCAGATTAATTTGCTCTTTCCTTTACCTTGTTTTAGAGATTTTTTTTCACTCTGAGGTTTTAAATATGTTCTACTACCTTGCCTACAAAATTGTTATGGTTCCATTCATCTAAGATTGACTTTTGTATATGGGATCAATTTATGTCTTAATTTAATTTTTCCTCCAATGGACATAAAAATTTCATAGGGGTAACGTGTTTAGAAGTTCAACTTTCTCTGCTGATCAGCAGTGCCAAATCAGCTGTTGAAAAAAATTCTGTATTTATTTGGGTATGTTTCAGGGCTTGATGTTGTGTTTCTTTGGTTAGTTGGTCTAATTCTCTGCATAAGTACCAGTGGTCCTTGTTAATCTAACTTGACTATGTTTCTTAACGCCTAATAGAGCTATTCCCTATGCCATTGTTCCTCTTTAGGAGTGTCTTACCTGTTCTTGGCTTATTTTTAAAATAAACTGAAATGAATTCAGACAGAGAAAAAGATCAGAGACTGTATAAAAGACTCCAGTATGCCTCTATCCAGATTCCCTAATTTTTAACATTTTGCTACTTTTTCATTCTTGTTCATTCTCTCTCCCTACTCCCCATTCTGTTATTTTTTTCCTGAATCATTTGAGTGTAAGTTGCATATATTATGTCTCTTTACCCCTAAAAATGTTCAGTATGTGTTTCCCAAGAACAAGAATGTTATCTGAGCTTTAGTCCATATTCCTATTTTATCAGCTGTCCCTTTTCCTTTATTGCAGAATTTCCCCTTTAGTCCAAGGTCACTACTAATGCACATGAATGATTCTTGATAAAATGAACTAGTAAACAGGATTTTAAAAGACCTTTGTAAACTCCATAGTAACCACCCACAGAAATACACAGAAACTATCATTACAGGGAAAATGTAGAACTATTCCTCTATGATTGAAGGATGCCTGATATCAGTGCTGTTTTTCAACTTAGTATGGGAGGCCCTGGATGGTATGGACAGATCAGAAAAATAAAAAGCAGAAATACATACTTGAGGAAGAAAAAGTTTACAGAATAATGTCACTATCCTTTCTAATGTCTAACTAGGTCATCCCAGGGAGGAAATATTTGCAAATGATACAATTAGCAAGGGGTTAATATCCAAAATATACAAAGAGCTCATACAATTCAATATAAAAAAAATCAAACAAGTCAATCAATAAATGGGCAGAAGACCTGAATACACATTTTCCCAAAGACATACAGATGGCTAACAGGTGCATGAAAAATATTTAATATTGCTAATTATTAGAGAAATGCAAATCAAAACCACAATGAGGTTACACCTCATTCCTGTCAAAATGGCTATCATCAAAAAGTATACAAAAAAAGACGTTGGAGAGGATATAGAGAAAAGGGAACACTTGTACACTGTTGGTAGGAATGTAAATTGGCACAGTCACTAAGAAAAACAGTATAGAGGTTCCTTAAAAAACTGAAAATATAAGTACCATACATTCTAGCAATTCCACTCTTGGCTATACATCCAGAAAAAATGAAAATAGCAATTTGAAAAAAATACATGCACCCCATAGTTCATAGCAGCACCATTTACTATAATAGTCAAGACATGAAATAACCAGAGTGCCCACCAACAGATAATTGGATTAAGAGGTGGTTTTATAATTATATATAAATATAAATATAAATGAAATATTAGCCAAAAAAAATTGCCATTTGCAACGATAGGGGTGGACCTGGAGAATATTATGCTTAGTGAAATAGGTCAGACAAAGGAAGACAAATACTGTATGTTATCACGTATATGTGGATCTAAAATAGAATACAAATAATGTGTATGCAAGATAGATAGAGAGTCACAGAAATTAAAAACAAAATTTGGTTACCAAAGTGGGCAGGGACAAATTAGGGGTTTGGATGAACAGATACAAACTATATATAAAAACAAAGACATACTGTATATCACAGGAAATTATAGCCACTATTTTGTAATAATCTATAATGGAGTATAATCTGCAAAAATACTGAATCACTATATTGTACGCCTGAAACTAATGTAATACTGTAAATCAACTACCCCTCAATTAAAAACAAGGACTTAGAGACGACTACTAAAAGCAACACGTGATTCTGATCTGTCTCTTTGCTCTAAAAGACATTATTGGGACAACTGACAAAATTTGAAAGAGATCTGAGGATTAGGTGCCCGTAATTATCAGGGTGAATCCTGATTTTGATGGTTGTATTATGGTTGTGTATGAGCATGTATAATAAAGGATAATGTGATACCAGATTTCCAAATAAACCCCCAGTGGTTTGGGGTGGGGGTTCTTTGCTATGTACTTACTACAAGAGAACTTGTGATTTTTCTTTTTTTCAAGATTAAAAAAAATTAGAAAAAAAATTTTAATGGTAAATAAAGGTCAAATACAGGATTAATTGAATGGAGGAGACAGATCATCTCAAGAATCAGCAGGCTTATCAATATGGAAGAATCATTGTAAGTGTGCCAGGAAGGTGAGAATAGGCAGGTAGAGAAGCTTTTCAGGAGCATCCCACGAGATGAAAACCCAACCCCAGCCTCTCCTTTCTGACCTCTAAACCCGGCGCTGGGCCTCGTCCCGCCTCCAACACCACTTCCGAGTATGGGCCTCGCCTACCACGCGTAGCCACGCCTACAGACCAGTTACCAGCCCTCACCTCATCCGCTGGGCCTGCTTACACCTAGTCCCCGCGCTGCAGCGACCCCAATGCCCATCAGTACTCACGCGGGAGAAACTGCAGTTTCCCTGCCTGCAATGGTTGAACTCGATCGGTAGGTAGAATTCCCGAGCCCCGCCCCCTACAGCCGAGGCAGGAAGCGGAAGTGGCGTCACTGGTCCGCGGCGGTCTTTCCCGTGGCTCTGCGCCCGGTGGAGCAACTCACGTTGGTGGGTCGTCGTGTGGTTCGGCCTGTTCATGGGGAGGGCGATATGAAGGAAAGGCTCTGGGATGCAAGGAGCGTGTTAAAGGACAAGTTTGGCCCTTCACCCACGTCCGCCGGGACTTGTGCCCCGGCCTTCAGCCTGGTTGGGAATTTCAGTAAGAGTGTGTCCACGCGGTGTTTTCATCCTCCGTGCTTCCTTGTTCAGAAACTTTCAGTGTGACCTTTGTGACTTGAATCCGCGAGGGAAAGAATTTCCTCTGTTCCAGTCAACGTTGCTCAGACTTCCGCGCCTCCAGTTATCAAAGTCTGATGATTACGCCATGTTCAGGTGAGTACTGCGGAAAAGTCTGTTCAAAGGGCCTTTTTTTTTTTTTAGTGCCAAATATTGTTTCATTTGAGAATTTGGCTTTGTCTGCAGGCGTTCTTTGGTTCTGAATATTAAACAGAAGTAGAAAGATATTTTCTTCGTTTTCAAGGATGCGCATATTTCTGTATATAAATTTAAACGTATGTAGATCAGTTTGTTTTTTTTTTAAGAATACCGAGATACTCAACTACCTCGTCATCTGAAATTCCTAGGGCCCTGCATTCCCACAGAGTCAAAACCGGGGCCTCCAAGAGATAAGGTGGAGGCTTTATGATACTAGTTCTTGGCTAATTGAGTTTACAGTTAACTGGATGTTTGGACTAAGTGTTTTATCCCCACGGTTTTCTTTTGTAAAATCTTAAACCTCAAGAAGATTTGAACACTCAGTACAGTGAATGTTTGTTGTAGTAGTGATGCAGGAAAAACGGATGTGGGGCGTGAGGAGGGCTGTGTACCAGGTCTCGTTTGAGCCCCTGGGACGTGCCCCACCAAGTGTGGGTCCTTGGCTTTGCGTGGGAAAGAATTCAAGAGCAAGCCATAGTTGAGTAAAGGTAGATTTATTTAGAGATACTTGAGAAGGCAAGAGAAAGGCCATGAGGTGTGGGGGTTTGGTGCTCAGAGTAAAAGTAGGTGCACACTCCATAGACAGAGTGTGGGTCATCTCTCTTGAGGGGGAGAGAGGGCGGCCACGAGACGCAGTGTTGCCGGTTTTTATGGGCTAAGTGGCTTCATATGCTAAGTGAAGGACCAGTCTAACTAGCCTGGGGAAGAGGCCAGGATTCGCAGGAAGTTGGCTATTTCCCACTCTTTGACCTTTTGTGGCTAGCCTTGGGACTGCCATGGCGCCCGTGGGCTTGTTATTCACTGTGTTAATATATTACAATGGGCATATAATGAAGCTCAAGTTCTACTGAAAGTCAAATCTCCCACTGTCTTGAGCCTCAAGGCCTACTGGGGGTTGAATCTTTTGCCTTTCTGGTGTTAATTGCTGTGTTACTCCTTTAATGGCTGTGCCCTGCTCTCTTCCTGTCTCAGTAGATTCACTCACTTTCAGCATTTTGCACGTTTATTCTCTCTGTAGATTTATGAATACTTATTATGGTGAACTGTTTGGGAGTAAGTTGAAGATAAATTGCATACACGATATAATATCATCTAACATCTACTCTCCCAAAATGGAACTTCTCCACATTGTTCCAACATGTGGTTTTGGTCGTTTTGTTATTTAAATTCAGTCAGGGTTTATATATGACTATTGCTTATGTCTTTTAGTCTTTTTTAACCCAGATCAATTGCTACTGTTTGTCTGTTATATTCATTATATTGACTCTTTGAAGAGTCACATGCTTTCTTTTTGAAAGTCACACATTTTGATATTTCTGCTTTTATTTTCAGTGTGTTTAAATGTTTCCTCCATGTCTCTTTTTTCTTGTGAACTGGTATTTGGGTCCAGAGCCGAGGTTGACAAACTTGTAAATGTATGCTATCCTATGATTAGTGATGCTAAGTTTGCTTACTTGCTTAATGTGTGGATCACTAGAGCTCTCTGTTTTAAAGATGGACTTTTCCATAGAATAAAAAAGTCGTATGTGGAGTGATACTTTGATACTCAGAATGTCGTTCCCGATCACTTATTTTAGCATCTGTTAATAACTTGCAGTGAATAAACATCTGTATATAGTTTCACATGAATTTACAGGGTAAGCTCCTCGTTTTGGCTTCCCACATCAAAGGGGAAAATATACTTTGACTGGATATTGTAAATGCCCTTCCATAGGTCTTGGGTCATTTGTAGTTTCTGATCAACTTTTGAAAAATATGTCTAAAATTTTTAATGAAATAACATAAGGAAAAGTTTTTAGTTTTAATTTGAAGGTATTTGTTTTAAAAAAGATATCTTACTTTCATCTTAAGTAAAATATACAAATACATATTCAGAAATAACAGTATTTTGGTTTATATTCTGTTGTGCACATTTTATGTGAGTCTTACTTGATTTTTATGTTTTAATTCTATTTTTGTGTTTCTCTTACTTGTGTTTATGTATAATGAAACATTTTTGTGGGGAATAGCAAATTGTTTGATGGTCCATAAGTGGTCAGTGAGATTATTTCTAAGAATATATTTTATTTTACCTCATATATGTTAAATATTACATAAGCACTGATCCGTATGAAAAAATTGAGATCTTTACATTATTTTCTTCACTTGAAGCATTCAGTATTCACTGGACACTTAAGTTTTATAAGGTATATGTGTTTTTTTAAACTTTTTTTTTTTACTTTTTTTTGGTGGGGGGAGGGAGGTAATTAGGTTTATTTATTTATTCATTTATTTAGGAGGAGGTACTGGGAATTGAACCCAGGACTTTGTGCATGCCAGGCATGCACTCTACCACTTGAGCTATACCCTCCCCCCAGGTATATGTGTTTTGTGTTTAGATCATACAAAATTCATAATTGAAACAGTAGATTCAAATATTCAAGTTGTGAGCTTGAGTACTTGTGAGCTACAGTCTCCTAATGAGACATCTGGCTCATAATGGTCCTTAGTAAATGACAACTGATGTTAGTGATAGTCTTATATATAGGGCATACTGCTTTTGTAGCTTTCACACATGTTATCTTCAGAGAAAGAGCTAATTTATCGTGTTGGAAGACTGATAATTAATCTGTTGATTAATGATTGATCTGAAGCACAATTTTAGATAACCTAATCTCCAAAGCAATGGAGATGACCATATCCACTTACTTTCATTATATGCCTTGAAATGATCTTGGCATTAAGGAAAGGAATTTCAGGCAGATTTCATTATCATGATATACTCCACACCTCTCCGTCATGGGCTGTCTCTGATGGAGCATAATGCCCTGTCACTTCTGCCACCACATATTGGACAAAGTATGTTTCAGCTGGTGCTGGCTATCAGCAGTCATGCAATGGAGATGATGAGAGGATCCCAGGGATGGTGGGAGGAATGTTGACAACATCTACTACTCCATCCTTCACAGCACGATCAGCTCTAGTAACGTTCTCTTCAAAAAGAGAGCCAAGTTCCAAACATTCCACATATGCATAACTACCATTCCAGATGAAACCTCCAGAGAGTCCCAGAGAAAAAAATTAAACCATGTGAGAAAACAACTCTTATTCTATTGTATTCATTGTTACATGTCGTGGGATCTTAGAGAATGTATCTTAAAACTGCCGTAATAGGAAGTAAGGGTCTAACA
The DNA here is from genome assembly GCF_048564905.1 of Vicugna pacos. Lineage (NCBI taxonomy): Eukaryota > Metazoa > Chordata > Mammalia > Artiodactyla > Camelidae > Vicugna > Vicugna pacos. The sequence continues at coordinate 25,609,300 of NC_133008.1, read as the reverse complement.
GAAGAAAGGAAAGAAGGAAGGATGATCACAAAGAATGAAACAACATCTGAGCTTTCCTAGGCAGCATATTACTATCAATCATCTCAACAAACCATCTTTCAAATCTAGATTCCTACTTTGAAATTGAAAACCACATCTCTCTTCCTATGAAAAGTAGGATGGCAGAATCGGTGTCAACCAGCCAGGTCATAGTCTGAGTCAGTCTCAGTCTCTTCTTTTGAAAAGTGGGGTGAATGAGAGAAAATATCTCAAAGAAATGTTTTTCAAGATGATATAAAGTCATACATGGGAAGAAACAAGCACAGTCCTGCTATGGTAAGCACTATGTTATGACTATTGTATGATTTTCATCCCATTTCCTCCGGGGAAAACAAGCACACAGCCAAATGAGGGTGAAGAGCACCAACATTCAGGAGGATAAATTTGGAGGCAACCATGTCAGCACATGATATGATAAGTGCTTTACATCTAAAGTTAGAAATTGTAAGGGTGGCTGCAAAAAAGCTGACCAAACATGGAATTTTATAGGCGGCATATATGAAAGAAATGTCAAAAGAGAATTACCAAGGAAGTTGCTGAGGAGAAATGTAACACAAAAACAAAAGTGAAGTCACAGGTGCGTTGGAAATAGAAGAAATGAGCATGTCTTTTAGGGGAGAAGAAGAACTGAGAGATTTAAATTTGCAACATCCTGCCTTTGGGGCCCACAGTGTCCACTTAGTTCTGAGGCCCATGGCCTATCACGGACAAGGGGCTCCTCGGTTGAGGAGCGTGGTTCTTGTGACATACAGTGGACACCTGATAAATGTGATCTTCTAGTCTTAACCTCTGTCTTGTGTGACTCCCATTAATCAATATTCCCCTTAAACAGGGGTAGCCATCGAAGATGAAACTCTGGTCATTGCAAACACAACAGGTCTTTTACCTCTTTTGGCCTCCATGCAGCACTTTTAATTAATGACAATCCCTGTGGCTCCCTTTCAGAGACTGCCTGTCAGGTGGATTCTTCCAAGAAGAGGGGAAAGCATATGAACTACATAGAAAAGAGGAGGAAACAAGATCACAAAACCATTAAAATAAATTACAAATCACGTATGAGAGTGTAGGCTCACGTGTTCATGCTTGCAAGTGAGGATGTGTTGTACTAAAAAAATCTCTGGAATTAATTGCAAAACAAGATTGATAGATTGGATTTAAAATATTCAAAGCTTCTATAAATCAAATTTGTAAAATTTGAAAGGCAAATGTAAGGTTTGAAAGTAAATGTTGGCATCCTTTATGATAGAAGTTTCAGTGTTATTAATGCCTAGAGATTGCTAATTCATTAAAGAGGCAAAAGAATTGACCAATTTGCGCTGAGGAGGTGGTTGGAAGAGGCCTCTCTGAAATACGAATATTGAGCCATGAGAAGAAGAATGAGTAATTGTTAATAGGAGGAAATAGGGAAAGGGCAAAAATCAAAAGTAATTACATTATTTGATGTAATGTATGATACTTGATGTTGTGGACACTAAAGTGAAACAGTGACAACAATCAAACAGAACTAGTAAGTCCTATCAGTTAAGTTGAATCTGCTGCAAAAATAGTTATGGAATATCGTAGAAAAAATCCAATCATATTAGGAATAAAACAGACAACACATGGTGCATAATGAATCTCCAGTGCATAGTTAGTAATTGATCAGGCACAGGAAATTGAATAGCAGCCTACAATTGTAGGAAAGAGCAGAGACAAGGAGGAGATTCTCTGGGAAAATACTCTTATTGGGAAAAGGTTTCTAGATTCCAAGGAAAGAAGGAAACAGCAAGAGCTGGAAAAGACTGGTTTCAGTAGAAACTAAAGTACCTTCAAAGTACAGGGATTTCACTATATAGATGAAATAAATACCTGACTGTCCCAGTCTCATTATTCTAGAGGTAAAGCCCATTACCCACTTTCTTTACTGACAGATCAGAGTGTACAGAGAGGATATTGGTTATTTGGGAAATTGTATTGTAAAATGGATGTATTACACAAATTCTTCCATTTACTTGAAGAGTGCAGTCTTAGTTTGGACTGCTGTAACAAAACAGCATAAACTGGGGGGCTTATAACAGAAATGTACTTCTCATGGTTCTGGAGGCTGGAAGTCTGAGATCAGGGTGCCAGAATGATCAAGTTCTGGTGAAGACTCTCTTCCAAGTTATAGACTCTCTTATGGGTTACAGACTGTCCACTTCTCATTTTATTCTCACAGGGCAGAAAGCAGAGAGAAAAGACAAGCTCTCTCATGACTCTCAGAAAAGAATGAACCCAATAATAAGGTCTCCATCCTTGTGACTTCATCTAATCTTAATTACCTCCTGAAAGCCCTACCTCCTGATACAATCACATTGCAGGATAGGGTTTTGACATGAATGTTAGGGGGACACAAATACTCAGACCATAACACATACTAATGGGGAAATGAGTGCTTCCATCTAGGATGTGAGGGGCTGCTATAAAGATCACTGCTACATTTATTTCCAGAGTGAACTACAATATAAAATAAATTCTATAAGGCACTCACAGAACAGATTCATTTTTCTTCCCCAAAGCAGCTCTTGCCATCAGTGGATCCACTGGAAATTTACTCTTGCTCAAGGAAATCCATCCTCTCATTAAAAAAAAAAAACTTATGAGCTCTCCTGCACCGTGGCCTTGGTCTCCTAGTTCTCCTGCATCTACTCGGCCCTCATCCTGCACAACGATGAGGTGATGGTCATGGATGATAAGATCAAAGCCCTCATTAAAGCAGCTGATGTAAATGTTGAACCTTTCTGCCCAGGCTTGTTTGCAAAGGCTCTGGCCAATGTCAACATCAGGAGCCTCACCTGCAACATAGGGACTGGTGGGCTTGCCTGAGCAGCTGGTGCTGCACCAGCAGGAGGTCCTCCTGCCTCCACCACTGCTGCCCCAGCTGAGGAGAAGAAAGTGGAAGCAAAGAAAGAAGAATCCGAGGAGTCTGATGATGACGTGGGCTTTGGTCTTTTTGACTAAACCTCTATAGTAGCACATTCAATAAAAAGCTGAGCTCTTAAAAAAAAACAAACTTATGAAGTTCCATGAATGACACAAAGGACTTTCCTAGCTATAAGGTTCTATAACCTGTTAGTCCTGGGGAGAGGGTCTAGCTCACTGGTAGAGTGTGTGCTTAGCATGCATAAGTTCCTGGCTTCAATCCCCAGCACCTCCATTAAAAAATAAATTTTAAAAGTTTAAAAAACCCTGTTAATCCAAACTTACTTCCAAAACGTGAAACAAATTTGGTTTCATTCATTTAACAAATATTTGAGTGCCTGCACTGTATTATAGACTTGCTATACACAGTCAGACCAAAGTTGGCCAAATACCAATCTTGGTTTCCAGGGAGCACAGAGTCTAGATTTTTAGTAAACAGTAGCAAAGAGAGTAAATTAGTGAAGAACAGGACTAGAGGAAGTCTAAATAAGAGGTTTCAGATAGTTTCTTATCAATACAAGCAAAGGTATGTAGGCAAATGAGTGAATTTTATTTCCTTCCTGAGAACTGTATACCTTTTTTTCTTCCTAGACTTCATCTAGGAAAGTAAACCCAAATTTTGAATGACGTATGTTAATATTTGAAGACACAGCTTTCTGTGAGCACCATGTCAGTCCTTTCTATAATTGGCAGTGTCCCAGTTTTATTTCAATTGAGGTATGATACAGTAATATGCATGGATCTTAAACACATGAAGAACTTTTCTGATGTATTACACTGATGCAGCTACTTACCTAGTAGATCAAGATACAAGACATGTCCATCACCCAGAATGTGTTTTCATGTCCCTTCCCAGTCAATACCTCCCCTCACCAAGGTACCACTATTCTGACTCTTATCTTCATCAGTGGTTTTGCCTGCTCTTAAATTTCATTTAAATGGAATCATATAATATATATATTTTCATGTCACTCAGAATTATGTCTTTGAGATTTGTCTCTGTTGTCATACGTAGTGTATAGCAGTAATCTGTTCTTTTTATACTGGCATGGAGCTTTCTGTATTTTGGTATACCATAGTTTATTTATCCATTCTACCAGCAATGGGCATTTGAATTATTTCAGTTTGGTGCTGTCATGAAAACTACTGCTGTAAACCTTTTAAGCATTCATTTCTGTCAAGTATATACCTAAGAGTGGGAGAACTATGCTGTAGGACAGGAGTATGTTTAGATTTAGTAGATGTGCCAAAGTAATTGCATCCATTTAAACTTCGACTAGCAGTGTTTGAATGTTCTCATTGTTCCAGGTCCTTGCTAGCTCTTGGTATTTTCAGTCTAGCCGTCCATTGTGGATGCAGTATTTTCATTCTGGCCACCATCTAGTAGACGAATTGATGATTATCTTGATGCATCTAATGGTAATGAGGAGGAGGCAAAGGACGAACATTTCTGCACAGAAAAGAGGAGATAAATGACACTGAAGGAAGTTCTTGGGAAGCGGTTGCTCGTGGATGTATAAACTCAGAAGAAACCCAAGTGATGAATTTCAGAAAAAGAGGGATAAGACATATGCTCGAAGAAGTCAGACTGGTATTTCTGACTGTCAGAGCTTTGATCCTTGGTTATCAGTAATTCTCTAGTCCCAACACCCATGGCTCGTCACAGAGAGAAGAAAGACCTGCTGGCCAGTTTCCTCAGGGCCCCATTCATGTCCCTGTTCCTCAGGCTGTAGATGAAGGGGTTCAGCATGGGGGTGACCACAGTGTACATCACTGAGGCAGTTGCCTTCCTTGCGGAGGAGGGGGAAGAGGCAGAACTGAGATACACTCCTAACCCTGTCCCGTAGAATAAGGAAATGACTGTTAGGTGAGACCCACAGGTGGAAAAAGCTCTGGACTTACCCTCCACTGAGGACATTTTCAGTATGGAGGAAATAATCTTAGAGTAAGAGAAAAGGATCCCAGTCAGTGGAATAATACCTAGCAGACCACTCACAGAATACAGTGCAATGTAGTTGCTGAGAGCATCAGAACAGGCAGACTTGAGCACCTCAGCCAATTCACAGAAGAAGTGCGGGATTTCCGTTTGCATGCAGAACGAGAGATGCAATACCATGAAACTGTGGAGGAGAGACACTAGGACACTGAGAGACCAGGAGATGAGAGCCAGCAGACCACAGAGCTGGGGGTTCATTATGACCGTATAGTGCAGGGGGTGGCAGATGGCCACAAACCGGTCATAGGCCATCGCCATCAAGAGTAAGCTGTCCAGACACACAAAAACTAAGAAAAAATACATCTGGATGATGCAGCCTGCATAGCTGATGGCTTTGTTCTCTGTCTGGATGTTCACCAGCATTTTTGGAACTATGGTGGAATTGAAACAAATATCAGAAAAAGACAAGTTGGAGAGGAGAAAGTACATGGGGGTGTGGAGGTGAGAGTCAGAGCTGACAGCCAGGATAATTAGAAGGTTCCCAAGCACGGTGACCAGGTACATGGACAGGAACAGCCCGAAGAGGAGGGGCTGCAGTTCTGGGTCATCTGAGAGTCCCAAGAGGAGGAATTCTGAGACACGTGTTTGGTTTCCTGCGTCCGTGTAGCTGATCATTCTCCTAGGTAACTGACAAAGCAGTGCTAATGAAAGCAAACAATCAGGAGTTCCCAAATACAAAAATATTTTTATCCTCCCAATGACCCTCCGCCCAACATAAACAGAGGAACCCACATTTTTGAGTAACAATCTGAAATTCATTCACCTAGAGGATTACAAACACCATTATCTTGTACAGGTATCATTTGAGGGAAAATCTATTCCTCTGTCCTGACCTTTATCACATATTAGTCATTGCCTTCAAGATCTGAATCAATATACCATCAACCTTTGTGGTGTCCAGCTCAGCTTCACCTCATTTCAGATGTAGCACATCAATGGTTTGAACATTCTTCCTTCTTCATACCAAGCAGTGAAACGGTAGTCAGATGACCATTAAAGTTATAAATAAGACAAGAATATATGCTGTCATCAGCATCATCTGATTCAGAGTCTAGAGTCCTTTCAGGAGCCGCAAACCTAAAATCTTTAGGAATTTTTAACTAGGCTCTCCTCTCTTAGTTCCTACTTAGGTCCATGTTCCTGGAATTACTTGACTGCTGGGAAAAGCCTTTTACATGTGCATGTATACACACCCCTCTTTCTAAAAGCACTTACTAAGCCCAGATGGATCAACCAGATTGTAGCAGGGAAGAAGATCTTGGAAGGATGGATGGTGGGAGGTCTCCAGAGATAGCTCTTGTTATGGAATCCAAATAGACCTTGGGTCAGCAAGACAGTATTATTCTTTGTGGCCGGGGGTCAGTGAGCTGGGAGCAAAGGGACAGGTAAGGAGCATTTATCCTTTTAGAGACATCCACGGTTGAATCCCCAGAGCTCTTAATTAAATATATGCTCCTATTGTTACTCTATTTCTAAACACCTTTGCCCCTTGGGATAGAGATCCACAGTAAAGTGGAAACTGTGCTTGGCAATTGTATTCCCACGTGGGAGATTTGGGGGCAGTCATGCTTTCCTTCACATTGGGAGCTCTCCTTTCCTAAGATAATGATGTCACGGTTCAGGATTGTCTCTGAAAAATATCCCATTAGACTCTGGACTAATGTTCTTTGCCAGTCAGAATACTTAAATAGCAATTGTATACGGCCTGCTAAGTCTCTAACAGTACCCTAAATCAAACATTTGCCCTATTAGATGTGACTATAACACTGTGAATAAAACTTATTAACAAAACTATCAGTTAATACCATGCTGTTTATTATTATTCATTCATTTAATGATAACCCTAACAGAAGGGTTATTATGTCTATTTTAGGTGTGAATAACAGTAGAGAAAATGACTAATTTACTGCAGTCATATGCTGTAAATGGCAGAGTTGGGATTGGAGCAGATGCCTGACTTTAGAATAGATAGAAAATTGCTTTATAGTCCTTTGCATCCTTTTTTTATAAGTTTAACCTATAAAGCATTTTCACTTACTTACTTGTAGTGATAATGTGTTCTAATTTTATTTTCTAAGTTTCAAAATTGGAAATGCATGTTTTCTTTTAAAATCACATCAAAAAATAAAATACTTAGGAATAAACCTAACCAAGGAGGTGCAAGACTTATATGGCACCCAGTGAAGCCTGATTCCTGGATCTGTTTTCAAGAAAGGACTTGTCATTCAGTTTCACGGAATCCAGTTATATGACAGCCTCCAGCTGTTACCACTTTTAGGATCTGCTTGAGCTTTTAAGACCATGCCCTTCCTGGGGTAATAGGGCCTGGTCTTTTCTTGCCAATGTGGGAGCCCTCCAGAGATCAACCTGTGCACCAGAATACCTCACTGACTGCCAAGTTTTCTCAGATCTGCATAACCATCTGTTATGGACTTCATCCCTTTTGACATCCTAAGGAGATAGTATTCCAGTTTTCCTGGTACCCCTTGGTACCCTAGTGCTTATCCTAGGGATCCTGTCCAAGCTGTAACCATTTGGGATTCTTTGGGAGATAAAAGAACTTTTAGTATCCTTTTGGATGAAGGCAATTAACTGGGAAAAAAAGGCTACAAATTCTAATTCTCATGTTGTGTGAAGAGCTGTGGGGATTTGAGGGATTTGGGGGATGGTCTAGAGAAAAGATGCGACTTTGAGGGATCATCATACACGCTTTTACTGGGTGATACCTTGACAAGTTTGCATTTGAGGGAAGTTCTTCCTAGCAGGAGTCTGTCTAATGGCTACAGGAGGGGTCTCCTGGAGAAGACGGGTTCAAAGAGGGGGTTTCTGTGTGTAGGTGCTATTGTTCAACATCACAAGGTGGCCATTGGGTTAGAGAGCTCTGGAAGGGAAGGGCTGTAGAAAACTTCAAGACCCTTATCTTATCAATAGGTAATAGCTGTCCAGTGAGGTTTTTCAGGGTTTGCAAAGCAGGCAGGTCTAAGTGGCTTAAAATGTGATTGTTTGGACTGTTTTTTAAAGATATTTCTTTTCTGGTTTTGTTTGTTTTTAATAGAGGTACTGGGGATTGAACCTAGGACCTTGTGCATGCTAAGCATGTACTCTACCACTGAGCTATATGTGCCACCCACTCCCCACCCCGGACTATTTTTAAAAACTGAATGTTTGAAAATTTAAGTTTGGTACCGGCAGGCTTTTGCACTGAAGATTCGTAACCTACAATGAAGCTGTAAGCACCCTAGAGGCCAATACACAGGGGCCATCTTTGGCTCATTCATGTAACAAGATCAAAACATTTGTGGGGAAGTGAAAGTGATGTTCCCTCTCTTTATTTCATGCACATTTCAGTGTCTTGGAGGCTAGGGCTCTTTGTAGGAGCACTGAGAAATCCAGGAAAATGTTATTTCCCCACAGTGGGGTACGTAAGGGCTGTCCGATGGAACTTTATGTGATAATGAGAATGTTTTATATCTGCACTGTTCAATATGGTACTAGGCACATGGGTCAGTGAACACTTGAAATGTGCTTAATAGTCACATTAGTGACTACCATGTTGGACCGCACAGAGATGGACTCCGAGGCAGCTGCAGAGATGGTGGGCAGCTGATTAGGAAGATCAGGGCCCTGGCATGAACCCAGAACGAGGGAGAGAGGATAAGCCCCCCCCTCACATGAACTGAACCAGCATTCCTAAGGGGTCTGGTTAGTGTGGTATCAGTGAGACCTCTTAAGGCTCTCAAGTGGACAGTGTTAGTCCTATTTTAAGTTACAGAGGACTCCAGGGCTGCTGTAGAAGGGATTGCAACTGTGAAGGGGCTCACCTCCTACTGAAAGAGTATTTCTAGCATGATAATGAATTAATTCTCCTCTTTTAGAATGTGGGCCATGGAGAGGTGAACATATGTGTGTCTTTGTGCATATATGCATACGTGTGTAAGTAGTAACATGAATCTGAATTAAGTTCTTAAGAAAGAATGATCACAAAGGAATGATAAAAGATCTCAGAATTTCTCTTAGCGCAGTAGTAAAAATCATCATACTAGATAAACCCTCAAATTTGATTTTCCAACCTTGGAAGTTAAACAAGTTGTGTTGCTATCACAGTGACAGTGTATGTAACAGAACTAAAGCGTTACTGATTTAATGAGACAAAATCTTATTTCTCTTTCATGAGAAGCAGCCACTTGGTCAGCTGTCTAGGGGAGTCCTCCATGTATTAGTCAGACTTCTAGACTATTTTGATTTTATAGTATCTTCATCCCATAGTAGTCATATCAAGGGAGGAGTGAAAATGGAGAATAATGTACCAGCTCGTAAACTATTTAGCTAAGAAGTGATACATCATTTCCGCTCATATTTTATTAGCTAGATCAAAAACATATTGCCACCTTTAATTTTAAGGAGGGAAAACAATGCAGTTCTCTTGGGTATACAGTAGGAAAGGTTGACCAGAATATTGTCAATCAGCAGTAAAATCCACGCTAGACATGCACGCAGTGTCAAATCCATGTGGCAAACTGTGAAGCCTATTAGGGAAGAATATGTGCTCAGGGTCAGAGTTCTGGTTTTGAATGCGTTTTGTCACGTGGTCCCTCTGTAACTTTGGGGCAGTATTTGTTGTGTGTATTTTGTCTTGTTAGCTCTTAGAGTCTCAATTTTCCCATCTCTAAAATGGACACAGGAATCATTCCTATTGGGGAGATTACATAAGATAACAGAGAGCAGTTAGCATAGACTTAAGATATAATAAGCAAACAGCTCTATTTTCATACATCTTTTAATCATACTTTATCCAGTAAAAAAAAAGCATTGTTGGTGATACACACGTAAACAACACAGATCCACAATCAAACACGTAGAAATAAATTAAGGTGAACAATCAATAGTTTAAGCATGCTACGCCAATATTTGAGATAACAAAATAGTAAATTTCAAATGGAAGTTCAGAACTCACCAGTATGGAAGTAAGAAAGAAGACCAAAGACATCCTTTCTGGACAGCAGATAGGGCAGAAAGGTCATCACAGAAATTACTAGGTTAGCCATTTAAATGTGTGCTAAAAACTAGGAGAGAGCCAAATGACAGGTCTTCCAGAATTGGGTGAGGAAAAACAAGATGGTTTGAGAAATGCAAGAGTAAGGAATTCAGAATAAAGTATTTTTTTCCACTAGTAGCCAAAAAATTCATCATGGAGCCAGTGGGTCTATCGCAGGCAGGAGGTTGCTTGGCTGAAGAGTCTTCTAAGGGCCCCCTTCACATCCGTGTTCCTTAGACTGTAGACGAAGGGGTTCAGCATGGGGGTGACAACGGTGTACATCACTGAGGCCACTGAGACTTTCTGGGAGGAGTGAGTGACTGCAGAAGTGAAGTAGACCCCCACACTTGTCCCATAAAATAAAGAAACAACTGAGAGGTGAGACCCGCAGGTGGAAAATGCTTTCTGCTTTCCCCCGGATGAGGTCATCTTCCTTATGGATAAAGCAATTCGTGAATAGGAGAAAAGGATCCCAGTGAAGGGGGAAACGCCCAGCACCCCAGTCATGACATAGATCAGTGTGCTGTTCAGGAAGGTGTCAGAGCAGGCCAGCCGGAGAATCTGTGTCAGCTCGCAGAAGAAATGTGGAATTTCTAGATCCCGACAGAGGGTCAGATGCATCATCAGAGAGATATGAAGGAGGGAGGTCGTGACACCAATGAACCAGGTGATAAAAACCAGCAGGGCACAGAGACGCAGGTTCATGATGACTGTGTAGTGCAGGGGGTGACAGATGGCCACAAACCGATCATATGCCATTGCTGTCAGGAGCAGAGTGTCCAGAATAGGAAAGAACATGGTGAAATATACCTGGGTGAGGCAGTGCATGTAGGAGATGGCTTTGTTCTCTGTGTGGATGCTCAGCAGCACCCTGGGGACTGTGGTGGTGCTGAAACAGATGTCCACCAAGGACAAGTTGGAGAGAAAGAAGTACATGGGGGTGTGGAGGTGGGAGTCAGAGATGATGACCAGAATGATCAGCAGGTTCCCAAGCACAGTGACCAGGTACATCGATAGGAAGAGCCAAAATATGAGGGGCTTCAGTTCTGGGTTTTCAGAGAAACCAAGGAGGATGAACTCTAAAATGCCTGTTCTGTTTTCTGCTTCCATGTAGCTGATATATCTATGAAGGAAGATACCAGAACAGGAATTAGCAGCAGATGGGCATCTTCCAAATACTGGGAGTGTCGGCCATGCCTTTCACTATAGTTGTTTCTGAAGTCAGTCTGTCTAAGAGTTGGCTCTCCTTTCACTCAAAAATAGAATCCCAAGAAATAGAGTGGCTTATCCCAGCCTCTCACCTTAGGTATCCATTTCATGACTGCAAAACCAAAATGGAATCCTACAGAATGGAGTCTAGAATTCCCGACCGCTTATCTTAAGCATCCGCTTTATAACAACCCTGTCAGATGGTTAAGGTGCTTCACAACAGGATAAATCGACATGATAGACATAATGTTGATTCCATGGGACTGAAATCCTGCTCCTTTGGGTTCCTGCCAAAGGTGCAGGACTTCCATCTAAAGACTAGGGAGCAGCAGACAAACCCAAATTGAAGGACATTCTACACGATTTCTGTCCTGTACCTGTCAAAAGTGTCAGTGCCATCAAATTCAAAGAAAGTCTAGGAATTGTTCTAGATTAAAGGAGGCTAAAGGGACATGTCCACCAAATTCAATACGTGATCTTTGATGCTCTTTTGCCATAGATGGAATGATTAGGTTAATTGTCAAAATAAGCATCAGTTCTATAAAACTGGTAATGGTATATCAATGTGAATTTCATGATTTTGATACTGAAGATTTAGAAGTAAAGAGATCCCATATACACAGTGCACCTTACTCTCAAGTAGTTCTGAAAATTTTCACACACACATACACACACATACATGCACGCATGCACACACAAAGACAAGGAAGAGATGAAAATGGATAAATAATAAAGTAAAGATGATAAAATGTTAACACTTGGGGGATCCAGTAAAAGACGTACTTAGAAACTATTTATACTGTTCTTTCAACTTTTTTGTAAATCTGAGATGAGGGTAAAATTAAAAGTTAAAAAGAACTTCTGTACAATGCCCAGTAGTACAGGGTAGAGAAAAAGAAGAAAATCCATCCAGAGGTGTAGTCAGAAGAGTCTGGCTTCACAGAACACTGCAGCTGAGGTGACCACTCACAGATGTGATGACCACTCACAGATGTGGAGCCCACAGGCCCTCGGCTGGAACCTCAGCCCGAGGAATTTAGTCTCTAGTGGTCCTGGATGAACGACACCCCAGGTCCCAGGCAGAAGCAGACACATCTGCTCTGAAAGGTGCTTTGATCTGAGGATCTTTGCCTCAGTACTCACAAGGGAAGTTTGTCTGCATTTCTTTCTTTTAACACCCTTTCCAGGTTTGTCCGTACACACTATTCTTCCTAAACTCCCAGTTGTATTAAGGACCACACTAGTCTTTCACTCTCAAAGCTACAACACTTTTGCCTTCTTAGGAGCCCTAAAAGTGCTAGGATTCGTCCCCCAGCCCTGCCTATGCAAGTACTACCCTTCCTGCTGGCATCCTCTATGCCTTAGGTCTCCTGTGATAATTCCTGTCTTTATCTCTCAGGTGAAACATCACTTCCTCAAAGAAGCCTTCCTTCCCACCCTCCCTGCCCACCCAGTCAGTGCAGTCTCCCTAGTCCATGCTTTTATAGCCCTTCTCCCCTGTATTTTTCTTCACTGCACAAATCATAGTTATATTTTTGCATTTACTCATGGAATTAACTGACCTATCCCCCTAACCACTGAATCACAAACCATACAAGATTAGATCACATTATAAAATTTACTTAGCTTTATATCCCAAAGATGCTTTGTTCTCAAAAGAGCACAGAAAGTTGAATGAAGGTTAAAACCAAAAATGATCATATATAACAGAAACTAGAAATCTACAAATTAATCTCACATTGACTGTAGACACAACAGCTTGAAAAGGGAGTGATACGAAGTTATGTGTTTGATAAAATAACATGCTCGATTATGAATTTAGTGACCATCTGAATAGTGCAAAAAAAATTAGTTAGAAAGTCAGGTAACAGTATTCACATCAGTAGATCAATGCAGAAAACAGTATTTTCAACATAAACTAAAATACATTTAATAGAATTGAGCAGTCATTGACGGAAAGGGAACAGTAAAATTTCCACATAGAACAGAAGGATACTGTCGAAAGGTGATACAGAGTAGCTGTTAAAACAAGATTCATCATTAAAGACTTAAAAACCAGCAAACAAACAAAAAAAACAGAAAAGGGAAATTATGCCTGCTGTTATAACTGTTTAACATTGTTTCTAATAATTCAAAAGAAACACCGTAAGACAAGCAATGTAAATGAGATGTAATAGTGGGAAATCAAAAACAGAATAGGTCACTATCAGCTGTGGATATGATTTCCTGCATCAAACACTTAAGAAGGGCAACTTAAATATAATTAGAAGTAGTCACTGTCATCAACTTTCTTATTTATGCAAACAATCATTAGGAAGGATAATCGAAAAAACGATCTGTTCACAATTGCAATAACATAGGTACACCTGGCACAGAGTGGGCATTCAGTGCCTATATGTGGAATCAAAGAGTGTGTACAACCTAGTAGAAACTAAGTGGTGATGGGCCAGGGAGGAGAAGCAGATGCTTTGCTGGAGCAGAGATTCCAGTTACAGGTTGCATGAGAATCACTTAGAGGGCTTGTTCAGACTGTTGGGTCCCCTCCCCTGAGTTCCTGACAGCGTTATTGGGTGGGGCCGGAGAATCTGCATTTTCTGACAGGCTCCTGGGGATCCTGATGCTGCTGCCCCAGGAACCCCACTTCGAGAACTACTATAGTAGAAAAGAACAAGGAAGGTATTAGCAGGTGGATAGGACACTCTTAAGATTATGCTCCAGAGTGCCAATTTCTACTGATGCTGAGAAAGCCACCAGTTTCCAGAATGAGGGTACTGGAGGTGACAGAAAACACCTGTAATGGAATCTAAAAAGACATAGATAGCCAGGGATGTAAATTACAGAAATTTTTTAAAAATGTCATGCGTCATTATCAATCGTGTTACCACCTTCAGGGAGCCACCACCTTTTCAACTCTCCTTTTTATACGTAATACTCACTAGGACAGTGTGACCCACTTGACTGGCATTACTTAAAGAAATATTTGTGCAGCCTCTTTCTCCTCTGACTGTTGGTTGCTGAAGACAGATTCTCCCAAGGAATCGTGGATATGGAACCCGTCACCCACTCATGTCTGTGAGAGGCACAGGTGTGGTCTCTTCCTGGTCAGGCTTCACTGAACTACAGGTGAGGAGGCTAGGGAAGTATTTACGGTTTCTCAAGCCCCACGGGGATGATTTCGCTCGTCATTAAATCAGTTCATCTGATGCTTGACTTGAAGTCATTCAGCTCTGCAGAGCAAGGGGCAGAACAGAACCATAAATGCTAATTCTGTCTCCAGGAAGGTCGCTTTGGAGCCAGATGAGTCTCTCTCCCACCAAGGCCATCTTCCTTCTTGGAGGAGCTTTCATCACTATTGGTTTGGCTTTGAGCAAAGAGCTTTCCCCTCAGGACTGGGTCTCTGATGCAAAGACCCATCTCCCTGTAGCCACAGTACTTAGGATCTCAAAGTAACACGGAAGAAAACAGAGACACATCTATCTTCGGTGAATCCCTTGTGACTGGATAGTGACTGAGTAGGCTCCATGGTGTTGAATATTTGTATGATTGTGAGTCCTGTTTGAAGAGAGGGGGCATCAGCTATGCTAAAGGACACTACAGGGTCAAGTAATGAAGGCTGAACAATAGCCCTTGGATTTAGTGACATGGAAAACACTAGAAAGCAAATTTTGGTAGAGTGATAGGGAGGGGTCTGTTTGCAGTGGGCTTGGGAGTGACATGTCAGTGAGGAAATTGACCTCATAAGTATAAAACATTCTGCCAAGAACTTTGATTATGAAGAGAAAGAGAGAGTAGTCCCATAAGGTGTGTTTTTTCATTTTGGATGTGAGAAAATATTTAAATGGTGAAGGAAATGCTCCTGTTAATTGGAGGAAATGAAATTGGTACTGTATCATTTACCATAAAAACTGGAGTTCTGTGATATGTTTCTAAACTAATGACTCATTTATTTTATAAATTATTCTTTTTCTAAATTGAAGTATAGTTGATTTACAATGTTGTGTTTATTTCTGATGTACAGCATAGTGATAGTTATACATGTAAGTATTCTTTTTTATGTTCTTTTTTCTTAATTCTAAGTAATCTGTCAGTCATCTTTAGTTGAGTACATTAGATCTAAAGCAATAAAATCAAAGAAATATGTGTTATTAACAGAGGTTAGTAAGTAAAAATAATTTCCTGTCACTAAGTATGACATCATTAAATGAAAAGTTTTCTAACACACATGTATCACTTGACAAACATATGTAATCTCAATGGTATAGTCCAACAGCCTTTGGAACTATAAATACAAGACTTAAAAAATTATATAGGGAATGTCTTCATCCCTTTTAGTAAATAGTCTTAGCAGCAAATTCATTATGGCAAGATTCAAAAATGTGTATGCCAATTTGCAGATACTAATTAATATATATAATAGTAGGTAAACAACAAGTTCATACTGTATTCAATATCTTGTAATTTATGGTGAAAAGAATGTGAAAATGAATATACGCATGTTCATGTATGACTGAAACATTATGCTGTACACCCAAAATTGAGATAACATTGTAAACTGACTATAATTCAGTAAATATATATACTGAAAAAGTCTATGCCAAATATTCATATTTTTAGGCTATGAATTGAACTCATTTCTTAATAAATTTGAAAAATCTTTTGAGACATCGAACGTACATCTAAACATTAATTGGACAGGGTTTCTTATACTGCAGGATTCAGTTAAGAAAGGTGATTGCACTTTTTCAAATTTTGAATTATTTTCTGATATTATATGAAAGCTCTTTATTGTTCAGTGGCTTAACTGAAGATATTTCACATCTTAAACTCCTTTTTAGGTTTTGTTAATGATTTTCAAACAAAATTTTCATAACTAAAAAAAATTATCATCAATCAAAAAAATTTTTCTTTATTTTGCGTGCAAGAATCCATATCATTTTATAGCCCACCAAAGTTGGAAGCTCACATCTGTTTAAAAAATGGTTTTAAAACTTCTGTTGGTTGTACACCCATGTTCATAGCAGCATTATTCACAACAGCCAAAAGGTGGAAGGATCCCAAATATCCAACAACATATGAATGGATAAACAAAATGTGGTGTGTACATATGATGGAGTATTATTCAGTCTTAGAAAGTCAGGAACTTCTGACATGTGCTACAACATGGATGAACCTTGAAGACATTACGTTCAGTGAAATAAGGCGCTCACAAAAGGACAGATGTTGTATGATTCCTCTTGTATGAAGCTCCTAGGTTGGCATAGTTCATAGAGACACAAAGTAGAATGGTGGTTGCCAGGGGGCTGGAAGAGGGGGAATGAGGAGTTATTTACTGGATGTAGCATTTTAGTTGGGGAAGATGAAAGAGTTCTGAAGTTGGATGGTGGTGATGGTTGCACAGCCGTCTGAATGTTCCTAATGCCACAGACTGTGCACTAAAAATTGGTTAAAGTGGTAACTTTTATGCCACATGTACATCACAAATATACATGATACATGTATATTTTATTATATATATATGTCTATTTTATTGCAATACAAAAGAAAAAGCAAGTTAAAAGCCCTGAACAGCCAGAGCCCTGATTTTTGACCACACCCATCTCACACTATTTTCCACGTTGGCCACTATGCTTTCACAACACATGCCTGTGACTCCAGTATATTAAATCAGTTCCTGCCTCAGGGCCTTTGCACATGTACTTTCCTCTCCCACAAGTGCCAGGTATGCTTTTTCCTTTAGCCTTTTTGTTGGTTGGTCTTTTCTCAACATTTCCATCTTAGTTCCAGATGTCACCTCCTCTGAGAAGCCCCCAGGCTTGCTCCAGGACAGAGCCCTATTTTTTTAACCATATGCATTGTTATCTGTTTACCTGTTTATCCTTTGTCTCCTTGCATAACCTCACCCACCACTAGAAGGGAATGCTATGAGGGCAGAATCCTCATGTCTTGTGTATGACGCCATCAAACATGGAAGGTGCTCAAAAAGGGTTTAGATGTCGAATGTTAAATGAACAAGGGGGCATCTGCCAGGCTGACTGCACAGCAGACCACAGGATTCTGTAAAGGTCCCGACACCCCCGTCACTCAGTTACTCCTGACCTCAGGCTCACTCTTTCCAGGCACCAGGTCAGGGTACCTTGTGCCTGTCTGGGTCTGGGCCATGGTGAAGATCATTGCCCTGTCACTCAGGTGACTCTTTGGAAAGCTTGCCCTCCCATCTCCCCCACCTCTCCACTGCTTTGATATTTGTTCCAAAGGATGATCCACAGGTGTCCCCAGGGATCTTAAGCAAGACTTGACCAAAGATATTTTTTAATCTTTAGACTTCTAAGGAAACTGGAGACAGAGTGAGATGTTCCCTAGGGAAGCTGGGTACCCTGGAGGCCACACCCAAGAGGAGAATTGCTTTAGGAAGAAAAGGGCCCAGTGAGGGCTGTGGGGTGGGGGTGGAGAACATGGCGGGGGGGGAGGACAGATCCTACATGTGGCTCCAACTCTGCTCCCAGTGGACAGACAGACAGAGCAGATCACTCCCCTGACCCTGGAGGGGGGAGCTCTCCAGAAACACACAGAGCAGCAGCTTATTTAGTGAGATGCAGGGGGGTTCAGCTCCCAATAATCCAATTGCACTCTTTCCCTCTGGTTCACCTGTCCCAGGTCGGGAGGAAATGCCCTAGTGCCACCAGGTATCAGTCTGGCCCTGAGTCCCGGGCTTAGCTCTTGGTCTCTGCCCCTCAGTCCTTATTTGTCCTCCACTGGGGGAAGCAGAGAGAATATAGCCCAGATCTTCAGAAAATCCATTGTGATACCCTTGCATGCTCAGAAACTGCAGTGACGAAGAGGTAAGAAGGAGCCAAAGCTTTTCCTTGCATGCTTTCCGGCACATAGGCAGGGATGCAGGGGAAAGAAAAGCCCACCAAAATCAAGCACAAGGCCCTGGCTCTTGGCAGGGCTCTCCAAGCCCTGCTACACCCTGCGTTCTCTTCCCTCTAGGTCTAGGTGCTGCCCCTCGGTTCTGGGCCATCCCCTCATAGGACCCACCTGAATATTCCCCCCTCCCCATTTTTTTCTTCAAGGGGACATTTCTCCATCTACAGAGCCTCTCCCCTGTGCCTAACACATAGGTAGGTACTGCACAGAAAGAGGTAACTATAACGTATTGCTCTCCTGGGAGGATGCAAAAACCAGAAATGAATACATGTATGCATTGGGGTTCAGTCCAGTTTCTATAAGGCACAGAGGAGAACCATGCTCATCACTGCCTGGGGATGCCAAGGAAGATTTCAGAACAGATTATGTAAGGTGGGGTAGAACTTGCCCAGGTGAGCGAGGACTCCCAATAAGAGGGGCTGGTAAGTGCAAAGATCCAAAGCTATGAAATTGCATAGAATGTTCCTAGAATTATAAGACACTGAGTATCTAATGTCAGAGCATTGTTTTCCAATAGATAAAAATGTGACTGTCTTACAAATATGTAGTGAGCATTATGTTGGAGACTTGTTTATTAATGAGGGAGCCAGGAGAGTAAAGCTTGTTTGCAGAAATTTGAGGAACAGGGATTTCCAGTCAGGAAAGGAATGATGGAATTAGTTTTCCAAGTTGGATGCAAAAATAGAGAAAAATAAAACTATAGCCTTTGGGCTTATCTTTTCGACTAGATGTCCCTAGAGGGCAGTGAGCCATAAACTCTGGGGTAGTTGTTTCAGCTGAACAGGAACAACTTGCATTCCACTGAACAAAAATCACTTGTAATTTCTTAATCTCCTGAGTGAGCAGTAATGCAAAATGAGCTTTTAAGCCATGAAAGGACATGGAGGAAACTTAAAAATGCATATTGCTAAGCCAAAGAAGTCAGTCTTAAGATGTTACAAGATTCCAACCACATGACATTCTAGAAAAGGCATAACTATAGAGACAGTAGAAGGATGAGTAGTCGGAGAGGGGAGAGATGAACAGGTGGAGCACGGGATTTTCAGAGCAGTCTGTATGATACTGCAATGGTGCATAAGTGATATTATGCATCTGGCAAAATTCAAACAGTACAACACCCAGAGTTAACTCTAACGTAAACTATGCACTTTAGTTAATATCAATAATGGTTCATTAATTATAAGAAGTGTATCACAGCATAGCAAAATGTTAAAAAGCAAAACTGGGGGCCAGCAGGGAGAGGGGAAATAAATGGGGACTCTACTTTCTGCTCAATTTTTCTAAACCTAAAACTGCTCTAAAAAATGAAGCCTATAAAAATAGCATCGAATTCTTCCTTTATTTTGGTTTTCATTGATTATATTTACGGAACTTGAGCTTTTTTAAAAGTTTTTATCCAGTGGTATTTAGCCCTTTATTTTTATTTTTCCCTTTTTTTTTACTGTTTTTAAGTTTTCTAATATATTAAGTTACTGCACTTTTATATTTTCTTACAAATTCTCCTTCTCTCAGACTTTAACTTGTCTTTTAATATCATTTGGTATTATTGAAAAACACATGATTTATTATACGTATTTTAAACTACTGATCTAATCCTTTGTGATTTCTTTCACTGCTGTTCGTCCTAGGAAGCTTGCACACTTCATGAAGTCTTATAAACACATCATCTATTCATTTCTAACAGTTTGCGACTTCAGTTTTGCCCGTTACTCTCTTTTCTATTAGGTATTTATTTTGAGGTATTTTTAAAAATGTTTTCTAGTTTTCTTTTTTCCTTTTTTTTAAATTAAAGTATAGTCAGTTTACAATGTTGTGTTAATTTGTGGTGTATCGTATAGTGATTCAGTTGTACTTTCATATTCTTTTTCATCATAGGCTATTACATGGTATTGAATACAGTTCCCTGTGCTATACAGTGGGACCTTGCTGTTTATCTGTTTTGTATACAGTAGTTAGTATCTGCAAATCCTGAACTCCTAATTTATCCCTCCACCTCTCCTCTTTCCATCCAGTAACCATAATTTTGTTTTCTGTGAATCTGTTTCTGTTTTGTAAGTAAGTTCATTTGTGTCATTTTTTTAGATTCCACATATAAGTGATATCATATGGTATTTGTCTTTCTCTTTCTAGCTTACTTCACTTAGTGTGACAATCTCCAGGCCCACCCATGTTGCTGCCCAGTTGTTTTTTATGGCTGAGTAGTATTCCATTTTGTATGTGTATACCACATCTTTCTCTGGTCATCTGCTGATGGACATTTAGGTTCCTTCCATGTCTTGGCTGTTGTAAATAGTGCTGCTGCTGTTTTCTAGTTTTTTAAACACTATTTATCACACCGTTTATCTTTTATGGATTAACTTGTGATGCATCTATTTTACGAACTAAATTCTTATACTGGCTAATGCCTGTTTCTTGACTGTACAGTTTGTCCCATTGATACTTCTGTATTTATGTCCATCACACTGTTTTAGAAGTTGCCTGTCCTCATTCATCACCTTTTACAAACTCTCTTAGATTTCCAACCAAGTTAATATTCCTTAAGTTTGACCAGTTAATACTCCTAATCACTTTCCTTGATTGGATGAATCATAAAGATCTTAATGAGAATTATTACCTCTGAGGAGTCAAAGGCAGCAACATTGCCACAACGCTCAACACTGCAGGAAAGCAGAGCCTATGCTTCTTACCTTTCTAGGCTTATTTCTAACCCCGTGCCTGGCATACAGTGGGCACTCAAATGATTGCAGAATAAATGAAAGATGAGGAGATGTAGAGAATCATTTAGCTGTCCACAAATAGGTGTCCAAAAAGAGAAATGATCTTCAGAGAGAGGAACTAAAACCATGTAAGTTATAAAAAGACGCATTTCAACTCAGAGGGAAAGTTTTCTTAAATGTATGTGAAATTGAGGACAACTGTCTCTGAGTTTAGAAATTCCCTCCGTGGCAGAGACCTAATGTTTAAACAGAAACTAAGGCTTATTATTATTTTTCTATGGAGTGAAATAAAAGGTAGAAGGCTCTCATTCTCATGTTTGAAAGACTTCATGATAAATGGTCTGTTTGCTCTTAAAGGATTTTATGATAGGGAACTGCCTCTACTATACCCTGAAATTTTCTCCTGTCATTCATTCAACAAATATTTATAAAGCATCTATTATGTACCAAGTACTGTGCCAAATGCTTAAGTTTGAAATGAAAATGAACAGAAAAGGCGCAGCCCTCTCAACCATTAGAAACTTAAAGGACTACAACACAAACAAGCAAGGCACAATTAGAATGTATGGTGGGGACTCTGATTTGGTCGTTGGGATTGGGGTGTATTATGCTACACTGATCATTTCGACACGGGTAGAGTGATAAATTGGGAGAGTAATGGAGAAGCTACTATATAATAATGGAGATATTATCTATAAAGCCTTTGCATGGTATCCTTCTCTGAGTCAAATAAGACAGAGAATGGTCTGTTTCAAGATATTGTTATAAGACAAGTGGCATCATAAAACATCATTAAATTCTACAACACCCAATGATCCCCCTCTTCTCTCTACATTTCCCTGGGACTTGAAGAGATCACAATTGCAAGGTAGAAAGGAGATGTTGGCAAGGCTGGTTCTTTGTCAGGAATTATACAGCAAAGGAACAGCCATGAGTCAGGGAAGATGTAAGAGACCCCTGCATGGTGTGGGACATTCATTTTAAAGAGGTGTTCCAGTCAGTGGTCAATCAACAGTTTTATATTCATTTTTCAAAAAACAGGGCCTGAACACAAATTGACAGTGATGGAAGTGGGACAGTGGCTGTCTTCGGATTTATTAGGTGTTATGTGATCAAGAGGAGCCCAAGGGAACAAAGAGGAGGGGGGACTGGAGATGTTCTACATCTTGACCTAGAGGATAGTTACCTGGACACACACATGGAAAATTCATTGAGTTGGACCTTTTGGATTTGTGCATTTCAGTCTATGTATTATTTTCAAAACAAATAAAGAAAAAATACAAAATAGGTGTTCCAGGTAGCTGTGGTAGAAGCAGGGAAGTCGGGGTCAATGAAAGAAAATAGAACTCTTAGATAAAGCATGACTTCACGAGTGAATGAGTTTCACATGTACGGTACGTTCCTATTTTGTCATTGTTTTAACATTCTTGCCTCTTTCCAGGCAATTTCCATAAGTTATATGGAAACAGGGAACCAAACAGCTGTTTCAAAATTCATCCTTCTGGGACTTTCGGAAGATGTTAACCTGCAGCCCCTCCTCTTTGGGCTGTTCCTGTACATGTACCTAGTGTGTGTTATAGGGAACCTGCTCATCATCCTGGCCATCATCTCAGACTCCCACCTCCACACCCCCATGTACTTCTTCCTCTCCAACCTGTCCTTCACGGACATCTGTTTCACCTCCACCACAGTCCTCAAGATGTTAGCGAACATCCAGACGCAGAGCAAAGCCATCACGTATGAAGGCTGCCTTACTCAGATGTATTTTTTCATGATCTTTGCAGGACTAGATAATCTGTTACTGACAGTGATGGCCTATGACCGGTTCGTGGCCATCTGTCATCCCCTACGCTACACAGTCATCATGAACCCTCGCCTTTGTGGTCTCCTGCTTCTGCTTTCTTGGTTAATCTGCTTGACATATTCTTTGTTGCAAAGTTTGATGGTTTTGAGGGTGTCCTTCTGCAAAGAGACAGAAATCCCTCACTTTTTCTGTGAGCTTGCTCAGATTCTCAAACTTGCTTGCTCTGACACCCCTGTCAATGACATCTTGCTGTATTTTGTAACTGGCCTGCTGGGTGTTATTCCCTTGACTGGGATCCTTCTTTCTTATTCTAGAATTATCTCCTCCATAACGGGCATTTCATCTACTAGGGGGAAGTATAAAGCCTTTTCCACCTGTGGGTCTCACCTCTCAGTTGTCTCCTTGTTCTATGGTGCAGGCCTTGGGGTCTACCTCACTTCTGGAACAGCCCATCCCTCCAGAAAGGGTTCAGTAGCCTCGGTGATGTACACGGTAGTCACCCCCATGCTGAACCCCTTCATCTACAGCCTGAGGAACAGGGACATGAAGGGGGCTCTGAGGAGACTTTGCACTAGAGGAACTTATTCTCAGTGAGATAATGGAAGTTAAGGGCAGGCAACAGAAATCCCAAGTGCTGATAAGTGGTATTTCTCAATATGTAATCTGAAGACACAGAAAAGAAACATTATTCTTAATATACTAGAAAAAAACATTCCTGAACCAAAGACAAACTTGAAGCAGCACACCAAAATGCTTACCATCCACCAAAGAAAAAGAATGGCCTACCAATAATTATACTTCTCTTGAAAATAAACTATTTCAAGGATATAGACTCCTATAAGCATCAAGGGAGGAGAAAGTAAGTCAAAGAATGTAGATGGGGAGAAGAGAAGACAAGAGTGACAACAAAAAAGTTTACACATTGGCTTATCTTTACCCCTCCAGTTATGTCCTAACTGCTAGCACCATACCTGCTGGACCATGCTTTTCCCTGATCTTAGTCTGAAAACTGTTATCTGGACTGTCTCATACCAACCTCCCTCACCCCATTAGATTTTACTTACTGAGTCTTGCTTTGGTGTTGGCCACTGACCTACACTGAGGGTTTTAAGAAACTTATTTAGGAAACTCATTGTAGTGTCTTCTGGTCTTTCTTTGTTGATCCATTTGATCTGAAATAAAGGTCCAAAGCAATCTACTTGCTGTCTTCCTTGGCTGACCCATGCTTCCCCCGATCATCACATGCCTGGCTTCTTCTCTCATGTTAGACTCCAAATAAAAACTGTCAGCTCTTCAGACAGCCCTACCCTATCCTGAAGAGTTCTGGTGGAGATTAAATGTTACACGCAAGGGAGCCCAGAACAGTGGCATGAGTACTCAATGATTGTTAGCTATCAGAAGATCCCTGAGGGCCATCTGGGTCTGTGTTCACCATGTGAAGATGCAAAGAGATCTGTTATCAGTAGAACAGTTGGAAAAACTGGCTAGAGAAGGTTGATCAAGCTATGGGTTTAGGTAAGACTAAGTGAGTCCCCAGAGCTAACAAGGCAGTCATGTAGGAGAGGGGGGCCTATCCAAGGCTCAGCCCTCCGGATAGCCCCAGGAGCACCACATACTGGAGGTCAGATCTGTAGGGTCCAGGAGAGAACTTTCCTGGATCTAAAGACTAAGGATTGGACCAGAAAATGTTCCCAAATGAAGACTCCCTACAACAGGAAGCTGGGAGGGCAAAGCATCCTTTATACTAGTCCAGATCCATGGGAAGATTCTCTTGAAATGAGAGCAAAAAATTAAAACCTATCCTGAGATGACCTGAGGAATGCTGAACCCTCTTGGTGAATACCACATTTGGAGGCAGGCAGATTCCAATGTCTGAATCCTTTAGTCTCTGTTTCTAAGGAGCCTCAGATTCTTTATTTGTATGTAATTTTGGGGGTGATTACAGAAAACTAGTGTTAAGTAATACACACATTTTCAAAAAGCAGTGAACATCGTATTTATGAACACAGGATTTATTTGTGCCCCCACCTTGTGCCAAAAAGAGGTATACCTGGTATACCTATTGGCAGGATCCTGCACCCCTAATAGTTCTGCCCAATTGCATTCTTCTCCAGCAGGTGTCTGAGGCTGAGATACAAACTGATTGCTACCGGGGGAAAAAAAGTCACTTTATTCAGTGCACTGTCTTAGCTTCCAACCATTCTATGGAACCTCTGGCCCTGGTGACCTAAGGCAATAGAATAAGATGAAGCCAAGACAGGACTTAATTCCACTGAGCCTGGAGCAGTACCTGATTGTGCCGCATCTCTCAATTAGTTCCAGATACGGAAATTATTACTCTATCCCAGGGTTTTTCAACCTGGGTACTGTTTAACATTTGGGCCAGATAACTCTTGGTTGAGGGGTGCTTCCTGTGCATTATAAGATGTTTAGTAGCATCTATGGCCTTATCCACTAGATTCTATTAACTTCTTCCACTCTCACATCCCATTCAAAATAATAAAAAATGTCTCCAGACATTGCCAGATGTCCCTTAGGGACAAAATCACTCCTGAATATGAACCACTCACCTACTATGACTCAAAAACAAACAAACAAAAAACAAAGGAAAATGCAAAAATGGAGGAGGGGAGGAGTGAGGGGAAGACCCTAGTCCAAAACAGAATGGACCTAAAATACCAGATGCTAAGATAGAGATGAGAGAGTGAAAGAAACCTAATTACCCACCCACCCTCCAAAAAAGAAAAAATGCAGTTTGTTTTACATCAGTTATAAAGCTATTCCCTCTCACTTAGAATTCTTGCAACATAAATACTGGTCCTGTGGTGACTGCAAAACATAGGGACCCTTTCTTCCCTTTCCTGTATCCATGCCCCTCTGTAACTCCGAGTGCCCTTCAACCCTGGGCTCACTTGTGAGATTTCACTGGGCAGTGGGAGGCAAGCAAACACAACACATTCAGGGACTTGAAAAGCACCTGCACAGGGGAACTTGTGCTCTTCTGGGACCCTCTAGCATCATGTGTACAGGCCCTATCTAGAAGTAGACCAGGGTTTAGAGCAAATCACCGACTGGCAGCCAATTGCAGACATGTAAGTAAGCCCGCTAAGCACAGCCCAAATTGTCAGCCAATAGAACTGTAAACTGTGAACAGTGGTTGTTTTAAACCACTGTGTTTTGGGTAGTTCATTAAGCAGCAAGCATAAACAGGCCCCCTTCATTCCATTCTAAGTAGGGCAGAAACATAACCTTTCTAGACTGCAAATCTCATCAGACGTCAATTAACATTTAAATTGAGGTTTATTATATCAATGTGTTACATAATCTGTCCCATGTTACCCCTCCAGCTTTATCTCCCACTTCACAGAGTGTCCTGTTACCTGTCAGAGAATGTGATACATATATGTTTCTGTGTCTTTGCACTCAGGATTGTCGTGCTTATTCAAATTTGATCCTAAACAGTATAGATAAGCCTTCTACACTTAGTTTGCATCACCTCTTCCATATGGCTTTCCTTGAACTCCGAAAGTTCAGTATCCCTTCTGGGGCTCTGTGAATGGATTAACTGGCCATTACTAGCTATCTTACTGTTTATACCCTTCTCTCCTCCTAGACCTTTACTCCTTTAAGGACTATACCATGTCTTACTGTTTTCTTCCCAAAGCCTAATCCAGTGTAAGTCACTTAATTGATATTCACTGGTTCCCTAGAGAGGGAAAAAATCCTGAGTGGATTGGAGTTACCCAGACATTACACAAGACAGCTGGTTCCTACTGGAGAGGCCCCAAGAATTGAAAGCCATGGTGAGACATTAGAAGTCCCCTCCAGGGAGATGTGTAAAGTATTATGTCTGTCCCAGGCACTGGCAGAAAAGTGCAATGAGATGCAAGAGTTCTAGGCCACTTAACACGGAGTTGGGAATTCAGTTTCCTTCTGCCCTTAATTGACACGGTGAAGGGAGCGGGCATGGAGGAAGCAGTGGTGTTGGATTCCCAGGGCTCCTAATTAAAGAAAACAGTCCTATCTTACTCAATGCTGAAAGTGTTCTCCCCTTGGGCCTACCCTCCCCTCTAGGGTACTTCCTTCTGCCCCACCACAAATCTAGGCAAGAGCGAGTCAGTAATTGCTATTTCTTCACTAATGAGCTTAGGAAAACTTTTGACCTGCAGAACATTCAACACCTTCACTCACAGATGTGCAGTTGCCCTCACCGAGCCCCCAAAGACCTGCATGGAGCACTGCAAATGGAAAGGGTGCAGAGATTTCAGGAGATAAATGGAAAGTGGAAGCCCCATGACCATGCACCCCTGCCATAAGGGAACATAAGCCCAGCTGATCCACCAGTAGAAGCCAGTGTGAAAGGCACTGCAGTTAAGAGGAGGTGAAATGAGGTTGCACAGAAAGTAAGCACTGGATAAATGGTCTCAGTTTCCAGCTGATAAAGTTGACTTATTTCACTGCGTCGTCTCAGGTGAATGACTACCTCACAGTAGTGTTTGGAAGACTAGCTAATCTATGTATTGAAGTACTCAAATCTGCCATCTTCTTTGGTAAGGTAGAGAAACTACTTTTTTTTTTAATTATCAGAAATATTAAGTCAGAAGAACTGTTAAAGGCCCAAGGCTAGAACTTGTCTTTAGGCAGTTTTATTTATTGATTTAGATTCTCAAGGAGTAATTGGGTAGTTTGTTTGTTTTTAATCAGCTTTTATTCTGAATTCAGAAAAGTAACAATGAGCTAAAGACAAATATAAAGGAACTCATGTAACTTAAACTGATGGGAAAGAAGGATTTTTCTTCGGCTCCTGTATAACAAAGGACTACAGTTACAAGAATTGCTAGTCTTAGCCCCTATTTAACAAGTCTCTAGAAGAACCCAAAGAAAACAGAGGAGACAAAAATAGGGATTCTAGAGGATACTTCAGCCATTGACACAATAGCTACAGCAACCAGCAAACGCAGGCTAACTTCTAGCTAGAAAAACATAAAGCACATTAAAGGACTACTGTTGTTCACTTTACCCAACAAAAACTAAGATTTCAATAAAAAAAAGAAATTGCAGGGCATATTAAAAGGCAAGAAAAAAAGTCTAATAAAACAAGAAAGCAAGCATCAGAACCAGACTTAGTTATGGCAGAGATTTTGGAATTACCAGACTAGGGATTTTAAATAAGTATGGTTAGTATGGTAAATGTTCTAATGGGAAAGGGGAACATGCAAGAACAAATGAGTAATGTAAGTGGAGTTGGAAACTCTAAGAATCAAAAAGAAATGCTAAAAATCAAAAGCACTCCAACAGAAATGAAGAATGCCATCAAAGGATGGGCTCAGTAGACTGGACATGGTTGAACAAAGAATCAGTGAGTTTGAAAATACATCAGTGAAACTTCCAAAACTGAAATGCAAAGAGAAAAAAAAAGAATAAAAGGACAAACAATACCAAGAACTGTCGGAAAATTTACTAAAGGTGTAACATACATGTAATGGGAATACCAGGAGAATGAGAAAGGAAGAGAATATTTGAAGTAAAATTGATGAGAATTTTCCAAAATTAATGATAAAGACACCAAATCACAGATCCAGGAAACTAAGAGATCATCAAACAGGATCAATACTAAAACAAAACCTACATCGAGGCACATTATATTCAAACTGCAGGAAAATAAACATACAATATATCTAGACTTCACTAGTAAAAACAAGGTTCTTGTACCTAGATATTTAAAAACCTCATTAATTCCTGAGTGAAAGGAAAATACAAACAAATTACAGAATTTTGAAGAAATAATAATAAAACTACTTATTAGAATCTATGGAATGCATTCAAAGCAGCAATTAGAGAAAAATCCACTGTACAAAACGTCTGTCAATAAAATGAAAGATTAAGAATAAATTACTAGTTAAGGAAAAAAATCCTAGAAAAATAACAATGAAAGAAAGCATAAGGAAGAAGTGTAGATAGAAGCAGAAATTAATAAGGAAAACAGAAAAGTACTAAACCTACTTAGTCAAAATTCCGTTTTAAAAAAAAAATCGCTAGCTCATTCGATCCAGGAAAAAAGAAAGCAAATATACAAAAAATAAGAAGTGATAATCACTGAAATCAAAATGTTTTCACATGACCACTTTCCTGACCTCTATGCTAGACGAACAATTTCCTAGGAAAATATAGATTATCAATGTTGATTTCATTCAGATTGAAAAGCTTGAAACAGACCAATTTCCATGAAAGAAATAAAGTTCCTAAGGAAACATACCATTCAACCCAGATGATTTCACAAGGAGTTCTACCAAGTCTTCCAAAACTATGTAGCCCTAATCCTGTACAAATTGTTACAGAGCACTGAAAAGGAAGGAAAAATTCCTAATTCCTCTTTTGAAGCAACCATACTACTACTACTCAAACCAGACAGTACTAAGAAACCATAGACAAATTATCATGAAAACCAGTGTGCACGGAAGGTGGGCAGAATAGCTCAAGTTGTAGACCGCATGCTTAGCATGCACAAGGTCCTAGGTTTAATCCCCAGTACCTCCTCTAAAAGTAAATAAATAAACCTAATTACTCCCCCCCCCAAAAAAGCCAATGCAAAATTCTAAACAAAATACTAGCAAACAGAATCCAATAGCACATAAAGAAAATAATACACAATGGCCAATAAAATTCATTCTAGGAATGCAAGATTCATTGAGCATCAAGGAGTTTATTATATGTATTTATCATATACTACATTAATAAATCAGAAGGGGAAAAATCATGTTCCTCCTCATAGATAACTCAGAGAAACTTTGACAAAATTCAATACCCATTCGTGATAAAATATTCAAGAACACAGGATACCTTTTCAATATGATAAAATATACAGTTGACCCTTAAACATGATTTAATTGTGCAAGTCCACTTATACATGAATTTATTTTAATAAATACATACTGCAGTACTACACAATCCACATCCAAGTTGAATTCTCAGGTGTGGAATCCTGAATACAGAGGTCAAGTTATACATTGATTTTCAACTGTGCTGAGGGTCAGTGTCCCTAACTCCAATGTTGTTCAAGGGTCACTGTATACCTTAGTTCCCAAAGACATTTATCTCAACTAATGGAAAAACAATAGAGGGCATTACCTTGAGAACAAGGCAAGAATGGCTTCTATCATTGCACTAGAGGTATTAACCAATGCAGTTAGACAAGCAAAAACAATTAGAGGCATAAGAACCAATAAGTAAGGAAAGCTTACTTAATTTGCAGATGATACAGTAGTATGCCTGGAAAACCCCAGAAAATAAGTAATAAACTAAAAAATAATTCAGTAGAGTAGTAAGTTATAAAATTAAGACACAAAATTAGTAGCTTTCATCTACAGAAAATGGGAAAAGAAGATATATGATAGAGAAAATCTCATTTACAATTTAAGACTAAATACTTAGGGAAAACTTAACAAGAATGTAGAAAACTTGTACAAAGAAAATCCTTAAGCATCCCTGACAAAAGACTAAAGACTAAATAAACTTGAACAAATGGAAGGACATTCCCTGCTCTTAGATAAGATGACTGACTGTTATAGAGATGTTAGTTCTCCCCGAGTTAACTTACATATTCAAGACAATGCCAATAAAAATAGCAACAAGCTAATTTTATGAAATTGGGACAAGGTGACAGAAAAGTGTGTGTGTGTGTGTATATATATGTCACACTCTCCCCATCACCAACACACACACAAGAATACCTAGGAAAACACTGAGAAAGAAAACCCATGAGGGGGAACTAGACGTTGAAACTTATTATGAAGCCTCATTCGTAATTTAAACACTGTGGTCTGGTGTGTGAAGAAACAGACCAGTAGAATAGAATACAGTCCAAAATTAGAAAAAAATACATATAGAATTTAATATAGACAAAGGTGACATCTCAAACTCCTTGGGTAAGGACATATTTTTAAAATAAATGATGCCAGGTCAATATGGAAAAACTAAAACTTAACCCTGCTCTTTGGTCTTGGCCGCAGAAGAGAGATGAGGGAGGGGCGTCATCATTTGGAAAGTGTCAGAGTAAGACACACATGTTGTACCGCTGCTGCGGCTGTAGGGCCTGTACCACCTTCAGAAGCCGACCTGGGGCAAATGTGGCCGCCCTGCCGAGTGAAAGAGGTGTAACTGGAGTGCTAAAGCTAAAAGGTGAACTACCACCGGGACCAGTCGAGTGAGGCACCTAAAAATCGTATACCGCAGATTCAGGCACAGATTCCGTGAAGGAACACCACGTAAATCTAAGAGGGCAGCTGTGGCAGCATCTAGTTAATCTTAAGGATTTCAAAGATTAGTCATGCAATAAATGTTATAGTTTATAAACAAAAAACCTTAATCCTATTGGACATAATAACAAAAAATCAATTCAGGTGTTGATCTAAGTGTGTACACGGAAACAATAAAACCTGCAGAAGAAAATGTGGAATGTCTTGCCTTCAGGGTAGGTAAATACTTCCTACTCAAGAACAGTAGAATGATGTCCATAAAGATTAGATGACACTGAAATTAAGAACTCATTTCTTCAGAAGGCATCAATTAAAACATTGAAGAGCCAAGCCATAGGGTGGGAAAAAATTATCCAACCACAGCACCCACATCTGGAATATGTAAATCAGTAAGAAAAAGGCAACTTTAGTATCATCTAATCCAACTCCATAAAATATAGCCTGTTGGAAAACAAATTTCTACAACCACCTTGGAAAACTGGCATTACCTATGAAAAATGAACATATGTATCCCATATAACCCAGGGACTTCAGTCCAGGGTACACACCCAAGAGAAATACATGCACTTATGCACTATCAATAATATTAAAATATGCTCATAGCAGCATTATTTACAGTAGCCCCAAACTGGAGAGTCAAATGTTCATCAACACCGCTTAAATAAACTGCGGGAATAGTCAAACAATAGAACACAATTAAACATATTACTATTTGAGATACTCAAAACTATTGATCAGTTTCACAAAAATATTGGGCAAATTCAGACAGATGAAAAAACATACACTGTATGGATCATTTGGTATAGGGTTCAG
Organism: Vicugna pacos; assembly: GCF_048564905.1. Lineage (NCBI taxonomy): Eukaryota > Metazoa > Chordata > Mammalia > Artiodactyla > Camelidae > Vicugna > Vicugna pacos. The sequence goes on along the minus strand of NC_133008.1, from coordinate 25,577,565 downwards.
AAACAAAAACCCAGGCCATGTTGTCAAGAGTCAGAATGTTGGTCACCTATGGGGAGTAAGGAAGGGTTTGTCATTTGGATGAGGCAAGAAGGGGGTATCAGGAACTCTGGTAATACTTTTTTTCCTTGCCTGATTACATGGATATGTTCATGTGACAATTTAGCTATACACGTATGAATTAAGCATTTTTCTGCATTCCAGTAAAACCTGTTTTAAATAAAACGACACATACCCAAGGTATCATCACACAAACACTGTAGAAATGACTTTGCCATTATGATAAACTCAACGTGCACAATCTTACAAGCCAGCAATTTCACACCTGGAATAACTCACCAGTGCTTCGCAAGGCCTGCACACAATTTCTTAAAGCAGAATTGTTCATGACTGGGGAAGACTGAAATAGTCCAGCAACTAACTGTACATCAGCAATAGTTAAATGAATTGTGGGATAATAATACCAAGAATTACTCTCTGGAAGTGAAAATGAAACTGTGGCCGTATTCAAGGTGATTTTCAAAACACCCTACTACTAATAACCTGGCCAACACTATATTTAACTTGAATTCTGCAACGGCTTTCTAAAAGGTTTGTTTGTATCTTGTCCCTCTACTTAGCCTGTCGACCCAGAAGTCACTGTGATCCTTTACAAACAGAAATTGAAGTTGTCATCCCTCTATCCAAAACGCTCCACTGACTTTCCACTACATTGAGAATGAAAGGCAGAGTCCTTCCAGTTAACCCACAAGATGCCCATGTGAACAGGACCCCAGCCTAGCTCTGACCTCATCACCTTCTGTGACTCCCAAGCTTGCTCCACTCCAGTCACACTGGCCCCTTTGTCCCAAGCAAAATTCTTTTTCTTAGCCTTTGAACTGCAAAGGGTGCTCTTCCCCAGATTACAATAGGGCGCACACTTGCAGCTAATTGTCTCTGCTCAAATGTCTCCTTAAACAAAAGGCTTTCCCTGTCCATTCAGTAGCTCTGCTGAATCCCCACATCCATCTCATCATCACCATGCTTAAGTTTCCCAGCACTGAATGGGCCACCATCTGATATACACTTTACTCATTTGCGTATCACATTCCTCAACCCCAGATAAAACGTGAGCACCATGAAGGCCAAAATCCTGATTCACTGCTATAGAGTCAGGGCATAGACCAGGGCCTGACATAAAATAGCACTGACATAAAAGAGAACTACTACTTGGGTTTTTTTGTTTGTTTTTTGGGGCCGAAACCCAGGACTACTACTTGTTAATGGGCTGGCCTCACACAAGTAACCTTAAACTTCCTTGCTTCAGTTCAGATTCTCCATAGGCAAAAGGAAGATATTGGTGGTACCTACTTCTTAGGGCTTTGTGAAAACTAGTAGTTATTTCAACACAAGTCAAGAAAGTAAATGTTTTAAGTATATCAAAGATTTGAAATACAGTTCAAAAAACTTGGTTTAAAGATTTTAAAAACCCATATCTAACAATTTTAAGTATAATTATAAGTATAGTTAAAAATATAAGCAGATTATACCCACATGTAGCAGCTATCCAACCTCATTAATTACCAGGTGCATGGGTTACAGAGAGCATCCAGCTGGGTAGAGCAGGCCCCACCCCACCCCGCCCTGGCTGCCAATAAAACAATTATTAAACAGATTAAACAATGAAATATCCAAATCAGCTTAAACCAATAATCAGTTTTATTTTTTCTCATGTAATACGAAGTCTGGAAATAACAAATCCAGGGCAAGTGCAGACACTCAAAGAGGCCACCTGGGAAGCCAGGATCATTGTGATTTTTCTGCAATATCCCCATTAGCCTGAGGCTTGCATCCTCACAGTCACAAAGCAGATCTTTAACACTAGGTACTAGATCTCCTTGCAAGGTGAGAGGTGGGGGAAGAGCAAGGGGGAAGAAAAAAAAACGTAGATAAGAATCCAGGTAAAAATGACCCTTTTCAAGAGCTTTCTTACAGCCCATACAGTGACATCTGCTTGTCACTGGCCAGGCTGTGGGACATGGACTGTGCCAGTCCCAAGAAAATCTGTAAGAGACTTTTAAAAATAGCACACTTTACTGATCAGACAAAACTTGGATTTTCTTTATAAGAAAGAAGAGATACTGGAGAAGCAACTACAGTATATATTATGTTATATACATGTTACTCTTGGCTGGACAAGAGGCCAAAAACATTCCAAAGGATCCATCTGATGAAGACATTCTGCTCTGATCACAATGCATTTGAATTAGACACTTGTAACAAACAGGTACTAAAAATACCCACATGTTACAAAGCAGGTAACTATTCTAAAAAGTTCCATTGGTTAAGCAGTTGTCCAAAAGGAAATGAACACATATCAAGGATGAAATTATATAGTAAAAATACTATATACAAACCTCCTGTGATGAGGCATAAGGGTTACTTGGAAGGGCATAACCTTAAAAATAAAGACTGAAAATTAATGAGCGAGCGTCCATTTTCAAGATGAAAGACTGGCGGTTAAGTGCAATTCATACTGACTTAAGAGATCCCACTGGGGAGTGAATTCTATGCACAAGTGAGGGCTGTGGCTGAAATTATCGCCACATAGGGATTGTCTGCAGAGTGGGTTCTCATCATGTGTTTCCTGAAGGAATGCTATTAATTATAATTTTTAACTTTTAAATAAAAATTTCACCTAGTGTGAGTGCCCACATGTTGCATAAAAATGGAGGTATTGCTGGCTAAGCTTTCTCCGCCTCAGCAATACTGACATTTTGGGTGCCCATAATTTCTCCTTCCCATGGGGAGCCCCTGTGCTTTGTAGGATGTTTAGCAGCATCCCTGTCATCCGAAACATGCCAGTAGCACCTCCCCACAGTTTTAACAGCCCAAAATGTCTCCAGACATTGCCAAACGTCCCTGGGGAGCAAAGTTACACCCCCAGTTGAGAACCACTGCTGTAGACCAAGGACAGGCACATTTTTTTCTGTAAAGGGCCAGATAATGAGTATTCTAGGCTTTGTGGGCCACACGTGGTCTCTCTCACACATTTTTCTTTAAAAATGCAACCACTATTCTTAGTTTGCCACTGTACAAACAGCTGGCCCTTGTTACCGACTTTCCCACATTCCTTATTTTGCAGTTTTTTTCTCTTTACTGTTTTTTTCTCTCATGAGGAATACAGTGAGGCCAGGAAAGGCTAATCCACTTGATGAGTTTACAGAGATCCGCCCTGTGTGCTTACTCTTGGTCCCAGAAGGTGCAAGGTGGTGTTAAAGTCATTTTGACATTAAATACCAGACTAGGGTTTCTAACCCTAAGTTCTCGTGCTTGTTAAAAGCTAAACATACACTGACAGCTTCTTCACACCACGGATACATGTCTCCTCACCCACTGTGAGTTCTCACGTTATCTCTGAAGTGATGTGGAAAAACCTGTCTCTCCACAGTCATTACACAAATTAGATTTCTCCCAAGTTAGCAGGTATTCGTTTGTGCCCCGTGAGATGAGTTCATCAAGGCCTCCTGCCTTCCTTACAACCGTGCTCTCGTGTTTGTCTCAAGGAAAATGTCTCACTGGAGCCTCTTCCACACCGATGACACAAAGAGCTTCTCTCCTCGGTGAGTCTTCACGTGACTCCTGAGGGACGAATGATCACTGAAGGCTTTCCCACAGGCCAGGCACTCATAGGGCTTCTCGCCGGTGTGTATTCTCCTGTGCACGTTAAGGTTCGAGCCTATGCTGAAGGCTTTCCCGCAGTGATCACACTCGTAAGGCTTCTCCCCCGTGTGACTTCTCATGTGTGTCTTAAGGGTCGACTGGTTTCTGAAGGCTTTCCCACACTGCCTGCATTCAACGCGTTTCTTTACAAGATGAATGCTCATGTGCCTCCTCCGGGATAAATAATCACCGAAGACTTTCCCACAGGCGGCACACTCGTAGCGTCTCTCTTGAGTGTGTATTTTCCTGTGCGCGGTGAGGTTTGAGCTTGCACTGAAGGCCTTCCCGCAGAGGTCGCACCCGTACGGCTTCTCTCCGGTGTGAGAATTCATGTGTGTCTTAAGGATGGACTGGTTTCTGAAGGCTTTCCCACACTGTCTACATTCAACCGGTTTCTTTACAATATGAATTCTCATGTGTTTTCGCCGTGACAAGAGGTCACTGAACGATTTCCCGCATTCTTTACATTCGTATGTTTTCTCCACCATGTGGTTCTTCTTGTGCAGGTTAAAGTTAGACTTCCATCGGAAGGCTTTTCCACACTGCGTGCATTCGTAGGGTTTCTCCCCGGTGTGGTTCCTGACATGCTCTTTGAGATGTGAGGGATGCTGGAAAGCCTTCCCACAGTCGTGACACTCATAGGGTCTCTCTCCAGTATGTGTTCTTCTGTGTGCAATCAGGTGGCAGCTCCTGCCATATGCCTTCCCACATTCGTCACACTTGTAAGGTCTCTCCCCAGTGTGAACCCTCATGTGTATCTTCAGGGAGGAGAGGGTTCGGAATGCGTTTCCACATTGACTGCAGTCAAAGGGCTTCTCGGTGAGGTGAGTTCTTGCATGACTCCTAAGGGCTGAGGGATCGTTGAAAGCTTTCCCACAAGCACTGCATTCGTAGGGTTTCTCCCCAGTGTGTATTCTCCTGTGCCGTGTGAGGGAAGCACTCGTGGTGAAGGCCTTTTGGCACTGATGACATTCATGCATTTTCCTGCCATTGTAAATGCTCACATGTTGGGTTACGTGTGCTCTGTTCTTGAAAGTTACCCCGTAGTCCCGGCGGTGATAGGGTCTCTTGCCAGCGTGCCTTCCCATATGCTGAGTAAGATGAGCACCCACGCTGAAGACTTCGAACAGGTCAGCATAGTCAGTGGGCTTCTCTCCAAGGCGAGTTCTTTCCTGTTGATTAAGAGGTGAGCGTTGATGAAAGCATTTCTCATATTCATGACATTCCTAAGAACATCCCCACATAAACTGACATGAATAGAAGCACATCATGACTGATGATTAAGAACATCCCCACATAAACTGACATGAATAGAAGCACATCATGACTGATGATGTCATAATTTGCATTGCAAAAGTACTGCTCCTGCCCCATTTGGGCCCTGTCAAATAACACAGCTGAATGCCATGCCCCTGAGCCTCCATGTGTGTAGCCTTTGCAAAGGTTTTGCATATACTTAATGTTAACTGTTTAAATTAAGCCCCAGCAGTCAACATCTGAGACACAGCTGTAGGAATATTTACCCATTGGAACTTGAAATGAAGAAGTCTGGAGCCATGTTTAGTGTTTTCCCCAAGAGGGTAATACTCAGTTTCCTCTCGGGGACTGCTACCTCCCTGGTTTTGAACTGCTTTTCTAACTCAGGCTGCCCCTGTCCTCTCCTGATATGGAAGATCCAGAATTATCCCAAGGAAATCTTACCACTGTCACACCATTAGATGTTTCCTTCCCAAAAATATCTTCCATAAGAATCGACCATTTGGTTTTAGATGGAGGCTCCCAATCTGAAACAAGTTGGAAAAAAATATTAACTTGCTGGAGAAAGAAAATGGTGGGATGATGGTGACAAAAACAGGTGGCTTTCTTTGCAAATACTAACCCTAAAGAAGGAAAGGGAATGTGAAAGGGGAGAACGCACATGACTAAAAATGACTGGAAAATTTGGCTGTGTGCGGTATTTCGCAGTAACGGGGGTAGAAATTTAAATTTGACTCACTGAGAAGTAATCCTTTAAAGACTGACATTGGTAATGACATTAAGAGTGCGATCAGGCATGTTGAGTGTGAAAGAATGGGACAGAGAGCTCACATGGATGTGTCCAATTCAAAGATGAAGGGACACTGAGACCAAAAGACTTCTGAGAGGATGCGGGGGCAGTGAACGGGAAAGAGCATTTTCAAACTTCCGTGGGTGAAATTTCCTAATGGATCGCCATCATCCCATCGCTGGATAGAGCGGATTCTGAAGGACTTGTGCCTGCCTGGTGCTTACCAGGACAAGTGCCTCGGTGAAGTTCCCTCTCCTCTGTCCTCAGCTCCTCTTCTTGCTCCAAGTGGGAGATGAGGCTGGGTTTGCCCACCTGACACCCTACTCACGGGGAAAGACACATGAGGGAAGATCGTGCAGAGGACAACCCCTTCCATTAGTCTGGGGTCAGTGTTTTGGTCTTCAGTGTTCTGAAGGTGGACAAGTCTGACTTAGAAGCAGCAAAGTGATGGTGCCAAATTTCTAAGGAACACAGTGAAAGGCTTTCATAAAACACAAAACCATAAATACCCACACATTTTGCCCTTCAAAAGAATGAGGATTTCTTAACTCAGAAAGCTATGCCCAAGCTCAGACATACGTGACAACTTCCCAGGTCAAAACAGTGGACAGGTCTCAATATCTAAAGGGAGATACCATCAGGACCGGCACCAGGTCAGCTTGTTCATAATTGTTCAAACAAACATGCTGTGTTGTAAATTAAAAAAGCAAAACAAAACAAAACAACTGTGTTCCAAATCCCCACACAGTTCTTGGGTCACAGCAAGTACTTACAACAAAAACACTTGATTCATGAATTAATAAGTGAAGAAGTGATGCCAGCCTTACCCACTGAGGCAAGGTTGCTGTAGTTCTCCAGCATCACATCTTTGTACAGTTTTCTCTGAGAAGAATCCAGTAAGGGCCACTCCTTCTCGGTGAAGTCCACAGCGACATCCTGGAACGTCACTGATTCCTGAAACACCACACACATCTGGGGTCAGTGAGAACTCAGCATGTACATCTGGGTTCAAAGATGGCTGAGCCTAAAAACAACATGAGAGACTCTAAACATGGGATTTCCAATATGGGGTTCTGGGGTCTGAACATTTACTGTAGAAGTCAGTCCTCAGGTGTCTTCTCTTCTCTGAGATGATCTCATCCTAGCTCACTGCTTCACATGCAGCTCCGACATAGGACCAAACCTCTTTCCACTTCTACCCTGGCCTGAGAGCTCTGAGCTATATTATGAGAGAAACTGCTGTGACATAAGTCATTTCCCATAACATCCCTGATACCAGGACAGCCTCACAACCATCTCTGGTTCTTTCTCTTGCACCTGATCAGGTAGGTATCGATCAGCCTGGATGAAGATCTAAAAGAATTCTAACATGTGATACCGGCGGCATTCCAGGGAAGTGCCTCTGCCACCCTCAGGGGCCTTGAGAACTTGGTGTACCTGGGAACCAACACTGGCTGATGTATGGGGCTCCAGGCCATCACACACAAACAGGTCCACATCCTGGGGACAGGAATGGTCTTCTGAAGAAAGAGGAATTTCTGGCTCATGGATACAGGCAGGCTCCCGAGTGGACACAGCTAGAGGAGAGAAGACCCATGAGAATGAAAGCCTGCCCAATACTCAAAAATCAGGAAACTGCCCCATATTTATCAAAATAGTAAATAGGATGCTGCATGGCTACCAGTTACCTGTATCCTTCCTTACACATCCCCTTGCCTCGCCCAAGCTCACAAAGACTCTCAGTCAGCAGCAGCCACCTGTGGGGCTCCCAGGACTTCACTCCCACCCCCTTTCCGTTCATGCATCCTCCTCCACTTCTAACCTGGCAGCCCTCCCACTAGCTGTGCACATCCCTGCCCGCAGTGAAGTGGCAGGGGCCACCTAAGCTTGATTTCTGAGGGCATTCATCACCCGGAGAACTTACCACATGTGGGAGACAGACCAAGAGCTGCCATCCTTTGAGAATGGTAGTAAATCTGCCTGAACAGCAGGGCGCCGGCACCAGGAAGTTACTCTCTCGCTCTCATGGGACTCTTGGAGCAAGCATCTGTAGAGAATGAGAAAAAGACTACTAGGAGTGGCCCAAGGCTTTCTGTCTCTCCTGCTCACAGGACAATTCTGACTGCTGTGTTTCAGCATTTCTTCCTTTTGAGAAGCAAGTTCTGTCTCATCCTGGGCCTTAACTCTGCTAAGGTAAAACCTCGAGGTGGTGAAGGTCCCTGACCTACCTCAAGTAAGATTCAGATTCACCCTCCCAAGTAATTTGTCATCACACACAATTCTGTTAAACTCTGTCACTCATGAAACACTTGGGCCCCAGGACTTCTTCAACTTCAAGGCTTGTTGTGGGTTAGGACAGCTCTAGTATCCATGAGGATGCACCTAGGACTGTGTTCTGATCTCTGACGCCTTTGGTATCACAAACAGAGACACCCAGGCCTTGTCATCACGAGAATCAGCTGCACCTCACAGTGATTCAGAAATGTGCTCTCTGGACAAAACCTCCTACCAAACATCCTTCTTACGTGAACTCTCCCGCTTAGAGGGGATTCCAGGCCACCCATGCTTCTAACAGCAAATTCCTCTTCTCACTCCCCACCTACCAGCTGAGATTCATCATGATCTAACACTTCCACCATTTTCTGTCCAAATTCCTATAATCTGCCTACTATACCCCTAACGAACAAAAGACCAGCCCTGTATGACCCCAGCCATCTGTTTCCTCCCTGGAGATACTTGGAAAGACAGGTCTACATACACACAATCACACTAGCAGCTTTCAAAACTCAAAGTCACTGTAACTCTACCAGGAGCGGCTACACTACAGAAAAGCATATGGGGCATTCCAATGTTCCAGTCTCCAAAAACCATATAAAAATCTCACCAGTTTTTCTAAGCCCCAAACTGTCTTAGGTTACCCTTACTTTCAGGAAATAATCTTGCATCTCATTTAACAGTCATCACAACTGAAAAACATACCTCAGCAAAGAACTGGAAAATAAAGACTTAAAGAACACTTCCATTTATAATAGCATAAGATACACAAAATACCTAGGAATAAATCAAATAAAAGCCGTACAGGACATCTTCACAATAAAAACTGTGAAGCACTGCTGGAAGAAATCAAAGACCTAAATAAGTGAGGAGCTGTATCACTTTCATGCAAGAGTTAATATATTAAGGTATTTATTCTCTCTCCTCAAATTCATCTGCAGAAACAACGCAGTCCTTATCAAAATACCAGCGGGTTATTTTCTAGCCATCGATGAGCCAAATCTAAAATGTGTACCAGAATGCAAAAGAGCTAGAAGATCAAGAACAATGTTAAGAAAAACAAACCTGGAAGATTCATACTACTAACTTTACCACCGTAATGAAGAGCTGTTGGAATAAGTATAGACAAAAAGTCAATGGAAAAAAAGAGTTAGAAATAGATCTACATGTGCAGAGTCAAATGATTTTCAATTAGGGAACAAAGCAATTCATTAGGGAAGGCAGTCTTTTTAACAGTGCTGAGGAGCACCCTTCCAGCTGCTAGATGGATGCTGCCCAATTCATAAATCACCTAATAAAGCCAATTAGATCTTCAAATGAAAAAAACAAACAAAAGCCCAAACAAAAAACAAAACAAACAAAAAGTGTCTTCCACTTATATGCAGTACCTAGAACTTTCTCTCAGTCTGTTGCCTCTCTTTTAACTTTGTTCATATCACCTGTTGTACAAAAATTTTTATTTTTCATGTAGATAAGTATTTCAACATTTTCACAATTTCCTGCATTTTTCCTTATAGGCTTTAATTTTTTCAATGAAGCACTCTCTCCAATATTTTTATTGTCTTGTATTTAGCTCTTAAAACCATTTGGATAATTCTGTTGAAAATGTATACAATTCTCCCAACATCATTTTTTGAAGAGTTCCAGTTTTCCCTATCAATGTGAAAATGGCTCTTCCATAATACTATTACATAAATAAGCCAAAAAGACTTCTGTGTCTTGGCCCCTAGGTTACTTCCTCACTAAAGGCAGAGATCCATCAGCTCAAAAGCCCACTGGTGTCAAACTCAAAATTTTACATATCCATGTATTTTTAAATAGCCAAAACAAGGAAATTTCTAGCCATTTAGAGCCTGCTTAATACACCCCACGGAACCTCCCAGCACAGCTATTAACTATTAATAAGATAAGGCTTTGTAGTCTAAGACTTCAAAACTCTGCTGTCCTTCAGAGTTCTCCTTCCCAGAGACTCCTTGCCAGGTCCTAGAGCCCACCCCCCCACCCCCTAGAAGGTCCCTTACTCACCCCCCTTCTGAGTAGAGAAACACTCTTCCCTCCTGCCCCTCCCATCACATCCTAGCCCCTGGACAGACTCCTGCTGGAGAGGCGTCCCCATGTGCAACCTGCTAACCTCTCAGAGCATCGCCTGATAAAGCTTGTGTGTGCTACTGCCATCTCACAGTTGTATCTTTTTCCCCCAGATAAGTCTCAAACACCTTTGAAGTCCTAAAGAGACCAAGCCACCCATATACACGTGAAGCCTCTATGGGGGCAAGGGGGCTGGGGCAGGGGGGAGGGAGTTAAGATTCTATCCCACTGATAGGTTGTCTGATTCTCCATTAATGCACATTATTTTACTGTCTTGTATCTAAGACAACATGTCACTCATCACTGTTCTTCTTTGTCAAAAATATTGGATATTCTTGCATCTTCTTTTGCAGGTGAAATTTAGATTCAGCTATACTATTTGTATAGTGCCTTTTCATTTTCATTAATGTTTTGCCGTTTTGTTTATTTTAATTTTTTAGGGGGAGGTAATTATATTTATTCGGTTTTAGAGGAGGTACTGGGGATTGAACCCAGGACCTTATGTATGCTAAGCCTGTGCTCTACCACTCAAGCTATATCCTCCCCCTAATGTTTTGCCGTTTTAATGTCTTCATTTTCTATATGCTTCTAAACAGGCACATTTATTGAAATGATCATATGGTAAAATGTTTAGAATATTTCCAATTTTTCACAAGTAGAAAAACAACACTTGGAAGAAATCTTTGCAGCTAAATTTTTGTAGATTTTTTTCAAGTTTTTCCTTAGAATGAATTTCTAGATAGTGAAATGGTTAGTCAGCATTGATGAACATTTCAAGCCTTTCAGTAAGTGTAGCCAAACTGCTCTCCAAACAGCTTTACTTGCAGTTTCTTTAGCTACCGGCATATTTCTCATATGCTAGGGGAAAAACCCTTGTTTGCCAAGTTGGTGAATTAATTTCTTTTCAAATCAAAAACTGAGTATAAGTGTAAAATATGGTAAGAAATAGAACACAATTTTATAGCTTGTTAACTGGAAAATAAGGGGCAAGCTGTTTAATTCCTTGAGCTGTAATTAAATGTTACCAAACACCAGTCTTAACCTTTTTTCTAGAAATATGAACACATCAGAGATAATAAAATGCAAGTAAATTACAAAAATTAAAAATACTCTTTGGAACAACTTATGAAACTGTGGGTGAAGTAACAGTAATAATGGTAATTGCATTTCTCTTTGTCAGTTTACAAAGAGACTGAACAGCACTGCCATTGGTTGGAACCCAGGTCCCACTTTATGTTAAGCACGATCCAGTGTTGGATTTCCCAGAACCCCACAGGAAACCAATCAGATAGGCCTTACAGCACCATCACAGGTGTGCAAACAGGCTCGGAGAGTGTAAGTAACTGCCAGAAAAGTACACAGCAGGTGGCAAGGGTGGGAACTGAGCTCTAATTTCTTTAACTGCAAAGCCTGAGTTCATTCCTCCCTTGGGAGGTGGGAAGGGAGTTTATTTGACTAACTACTACCTGAGTGAGGACAGTGAGGGTGAAACAGTTTTGTTGATGCAGTAGATTCTCTACAAATGTTAGCTCCCCTCTCTTTCCCCTTAAGCAGTGAGAAAATACACAAATGTTAACCATCTTTCATTCATACTAGAAACCACGGTACCTACAGCTCCAAGATCAGGTGCTGCCACCTTCTGGGTATAAAGAGGTATTGCAAGCTTTCTCTGGTCAAACTTGGAACAATCCATGCCCTTCTTCCCAAGTAGAGGTGATTCTCATTTACAAAGCTCTTTCTCACTGTGCCTTTGGGTCCAACTACTGAGGAGAGGCTAGTTCAGTTAACAAAGGCCTAGCATCACGGAAGTGCAAGGTCTCCACCCTGACCTCCCACTTATTCCTCAATTCTCAATTTACAAATCTCTACTCCAGTGTCTGTCCCCTAAGTTCTCTTGCCAACATCAATACCAACATGACAAATAAAGCATGCAGTGCTTTACTATGTACAAGGTATCCCCTGAGTCTTTCCAGGGACTCTGACTTAATCCTCACAACTTCCCTGGGAGGTAAGCAGTATCTTGAGAAAAGTGAGACCACAAGGTGGGGGGGGGGGTCCTATGGAACTTGCGGGGGAAGAGTCCCTTCATGTCCTATGAGATGTTTGCTGACCCAGGAGCTAGGACACAGTCGTATGGCTTAGCCACACTTTGGCCCCCACCATTCACCACCACCACCGGTGTGGGACAGATACACAGATGGTTCAAGCCTGGAGAATGCACTCATCAATTTCCAACCTGTGGGATGTTGTCAGTCTCACTGTAATGCAAACCAGAGGCCAGAGCGAGGTTCTGGACTGCTGCTCATCTGGTGATACACTTGCAGAGCTAGAATCAGGGAGCCTGAACACAGGTGGAGCAGGAATACTTCAGCATCTAAGCAACTGGATGTGGAGCAGAGGGACCCAGGAACAGTTACGGGATCTGTTAAAGGAGCTTTGAGCCCTGTTTCTACATGATACATGAAACAAAACCACGATAATCAGATTGAGATCAGCACAAATAAAGGGGATGGAAGAATAGCTACTAAGGTTAATTTCTCTCTTAACTTCTTCCTAACACAGTGAAATCAGTTCCATTTTTTCATTTTGACAACTCTTACCCCATTGTCACTGGGATCCGTGTTTCTCTCTACCAGGGCCAACTAGGGTGGGGGAAGAGAGGTTGCTGGAGTACAAAATTCAAAGAGGCGCTTTCTGCATCACACAAGTGCAGGGTTAATGCCTCCTTGGATTCCGCACCCTAGGATTCCTGTCTCCCTCACCCTAACCTCACCCCTGCTTCTCACTATTACAGAAGATCTGCCTCCTTCATCAGTTTTTTGGTCCAACACAAATTTTACCCTTAAAAATGTTCTATTATGAGTTCTCCTTTGTGGCCATAATTCTTCCAGTATTTGATTTAAAAACTCCATATTCAATTTTGTAATACTATCTCAAGCTATTCAGAATTTGCAGATGTAGATACTACAGAGAGAATGTTTCTTTTGTTACTTTAAGGAGTGATACTTCTACCCTTGCTGGAACTATTTCTGTCAGTGTGATTCTCATAGACACAGACAAAGCACCAATAGTTGTGAGAACACTGTGTGCCATTTTTCTCAGTCCAGAAATGTGTTACATTTGTAAATCAGTATTTCTGTATATTTTATTATCTTCAAGCTTTCAACCAACCAGGTGAAATGTCCCAGGGAATAAAAGGGCAGGTTAAGACTTCTGTTTCCAAAAGGCAATCCAGATATCCTGATTAGATCTTCCACTCAAAAACTATTCTAAGTGCAACACAAAACAGAGACAGATATCTTTAAAAATCATTCACAAGCTAGTAATAAATACTCTGAAATTTTAAAATTTTGATTTCTAAAAGGACAATTATAATTGTTAAATAAAGGCACATGGAGAGGACTAAGTAAATAGCTTCAGCAGATTATACACAGCCAAAAAAAATTTTTTTCCCCTAGAGTATCACACAGTGTGGTCCTCAAGCCAGTTATATAAACATCACCTAGAGCGCTTTACTAATTCCAATGCCCAGTTCAAATCCCAGTCCAATTAAATGAGACTCTTTGGAGTAGACTGATGAATCTGCTTTAACAAGCACTACAGGGGACTTTTACGCAAGCTTAAACTTAAAAACCTCTTCTAGAGCATAAACATGAGGACACACAGAAAAGAGATGATCAGTGTAAAGACGATTAAGAGCCACGGGGGACAGAGGGAAAAGGACTGCATGGATTCTAAATGGAGTTCGAAAAGAAGAGAGGGAAGGAGCACAGGCAGATACTGCAAAATACAGTAGCTGTGGGTTTCTCATTTCAGAAGACAGATTAAAAATACAAAGAAACCACACTTAGATACAATACCAATGAACCAGAGAATGCCAATAGGAAAAAGAATATTTTATTCTTTTATACACTTCTTTAACAACCAAAATGTCCATTAAGCTGGTAAAATAACAATATATTTGGGCTTGCCACTCACAGAAAAGAGAAATCCTAAAAGATACATTTCAGGGAGAAAAATAATCAAGGATCCAGTCAGAGAAAAAAAACACAGGTTACCTTTAAACCAACGGTTCTCAAACTTCAAGCTGCATCATCTGAATCACCTGGAGGGCCTGTTAAAACACAGTGAAAATGTATTTTAAAAAAGAAACCAAAAAATTCACATTGTTAGGCCCCATCCCATTTCTGATTCAGAAGATCTGGGGTGTGGAATGCAAGAATATGCATTTCCAACAAGTTCCTGTGTGATGCTGATGCTCTTGGTCTAAAGAGCACACTTTTTTTTTTTTTAATCACTGCTTTAAAGAAATAAACATTATAGCCAACACCTGACTTTTTGCTAGCAACAATGGAAACCAGAAGATAGTGGAACATTTTCATGGCTCTGAAAAAGAGTATACACTCCTTTAACAACCAAAATGTCCATTAAGATGGCAAAATAACAGTATATTTGGGCTTGCCATTCACAGGAAAGAGAAATCCTAAAAGATGTATTTCAGGGAGAAAAATAATCAAGGATCCAAAGTAAAGAGTGATCAGAACTTACACCAAAGAGTCCAGAAATCAAAGAAAGCACACAAAGTGGCAAATGTGTGCATATAATGAAACTAAAAATGATTTCATATAATAATAATCTCTTCTGAGGTTTAAAAAAGACAGTTAACACACATGATCACAAAACCATGTAAATCAGGAGAGTGATAACATGCATCAGAAATCCACATTTAATGAACAAGCATGGATTAAGAATTCTCCAGGGTAACCACTAAAATAGACATAAATAAACTCAGTATGTATGTAAATATGTAGATAAATTCAAAATGTGCAGAGATAAAAAGTTGAGTAAAAAATACTCAAAAGAAAAGAAATTCAAAGAGATAGAGAAAAAACAAATTTAAAAACCAAATTTTTTAATACACAATGTTAACAGACCAAATGCTTCAACTAAAATAGATATTCTCAAAATAGAGTAAAACAACCCAGTTTTATGCTGTTTACAAGAGCTATCATAAACACAGGGATACAACAAGAATGGAAATAAAAAGAAGATATACAAGGCAAATACTTTTTTTAAAAATCTGGTTTAAATATATTAATATCAGACAATGAATTAAGGCAAAAAAGCTAATAGAGGAAGCTGAAGAATTATATAAGGAAAAGAGGTATAATCCAGTAAAAAGCTATGTATGTATGTGTGTGTTACATATGTTACAGCCTCAAAAACAGGGTGAGGGCAGAACTCTAAGGCGAATGGACTAGGCCACTACCAGAGCTCTCACTAATACAGTTCAAGCATTCAAGTCAGTAGCTACATGCAGACTGCACAAATATGAAATTGTATTTCTTAACTATAAAATCCAACCACACATGGGTCACATTGTGTGTCTCAGAAAATGCCATCAGTCTCTGACCACAGTGCAATGAAGCTAGCAAACAATAACCAAAAAATAACCAGAAAAAGTCACAGAAATGGAAATTAAAAGTCCCAAATTCACATGTCAAAGGAGTCATAATACTTGGTAGTATTTAGAACTGAATATAATAAAATACTATCGCTGCAGTTCTTTGGGGTGTGCAGGGTACCCGAGGTAAGAAATTGTAAAGAAACATGGCAAAAATTGTAAAAGAAAGAAAATTATAAAAACAGAGAGTTGTGAAATAGAAAATATACATATTATAAAGTGGTTCAATCAAGCCAAAAGTTCTTCGAGAAAAACATACTTGTCAAAATTCTGGCAGGATTTATTAAAAAAAAAAAAAGTACATGTAAATAAAAGAATGAAAAATGAGAAAAATCATTATACATGTAGCAAGCATTAAAAATATAAGAACACATTATTAACAACTTTGACTCTTTAATTTAGCCTTAGATAGAATGAATAAATTCCTTAAGAAATTTTACTTACCATAACGACATACAGAACATGGATGCCCTGTGACTTTTTTAAATTGAAGTATAGTCAGTTACAATGTGTCAGTTTTTGGTGTACAGCATAATATCCCAGTCATGCATATATATACATGTATTCGTTTTCATATTCCTTTTCATTAAAGGTTATTACAAGATACTGAATATAGTTCCCTGTGCTATACAGAAGAACTCTGGGTTTTTTAATCTGTTTTTATATACAGTGGTTAACCTTTGCAAACCTCAAACTTCCAGATTTATCCCTTCCCACCCCCTTTCCCCCATAACCATAAAATTGTTTACTATGTCTGGGAGTCTATTTTTTTTACAGATGAGTTCATTAGTGTCCTGTTCTGGTTTTTTTTTTTTTTCGTTGTTGTTAGATTCTACATGTGAGTGATACCTACGTTCTTTTTCTTTCTCTTTCTGGCTTACTTTGAATGACGATCTCCAGGTCCATCCATGTTGCTGCAAATGGCATTGTTTTACTCTTTTTAATCGCTGAGTAGTACCTATGGCTCTCTCTCTCTCTCTCTCTCTCTCTTTTTTAATAGACTTATTTTGTTTAGAACGGCTTCAGATTCACAGCAGAATTGAGCAGGATAGTACCTATGACTCTTAAGGGGACTGAAACAACAGCTTAAAAAATTTCCACAAAGAAACCTCCAGACCTCCATGGTTTTTCCTGGTACAACTGCCTTTTAAGAAACAAATGATCCTACTCTTAGGCAAAATATTCCACGGTTTAGAAAAAAGAAGGAATACTCTCACCCCACTGTGTGAGGCTGGCATATACCTGAAAACAGAAAAGGAATTACAAGCCAATATCACTCAAACACAGATACAAATCATCCAACAAAAATACTAGCAAACAGAAACCAAAAATGATAAAAAAAGTACGTATGCTTTCCCAAGTTAGTTAACTTACCAATACAAATTTAATGTAATGTTACAAAATCAATTGGTTTAATTCACATTATCAAGTAAATAAGAAAAGCAAATTTTTCATTCAGTCAATGCACGAACAGAACTAGCATTTTTCACAGACTAGGCATAATTTAAGGTGACTGAAATACATCAACATACCAAAGTAGATAAGGGAGAGGGGTATATCACTCATTAAAAGCCTTCAGCTGTTGGACAAAAACAGTCAAATTAGGTAGGAAAAGGGATCTTCCTTTACCTAATAAATACTATGCCTCCTCTTTCCCCCCGAAAAGCCTCCAGCAAACATTATTCAAATTAATTCCCCTTAATACAGCACTGCCTGAAGTTTGCTGTCCAAACTTCCACTTGCTACTGGAAGTCTCTAGCCTGTGCAGCAAAGAAATAATACAAAATGTGCAGGATGCAAAAGGGAAATATAAACATTTACCTACCTAGAAATAAACCCAGCCAAAAAAACCCAAAACAAAAATCCTTAAATCCTTTTTTGCTGATGCTCTTAAAACTTCATTGAAAGGCATCATAGAAGACGTAATTAATTGATGGTAAAATTCAATGGCATAATGATGCCATTATTCTCAAAATTCACATACAGATTCAACACAACTTGAAAACAAAACTCCAGTATGTGGAACTTCATAAACCGACTAAAATTTAAGTTACAATGTATATGAAAAAGAATGGGTAGGTTTACGAACAATTAGGAAATACATTTCTGAGAAAACATGAGCAGTAAAATCCACAAAGTAAATCATGGGGAAAGAGAAGGACGCAGTTCAGAATACAGGTTTCTGAGGTTTTGTAATCTTACTCTTCTTGGCCTGGTTTGTGGATTCGCATTATTGTTCTTTTGATTTTCTGTGTTTTCATTTTTTTGGCATTGTATGTCTTATGTTCCATTAAAAGAATATTTTAAGTGAAAAGGATAAATAGAAGGCATCAGACAGTAAAAACGCAAAATATTTGTAATCACAATAATTAATGCACTAACTCTCAAGTGAAACAACAACGTTGAAGCGAATTTTTAAATCTAGTTATTGGCCATTTACAGGACAGTCGACTAAAATTTAATTAAGATAGGTACGCAGAAAAGTTTAACTGTAAAAAGCATTCAAGACAAATGCTACAAAAAGAAAACCAGTGTGCTCCAATTAATACTAGGCAACATTGACCACAAAGCAAAAGGTGGGTAGTTTATCCTTGTTGTCTCCAATTCCTGACCCCCAAAAAATGTCCTAAACTCATTCCGGCCAGGCTTTTCCGTCCCCATCCCAAGACGTAAGGTTTTTTGGACCAGTTCACCACTGCCTCCCTCTAGTCGCTAAATACAGTGGTCCTAAACTTTGTCATAAGCGGTTTAATACCAATGATCACAGGGTCTATAACATACTCCTCACCTGGGTGCCTGGCCTCCCGGTTCCAGGTCCCCGTTCCCCCTTACTCCTCCCCTCCCGTGGGCCTTTCCTGTCCTCAGGAAGGCCGGGAGTAAAGGGTTAAGTGAGGAAGCCGGGGCTTACTCGACTGAGGGTAGAATCACGGGGAGCGGAGGCCCCGGAAGCTGCTGCCGAAGGGACGAGGAGTTCACACGTAAAGTCGAGTCGGCCGCGGGGACCAAAAGTTCAGAGGAAGCCGCAGTGGACCACCCCTCTTGCCCATGTGTATAGCGGCAATCGCCTCTCGAGAGTAATGGCTTCCGCTTCACTTCCGCCTTCTAAATGTCTAGGAACTTCATAACCGGCCTCTAACCCGGAAGCAAGGGGCAGAGAGTTCTGGGAAATGTAGTCCTCGAGTTTAGACGGCATGGCGGCAGTGCCTAAATGGGGTCTGTTGGTGGTGACGCACATTTTCCCCAATTTATGATTGTTGGAGTGCCTCTGGACCCAGTCTCAGGCTTCTTGTCGTTTTGTAATTTCTGTGCCAGCTGTGACTCTTACTGTTTATATACGAGACTCAAATTTCCAGCCACAACCCCACTCGTCTACCATGAATTCCAGACGGAATGAAATATTCTCTACGTGGATATTTTACAAACACATGAAAATGCCACAAATCAAACTCATGGCTCCATCTTCTCAACTTCGAATAATAGCAATCCCATCTTTCCACTTGTCCAAGGGAAAACACCCCAGGTCCAAGGACCAGGGTGTCTCTGGAGAGTGGTTTTGCCTTAGACTTTCATAGAGACGTATAGGAAAATTATAGGTGGGAGGATTATACATTTGGTTTTGTTATTGTAACCAGGGGAGTCTGATAGCCGAACAGGTAATGTTTCTCTCTGTCTACCTAGTTTGTCGGGGAGGAGGACAGTTCATCTACTCATTACTGAAACCAAAAAAAAAAAAAAAAAATGTGGATTTGGAAAGTGTGTCTGGCTTTGTCATAGGAAACAACGGGGTCTTTAGCGAGTCTTATACTCCTACGGGGAAGGGAGGCTCTTTGCACAAAAGCCTGGGAGGCGGGGAATTAACTGTCAGGTTTTCCAGCAGCACAGGTAAAACTCAATGCCGTTCACTCTCCCTTATGTATTATTTGAACCATGTATATAAATGCCTAGTTCACTCTAAGACGCCTTACCCCCGTCTTCAGTTTACCTCCTTACCACCCCACTCCCACCCCGCCCCGACCCTGCTAGCAGCGGTTCTCAACCGGGAACGATTTGGCAATACTTGGTTTTCGGTGTCACAACTTGGTTTGGGTGGGGTGCTTCTGGCATCTAGTGGTGGAAGCTCGGGATGCAGCCAAAAACCCCAAAATGCACAGGATAGCCTCCCATAACAGACTTAATACCTGGCTCCAAAGGTGAATAGTGCTGAGATTGGAGGCAAAGTCGGGGATGGGGGGAGTCATGGTGAAATCCCTCAACACCTCCCATTGAGAACCAGGGCTTTAGAAGTTGGGCGGAAACGTCTGAAAAACCTGAATTCCTTCTGATAGGCAGAAAACAAGCAAGCAGGCTCAAAGGATTTTTAAATGCGTCGTGATTTTCCCTTGGAGTTATTCATCAGTATTCATTTGTTATCGTTTATTTGAAACACTGCAGCTCAACCTGTAGAATTTTTACATGAGATTCATAAAACTTTAGTTATAAAAATTGAGAAAAGAGTCTCAGATTTCAGCTAAGAGCCAGGGTAGGATGAGGAGCAAAGTTTTCATAACGTAACGGACCACATAGTAAATATTTTAGGCTTGTGGGTCATAAGAAAAACTCACTTTCCCCTGTGTGTCTCCTTTCATCTCACACTCCACTCAGTGCATCACTTTTGACACTTCTGGCCACGAAGTGAGTGTATGTGGAGGGAGATTCCCCCCCCCCCCCCCACTAAACAATTAGAAGATTCTCTGGACGCCAGCTGAGTGTCCTGCAGTGTAATTCAATTCTGACTCTATCACCTGGAGATAGCATCCGACCCCTACAGGCAAGGGGCTCCGTTCTGGAACACTGCCCCCCTCCTCCCTCCCCCACTCACACATCAGAAGCCAATTTGCAAGTCCAGATTATTACCTGTGCTTCTGACTGACCAGCTATAAATCGGAGGTTCCCTTGACTGTCCCTTCCTTGGTTTGATTAATTTGCTAGAGTAGCTCACCGAACTCAGGAAAATAAGTTACTTACTTACTGCTTTATTACAAAGGATTCTGAAGGATATGAATGAACAACCAGGTGAAGAGATACACAGGACATGGTCCAGAAGGGTCCTGAGCACAGGAGCTTCTGTCTGGGTGGAGTTTGGGGTGCTCTACCCTCCCAACACATAGATGCTTTCCTGTTCGACAACCTGGAGGTCTCTGAACCCCATTCTTTTAGGCTTTTATGTTGGCTTCATTACCTAGATATGATAGATTAAATCACTGGTCTTTGGTAATAGGTTCAACCTCCAACACCTTGGGAGATGGAGGGGTTGGGGCTGTAAGTTCCAACGCTCTAATCAAAGCTTGGGCTTTCTGGCAAGCAGCCCTGAAACTCTCCAGGAGCCACTTAATCAAGAGTTATCTCATTAGCATACCAAAGACACTCTTATCACTCAGGAGATTCCAAGGGCTTTAGGAGTTCTGTGCCAGAAACCGGGAACAAAGACCAAATATTTTTTATTACACCATAGAGACAAGAAACAGCCCCCCCACCCCCCCAATTCATACAAGCATTCTCCCCACCCCACTCTCTGAGAGCACACGGAACACGCTGCAGAAAATAGGTACTTCTGCTTGCAAGGACAGTTTCATCCATAAAGCTGATTTAGCTGGTACAGAAATTTAGCTTCAAACCTAAGAGAGCATTGTTTTAATGCTCTGTATACAGGACTTCCAATGCTGGTAATTGTTGGTTGGGAAATTTGGGCCAACTCTCCAACTGAAAGGCAATGAAAATCTGCACGTAGTGTACATTTAGAAAACTGTGTCTAAAAAGCACCAAAGATCTAAATACTAGTAAGAAATCACTGCAATGGAATCCATTAAAACAGATAATAAAATGGTGGTTACCAGGAGCTCTGGAGAGAGGAAGTGGGAATGGGGAGATACTGGTCAAAGAGTACAAACTTCCAGCCATAAGATGAATAAGTTCTGGGGATCTAATTTACACTGTGGTGATTATAGCTTGTTTTTGTTTTTGTTTTTTGATTTTAGTTAATAATGCTGTATTATATAGCTGAAAGTTGCTAAGAGAGTAAATCATAATGTTCTTACCACAAGAAAGAAATGGTAGTTATATATTGTAATGGAGGTGGTAGCTAATACTGTAGTGGAAAGCATTTTGCAATATATAAGCATTTTGCAAACCAGTACATTGTATACCTTAAACTTATACAATGTCATATGTCAGTTATATCTCAATAAAGGTGGGGTGGGTGGGTAAGGAACTGGGAAAGAGAAAGAAAAGGGGGGAAAAAAAGAAAGGAAAAAAAGAAATCACTGGATGAGATTAGGAGAGGACAAGATTCCAGAGAGATGAGCCAGACACTGGGGCTGGTTTTACCCTTGAGATAGTCTAGAAGAGGCAACTGAGGGACCGGTGTGAGTTTTACCTAAGTGTCTGCAGGATTAGGGTAAAGACTAACAGTCCCCCGTCTTTGGGCTGGTACCCCAAAAGGGTGTCTCTGAGGAACAGAGGGGAACTGGAAGCAATCCAGTAGGGACTGCAGCCAGGTTTCTGATCACCTGGGAGACACCAGAAAAAGCTCGTGTAACTATAGTGCGTTACTGTCAGACAAAGGAAATGTTAATGCAGAAACACCCACAGGAGTGGGTATAGCTCAGTGGTAGAGCGTATGTTTAGCATGCACAGGGTCCTAGGCTCAATCCCCAGTACTTTTATTAAACACACACACACACACACACACACACACACACACAGATAACAAAGGTAACTTCCTAAAGATCAAAAGATTGGATGCAACAAGAAGACATAACAATTCTGAATTTGTACTCAATAGTCCATTGAGTAAATTACAAGTAGAAACAGTCAAATTCAGTATCACACTGGGTGATTTTTAACATCTGTCACTCCATAACTGATAAAATAAGGAGAACAAAAAAAATCAGTAAAAATAAGATTTCAGCATGATTAACCAAGTCGACTTATTGGGCGTATATGGAAAATGCACTCAATCGTTTTCGAATCCACATTGATCTTCCAGCACAAACAGTTCATCTACCAAGTTTGACCACAAGTGCTGCATAAGGCAAATCTCAATAAATTTCAAAGAATTAAAATTATGCAGTGTATGTTCTCTGGCCAGAATGCAACAATAGCAGAAACCATTCACAAAAGAATGAAAAGAGATCCTCCATGTATTTGGACACTAAGAAGTGCACTTCTGTATAACTCATGGATTAAATAAGAACTCTCAATTGACTTTATTAAAATCTGTTTCTCTGCATAGATTCCAGCAGGAATAAGGAAAATGAAGATGACTCAAAGAGCAAGAGGGGGAATGAGAATTGGTTTATCAATTGTGAAAGCAAATTGAGTGTTCACTACAAGTCTATTAACACATGAACTGCACAGTCGTTGATTGTTTTCCTCTAGCTTTCTTGAGATATAATTGACTTTTTTTAACACCTAATAATTATTCATTTAATTTTACGAGTGCTTAATATAGACAAATTTCTGCACACATGTATTAAATTATCTTATATACTCCTAGATATATGATATATCCCTAACATCACTATTAAGTGTGTAGTATTTTACCTATTTTATAGGTGTTGAACTGAACTCAGAGAGTTAAGTTAGTTGATAAATGACAAGTAGTAAAATACAGGTTAGAGGGATTGAGTACAAAGATATTTGACTTGAAAACCCATGAGCAATCACTTTGCTAGGAGAATTGAATAAGGGAAGAGTCAGGAACTCTGGCATCATAATACTTCATTCCATTTGACTCATTCTAGAAGCCCACACCCAAGGCAGATGACAGAATCATGAGAAGGAAAGTGTCCCAGAGATGAGTTTCCTCAAGGATCCCTTCATGTCTCTGTTCCTCAGGTTGTAGGTGAAGGGGTTCTTCATGGGAGTGACCACCGTGTACTTCACTGAAGCCACAGCCCTCCTGGGGGAAAGAGTAGCTGCAGAACCAAGGTACACTCCAACACAAGTCCCATAGAATAAGAAAACGACAGACAGGTGAGACCCACAGGTAACAGGTGGAAAACGCTTTATACTTTCCACCAATTGATGGGATTCTCAGGATGGAGGATACAATTCTAGCGTAAGAGGAAATTAAAGCTGAGAGGGGACCAACACCTAACAGGCTAGTCACCAGATACACCAGGACGTCATTGATAAAGAGTATCAGAACAGGTGAGTTTGAGCATCTTAGCAAGTTTACAGAAGAAGTGGGGGATTTTCAAGTCTGCGCAGGACAGTCACAACACCATCAGACTGTGGAGCAGGGCGTTCATAACGCTAATGAGCAGGGAGAGAAGAATCAGGAGACCACAGAGGCGGGGGATCATGATGACTGTGTAATGAAGAGGGTGACAGATGGCCACATAGTGGTCATAAGCAATGATGGTCAGGAGTAAATTGTCCATACACATGAAAAACCATGAAAAAATACACCTGAGTGAGGTAGCCTTGAGCAGGTGATGGCTTTGTTCTCTGTCTGGATGTTCACCAGCATCTTAGGGACTATGGTGGAGATGTCCACCAAGGACAGGTTAAAGAGGAAGAGGTACATAGGGATGTGGAGGTGGGAGTCAGAGATGGCGGCCAGGATGATGAGCAGGTTTCCAAGCACAGTGACCAGATACATGGACAGGAGAGAGATTTATAAGAAAATGTTGAATGAGTCTCTCTATTGTGTCTCTTGCAGAAGTGTTACACTCATAGAGGAAATTCCTGCCTGTCCCTTAAATCAAGAATAGCTAATGCTTTTTCTGTATAACTGGTTTATTTTCTATTATAAGTCTATGTTTCTCTTATTTCTTTGGCTGCTAGGAAGCTTAAGAGCCAGATATGTGAACCATGTCTAGAAATTCAGGAAGAGTCATTTTATCGCCTATTTCTTTTGACTAATTTTTCCCTGGTAGTTTTGTTGTTTTGTTGTTAATGGAGGTACTGGGGATTGAACCCAGGACCTTGTGCATGTTAAGCACACACCCTCCCTCTCTGTGAGCCAAGAAATTGTTTCCACTCATGAGTTAGGTGCCATTATTATACCCATAAAAGAAATGAAGGAACCAAAAATTAGGGTCAGTGGTTTGCTGGGAAGTCGGTAAATGGTCTGCTTTGTAGCACTGGTCCATTTCTGTGGTGCAAATTCCCCCCTATCCCCAGATTCAAGCTACCAGTAGGTTGTCACTGAAGGCAGAGTTGGAAGGAGCTGTAAGGTCAGCTCTGCAGAGGGGACTTCAGCTCACCAGGGAGAGGGGGTTCTCTATTCTACAAACTCCTCGAGCTTATTCATGCCTTAAGGACTTTGTTTCTCTCTTTTTAAATGTCTTCTCCTAAATCTTCCCATAGTTGGCTTTTGTAATTCAGATTGTCAAATTCTTTTTTTAAAAAGCACTTCAAATGTTAGTAAGGAAAGACTTTGTTTTTTTCTATTTTCTTTCTTTCCTTTTTTTTGTTTTTTGTTTTCTCTCTTTTTTTTCATATTTAACAAATGCTTTACTGTGAAAGTAGCTTTTTCAATGTCCATAATATAGATACACTTTCACAATCCAATAAACAACTCAAAAAGTTTTACAGCACAAGAGTAAATGTAAGTTTCCAATTTGAATGAGGTCTAAAATACATATATCAGGACCCTGATCATACAGAAGGATAATATTCAAAGGAAGCTCACAGTTCAGAATCATCCTACTGTTTTTGTGGAAAACCCACAGCAAATTTTTTTGTAATAACTGGATTTAACAGTATTATAATTCTAATGAACAAGTTAAATCAGGGATCTCTAAATTTTGGAATCCCACTGTTAATTAACTACAAACAAGTATTAGCCCACATCCATCACCAATGACTCAGATGTTTCTTTGTAATGAATTGACCATTACATTTCCGAAGTTCTGAAATGGCCATCAGACCACAGAAAGACACTTCTCTAGGCTCCTGCTTGAAACCAACAGCTTCAGCAGACTGCTGGCCTTGATTCAGGGCCAAAGGAAAGACTTTATTAAGGGGGACTGTTGCAACAGGAAGAAGAGTAAAGGGTTAGCCAGAAATAGCTGAGGGAAGGAGCAGAGAGACAAAGCTTTAAGACAGTGGACCAGTGGGGGAGGAAGGGAGGGGCTCGCTAAAATCTGCTTTGTGGGCGGAGGTGGGGTGGTGGTGGTGGAGGGCTGGAGGGATGGGAGGGGTGGGAAGGTAGTGGGGGGTTGGGAAGGTAGTGGGAGGGTGGGGGTGGGCGGGGGTGAGGGTGGAGCGTGGGGCTGATGGTGGATGACTGGCAGGGTGGGCATGGTGCAGAAGTGGGGGAGTGTACTGAAACTTAACAAACTGCCTTATTGTAATACCAGGAAAGATGAGGCAGAAAATGGTTTGTTGTCAAGTGCGTGGAAGTGAGGTGGGGATCTGTGCCTGACGCAGAGCATACAAGTTACAGTGCTGGGAGCTCTCATAAAAAAAGGGTCTCCCTGTCCTAATCAGTCCAGCCTAAACTCTGTCAAGCACAAAGTGTGATCAGCCTTGTCAAGGTCTCAGCTGGAACGTCAGCTCCCCAAAGAATGCCTGTGCTCAACAATTATAGGTCATTTAATACGCATTACCATCTACTTTTCTTCCAACATTTGCCATCTACAAAAACTTTTGTTACTTACTTGATTTTTCTATGTATGTGTATATATATATGTGTGTGTGTGTGTCTATAGTTGTTTATTTTACATTCCTGGTATTTAGGATAGTGCATAGTATACAGTAAGTACTCAGTACACATTTATTTCAACGAATGAGTGATAATTACCCTGTAAAAATATGCAACCATTGAGACTTCCATAGGCAGGGAACCACTCTACTGCAATTTTTGAATACAGGTAGGTGGATCCATGGTTGACTGAATCCGAAGTTGTGGAACTAGTGGAATCCGAAGGAGCTGGGCCATTTTACAAAAGGCGCTGCAGATGCTAAGGAGGACTGAGCTTGGCGTCCTCACTTAACACAATTAAAAGAAATTAGGGTAAACAGGGCGTATTCTTTGGACTGAAGATAATCCTATATAAAGTTCACTGTGTAAATCTAGTCCAGGCGAACAGGGTGTGTCTTTTAATCCTGTCATCCTTTCAATTTTATCATAGATAAAAGTCGGTGACCTTGTGCACGCATTCAGACCGAAAGCTTGCTGTAGCTGAGACGTGTCTGAATACCAGCCTGGCTCAAGCTGACTTTCTGTGTTTTGGTAAGTAATGAATAAGAACTTGTGGCGGGGTTCCCCACTGCCCTTCACTTTGTAAGATAACTTCTTAACCTGCAGAATGTTTGCTCCTGACTATGAACATCAGGGTGTGTGTTGAGGTTGAGGTATCTTGTGAAATGAAAATTTTCAATTGTTTTTGTTGGGTAGGCATCGACTGAAAAAAAATGCTCAGTGTGAGAGTTGCGAGTTAAATTTTATTTAGGGCAAAATGAGGACTGTAGTTCAGGAGACAGCCTCTCAGATAGCTCTGGGGAACTGCTCCGAAGCAGAGGTGGAGGGCGGTCAGTATATATGTGATTTTAGTGAAGGGGGGATACGTGCAATGGAGCACACGCTTTTGGCAGGACGTTGCTAGGGGTTGCTGCTCGTCACGAGGGGCAGATGTCTCTGTTAATGATTGTAGTGCTTTTCTAACTATGAGAAGATGCAAGAAATTGGGCTCATAAAATCTCCCAAAGAATATCTAACTATCTGAAAGCCTGTTCTGCCAGTTTTTCCCAGAGCGCAGCGTGCCTCATTCCTGATCTCCTTCCTCCCTGCACTCCTTTCTGTGTCTGTTGAAGGTCAGTGACCGCAGTGACTAGTGACTTCATCCTTGTAGAGGCAGATGGCGGGCATCAACTTTTCATCCACATAAGTTTTGTGCACAGGGTGTCAGGTGGGCAATCGATTACCTTTTTAATCATGAGTTCTACTCTCAAGAGGTCAAGCAAGCTCAGCTGATGTAACAACTCCCCACACTGGAAAGTCAAGAGATTCTTAAACAAGTGATGCAAATTTCATGAAGGTACTACCTGAAATTAGAGTTCAGTTGACTCTGTATGGAATGAGTTTTGACCTAGTGTTGTGTTAACTAAATATTTATCCTCCCACCACCACCAGATAAAACATAATGAAGACCAATTAAGTATCAACTTTTTTTTTTCAACTTTGGTTTTAAATGCAAGAGATTTGGTTACAAGAGTAAGAATTTGATGCCTCTTTTACTTGAATAGAATTCACATTATTTTAAAAACTCACTAATAGATGTCATTGCTTTTATCATTTACTGTCACATACGTGTCAGTAACATATCATTTTGTGTGTTCACACTAGAAGATTCTCAGGGGAGTTTTTGTTGCCTGTCGGTGGTCTACGAATATTTATTACATGCCTGCTCTGAGCTTGTTACAGTTTGCTCAGTCCCATGGGTACAATGGCAAACAGAATTTATAAGGGTTTGGTCCCCTGGAGTTTGCAGCGCAGCCATTAAGCCTAGGTATATGTGATAGCTGATTTTGAGTTATTTTAAATGAGGCCGTGTCAGTGGAGGACTCAATCTAAGGGTTCAGAAAGTCTCTTGGAAAAAAAAGTTTTGGAAGCCGCAATCTGCAATCTTAGAAATGACTGGGATACAGTCAGGCGATGGGCTGGGCTGTGTTGGGGTTAGGAATAGGCAGGGCATTTTAGCAGGAGGGCTCTGCACATGCAAAATCCTGGGAGCAGCTTAGAGCTGGGACTGTATCAGGAAGTGAGCAAGACAGGACTTGGCTGAAAAAAAAAAAAAACAAGAGAGGAGAAAGGTGAACTAGATTGCAAGAGTCCCAGCCACATGACCTGTAATCTTGAAAGCAAGTTTAAGGCTTAATTTCAAGGCTGGTAGGAAGCCATTGTGAACAGGGGCACCAACGATTAGATCTGTGTTTAGCAGTCAGCAGCATGGTGAGGCTGGAGTACTGATGGATGAACTTGACTGTTGGAGAAAAGGAGGAGTATTGAGTTTAGGAATGAGTGGTGGTCATCTAGACTCCTGATGGTTGCAAAGTAGAACAAAGTGATGACGCTGGATTGAAGGTGCAATCCGTACTCATTAATTTCTTCACCCAGAATACTGTATGCTTTACAAAGTGGCTGGTGATGTGCTAGTGACTGGGCACAGGGTTTTAATAAGACCACTCTCTTGGACATTATAATCTGGTGGAAGAGGAAGAATATAAGTAAGCAAAGAACTAAATATATAATTATAAATTGTGATGATGGCTACTTAGGAGAATAGAAAGAGCTCTTAGACAATAACACAGGAGGAGACTGGCTTTATATTGAATGTGGGGCTCACAATAAAGGTGATTCTGAGGAAATGTCATTTAAACGGACAGAAAAATAACAAGGAAGAATCATCCTTGTGTGGCAGGGGATGGGGGCAGGCGGGACAGCTCAGTAGTTGGGAGGATTTTTCTGGAGAAAGCATCATTAAATGATCAGATTTGGGTGGATCCAGAGAGAAGGTCGTGGCTTGGATTAGTCCGAGTGTCGGTTTCTACTGTGGTAGCGTGGAGAAGTCTATAAAGAAATAATTTTAGGTTCGGGTGATTGCTGCCTTTAGAGGATGGGGGAGAGAGAGCCTCTATTTTAAAATTTCAGTGTCTATTTTGGGCTGAGGCAAAGGAGTCAAGGATTCTGTGGGTTTTAATTGACTCCAGTCCACAGGAGAGGAGAAGGGCTTATCGAATAATGAATCTTCAGTTTCAGTTAACAATAGCTGCGGGGTGGGGTAAAGGGTGTGATACCAAGGATGCCTTCTGCCTGCTCTGAATACCTAGCGCAAGTGTTTGAAGTGAAGGTTCTTTGGAAGAGATAGGTTCCGCCTGATAAGTTTCATCAGAGGTGCCTACAAAAAATGTTAGATGGCCATAGTTGAAAAGGCAACAGGCTATATGGCTCTAAAGCTTAAATTTGAGATATCAAACTGGCGATTTGGGTATAATGTGCATAGAGATAGAAATTAAGTTCAAAGGAATGCTTATAGAATACAGAACACACAGAATAAGGCAAGAAGTAGGGGCCAGGACTGAGCCTTGAAGACAGTCAACAGTGGGAGAGGAGACTGTAGAGGAGTCTGTAAGAGAATGACCAGAGAGATAAGACTGTGGTCACGAAAGCCCAGGGAAGAGAATAATTTATAGAAGAGAGTAGTGATGGAATTTCTGAGGGACCGACTAAGTCAAAGACAGGCTTAAATTCTCCTAATTCCTTGGCAGTTTGGCAGAATGGTGTCAATGAAGTGATGGTGAGATGGAAACCAGGTTGGAGTGTTAAGGGAGGTGAAGAAATGGAGAGGATGAGAGGGTAGATACTCCTTCAAGAAGTTTGGTGGAAAGGAAGAGAGATTGAGCAGTAACTGGAAGGTTAAGTGGGTCTCGAGGCATGAATTTGTTTCAAGATGGGAGATACTTGATTACGTTTCAGTGTTAAAGGTATGAGGACAGTGGAGTAGAAGTTGATGGTGATGGAAGAGAACAAAGGAATAATTAATAAAGCAGGTTTTCTGAGAAGATAGTGATTAGATCAGTGGATCCTGGCAGGGCAACTGTCCCCTAAGGGCCATTTGGTAAGACCGGGAAACACTCCGCCCACTTCACAACTGGAAGAGATACTGCTGCCATCTAGTGGGTAAAGTTCAACAATGCGGCTAAGCATCCTATAATGTGCAGGATGTTACCCCCATAACCAAGTGTCCAGCTCCTAATGTCAGTGGTGCCATGGATGGGAAACCTGGCATAGCAAAGTAGGAGATGCTGACTTTAGATAAGAAGGCAGACATCCTTGTTTGCAAAGTGCAAGAAACCATGCTGTTGTGGAACTACTTTTGAACTAGTGGCAAGAAGATGAGAAATCTTTCTCATCGTTGTTATAGTTTCTCTGGAAAGTAAGATGTAAGTAAGATCATTGCTATTGAAGAGGCAAAGTTGAGACCATACGGAATTCAAAATCTTGGAGAAACTGTGAAAAGGTCTTAGGGAACTAGGAGATTGAATTGCCTGTTGGGCTTTTCCTTAGTGTTTAGGGTATGTGGCCTGAAACTTTTAGTGCTTCCCGTATAGCTGGTTGGGTAAGACTTACCCAGGCAGAATAGACAATGGTTGGAATTATTCAAGCCAGGTGTTACGATAGGGCAGAGAGGAATTTGAGGTTTTGGAAAATACATTGTTGAAGTGACGGCCCATGGCATCTCATGTAGTGCCAAATAAGTGAGGGTTATAAATAGCAAGATAGGAGGGATGGGTAGCTTGGAAGCTTCTATGAGGTAGGAGAGCGGATGGAATACGAACTGAAACCTGAACAAGTTGGATGTTTAGGTACCGTGTTCAGAAAGTGGGATGTCTGACTTTTTGCCTTGGAGAGGGCAGGAGTCTCAAGTGATGGTAAGTTGAAAGTGTGTGCTTGAGATGTGGAAGCCATGGGTGTTTGCTAGTTTATGCCCAAGAACATGAAATCATATTGAATCAAAGCAGGGATGGGAGTTCAAATGATGAATGGGAGTCAGGTGTCAGTGACTTTAATAGGTCAGGCCTATATGTTGGTGCTAATAGGTTGAGAAGCCAGTGAAGGATTTCAGTGGAGATGGGATTTTTGATAAGTGGTGGGTAATGTGGTTTGATAATGTAGAGGATATACATTAGGGCTGGGAAAGTCAAGAATACCCACCATATTGTTTTTAGGTTGTACATGACATGCAAAACAAAGACCCAGGATCAATGACAGCTTGAATCTGAAAGGAACACATCCTGATGCACTGTGATGAAATTGTCCTAAGTGCCACGGAGACACAGAAAGCACGTTAATTCTCCTGTTAATGTTTCTTCATTTCAGAGCCCTGCCTGGAGCGGACCATAGGAACAAGAAGAGGAGCTCTTGGTCTCCTGGTTGCTGTCTGTGCATATTTACTACTTACAGACTTGCAGGATGGCAGACTTACATCTGTCCACAATATTTGGTAGATTGACTTCACCAGGATTAAGTGGACTCTGCACCTTAGAGTGGGCACAAAGGAAGGGAGCTGAGTAGCCACAGAGAACTGAGAAGAAGGGGTTGAAATGAGAGGAGGTGGGGATGGAGCTCTGTGAACCCTTGGAGCCCCAGAGTTTGCTCATGGCTGATTCAATGCCCTTTTGGGACCCTGGAGGAAGGGCACATGTGCATGGTGGGGAGAGGGGAGAAAATTTAGGGATGGCATTTCCTTATCCCATTTATTTGTTTTATAAATCTGGGAAAGATAACAATTCAACCTTTCTGAATTTCAGTTTCCTTTCTAAGAAAATTGAGACTATAAATCCATTTCTCATGGATAGCAAAGTACCCTATTTTCTGACTCTGGTTGGAGAAGATTGCTCTGGCTAATATGCATATTGCGTGTGTGTGTTTGTGGGTGTATGTGTGACTCAGGTGATGTCGGACAATTTCAAGCCTCGTGAATGTTTGCAATAACGCATGTGTCTAGATGCTCATGGCACCCTCTTCTCTAGCTCTGCCCGTTCAAGACCCTTCCTGTGCCCATGAGAGAATCACAGAGGTAGAAAACTTCCACTCTGGGTTACAGGTGAGTTAAAACTTTTTCTTTCTCCTAAAATACTTCCCATTCCCTAAGGTGAATGCATCTCCTTCCAGTACTCTGGAACCTCACAACCCAACCTGCGTTTTGAGACTTATGATGGTTCAGGGACTTCCAAAAAAAATTAATCTATTACCCTGCTAGTTACACTTTTTAGGCATCCCTCCTGCTTAGTCCTGTTAGTAAAATAAGTAAAAAGTAAAAGGAGGTTGTAAGACTGTCTTAGCTTCAGAAAATGTGTGGCCACTCTTGGGAAATAATTTTTTCATTTAGCAAACATTTCTCTCATTCTTGCTGTGTGTTCATGTCTCTGACTCTGAAGATAGAAGTTAGTAAGACTGTGAAAACTCGCAGGTTAGGGATGAAGAGACATATTTCATCATGTGTTAGAGATGCCTTAAATCCTTGCCTCGATGAGATCCCTTAAGGAGTGGACATGAATAGAGAAGGGGAGATTCTGAGAACTGCGTCCTGGCTTGAATAAAGAAACCTCAGAATCTTGAGTTTACTGTGAAAGAGTCTTCCATCTCTAGCACTGTTACCTGTGACCCCCGCCCCAGGAACACTTTTAGGGTTGGTTGCTGGTTGAGACAGAATGTGTTGATATTTTAGAACTCAATAACCTTTGAGGATGTGGCCATGGACTTCACCCAGGAAGAGTGGACATTGCTGAATTCTTCTCAGAGAAAACTGTACAGAGATGTGATGCTGGAGAACTATAGAAACCTGGCTTGGCTGGGTAAGTCTGGCAGGACCCTGGGATTGATTTACTGAGTTGGGGCATGGATTTCTGGGATGAGCAAGCCCCAGTCACCTTGTGATGCAGACTGTGGGCCTTTAAGAAAAACAGCTATATTGAGATATAATTTCATATACCATCATTTACCCACTTAAAAGTATACAGAACAATGTTTTGTTTTTATTATATTCATTGAGTTGTGCAGCCATCACCACAAATTCCAGAATATTTTCATTGCCCTGCCTACAGGGTGTTTCATTCTTCCCTTCCTGCAACCCGTGGTGACAACTAATCTTCTTTCCTGTTTTTTTTTTCCCAAGTTTTTTTTTAACTTTTTTTTTGGTAGGTTTATTTGTTTATTTCTGTTTGGAGGAGGTACTGGGAATTGAACCCGGGACCTCATGTATGTTAAGCAGGCGCTCTACCACTTGAGCTATACCCTCCCCCCAGCTACTTTCCTTTTCTGTAGATTTGCCTATTCAGCATTTCATATTAATAGACTCGTACCACATGTGGTCTTTTGGGACTTACTTCTTTCACTTAGCATAATATTTTCGGGATTCATCCATGTTGTAGCGTGTATCAGTACTGAATTCCTGTTTATTGCTGCATAATATTCTCATATGTAGTTCTACCATGTTTTGTTTATCTTTTCATGAGTTGATGGACGTTTGGATCTTTGACACTTTGCTATTATGAATGATGCTGCTACAAACATTCACATACAGATTTTTGTAAGGACATGTTTGGCTTGGCTGTGCCTAGAAGTAAAATTGCTAGGTTTTTTGTTAACTCTATGCTTAACATTTTGAGGAACTGCCAGACTGTTTTCCAAACTGGTTATATCATTTTACATTCCCTCAATGTATGCAGGTTCCTAATTCTCCACAGTTTTACTTATTATTTCCTGTCTCTCGGATTATAGACATTCTAGCAGTTGTGAAATGGAATCTCATTGTGGTTTGGATTGGCATTTCTCTAATGATTAAGGTTGAGCATCTTCTCATGTGCTTATTGACCATTTGTGTATCTTCTTTGGAAAAACATCCATTTAAATCCTGTGCTCAGTTAAAATTTGGATTGTCTTTTTTTTTGTTCCTACTGAGTTGTGAAGGTTCTTTATATATTCAAGATACAAATCCCTTTTCAGATATATATTTTCCTTCATTCTCTGTGTTGCCTTTTCACTTTTTTGATGGTATCATTTGCAGCATTAAAGTTTTAAATTTGGAGAGGAGGGTGTAGCTCAGTGGTAGAGTGCATGGTTAGTATGCATGAGGTCCCAGGTTCAATCCCCAGTACCTCCATTTAAATAAATAAATAAACCTAATTATCCCCACCAAAATTTAAAAATAATGCTTGAAAAAAGAAGTTTTAAACTTTGATAAAGTCAAAGTTATGTACAAATTTATGTATTTTTTTCTGGACTCAATTTTATTCCAATGGTTTGTGTTACCCTATGCCAGTTCAATGCTATTGATTGCTGAGCTTTGTAGTAAGTTTGAAATTGGGAAATGTGAGTTCTCCAACTTTACTTCTCTTTTTCAAGATTGTTTTGACTATTCTGGATCCCTTGCATTTTCGTATGAACTTTAGGGTTAGCCTGTCAATTTTTGCAAATAATCCAGGTGAGATTTTTGTTGAGGTCTTCTTTCAGTTCTGTCAACAGTGTTTTGTAGTTTTCAACATCTAAGACTTCGACTTCTTTTGTTAAATTTATTCCTAAGTATTTTCTTTATGATACTTTGGCAATGGAATTGTTTTCCTTTTTAATTTTCAAATTTAAAATTTTTAAATTTTTCTTCCAATTTTATTGAGGTGTAATGGCATACAAGACTGCAAAAGTTTAAGGTACATAGCATAATGGTTTGACTTACATACATCATAAAATGATTAAGTTTAGTGAACATCCATCATCTCATAGATACAGAGTAAAAGAAAAAATGTTTTTCCTTGTGGTAAGAACTCAGAATTTACTCTCAAATTTCATTTAACACTCAGCAGTGTTAATTATATTAATCATGCTGTACGTTTCACCCCTAGTATTTACCTATCTTATACCTGAAAGTCTGTACCTTTTGACCACCCTCTTTTAATTCTCCCTCCCTCAACCTCCCACCCCTTGATAATCACAAATCTGATCTCTTTTTTTCTGAGTTTGTTTTTAAAGTATGATTGACTATAACACTGTGTTAGTTCCTGGTACACAGCACAATGGTTTTGATATTTTTGTACATTACAAAGTGATCGCCATGGAATTGTTTCCTTGATTTCATTTTCGGCATGTTCATCGTTGTTGTATGGAGATACAGTTGATTTTTGTATACAACTTTTTACCTTGCAATGTGTTGAATTTATTAGTTCTAATAGGTTTTTTGTGAATTCATTCAGATTTTATATTTACAAGCTCATGACACCTGGAAATAGAGACAGTTTTTCTCCTTTGTAATGTGGATGCATTTTATTTCTTTTTTCCTTGCCTAACTGCTCTGGCTAGGCACCCCAGGATACTGTGGATTAGAAGTGGCCAAAGTGAATATCCCTTTCTTGTTCCTCATCTTAGAAGGAAAGTTTTCAGTCTTTTTCCATTAAGTATATTTATTTGTTTAAAAATTTTTTAATTAAAAATATTTGTGGGGGTAGGTAATTAGGTTTATCTATTTATTTATAACTTTTGGTGGAGGTACCAGGGTTGAACCCACGACCTCGTGCATGCTAGGCACGCACTCTACCACTGAGCTATACCCTCCCCACCAAATATATTTATGATAGATATTTTTAAATCTTTGTCTGCTAAATCTGAAATCTGGGACCCTCAAGGACATTTTCTGTTGGCTGCTTGTCTTCCTCCTGTATATGTGGGATAATTCCCTATTTCTTTGCACGCCTCATTTTTTTGTTGTTGAAAACTGGACGTTTTAAATTATTTACCAACTTTAGTAGTGGATCCTCTTACCATCAACGTTTGTTGTTGCTGTTACCGAGCCAAACTCTGGTCCATTCCCCTGATGCACAGCAAAGTCAATCTACTGACACTGGGTTACGGCAAGGTAATATTTATTGCAGGGCACCAATCAAGAGAGTGGGAGAAAAGCCTCAGTTCTACTCCAATCTGGTCTTTGAGTGAGGGGTTTTTTAAAAGATGAAGAACAAAGAGGCTGAGGTTAATCATCACCTTATGACATTTCTTAATCATAGTTTCAGAGTCAGGATGTCTCTGGTTTAAGATTCTGTGGCTGGGTCCGTGATTTGGGAGTCTGTTAGCTCCTCTTGCCCTGGAGAAACAACCTGAGTTTGTACGTTAATCATGATATTTATAATAGCAACTTTAGTACATTAATAATGTTGTCAAAAACAGCAGTTTTAGTCATCTGATGTTCAGATAGCACAGGATTGAGGTCAGAGGGGATAAGAAAGAAAGAGCATGAAGTCCCTGATAGATTAATCGTAGGCTTGATAGGGGAACTCAGTTTTAGGGGGATTTGGTTTCATTGCTGTCTTTTTTTTCCTTTTTTCCTTTTTGGTGCTTATTTGTTTAGTGACTTTTCTAGGCGAATTCCAGATTCTGTATTCCCTGCAGTATGCAGCCACAGTGTATTCTCCTCGTGTTTTTTTTAAGCACATATTTAAAAGCCTGACTTCTGGGAGTCACTAGCT
Source organism: Vicugna pacos (assembly GCF_048564905.1). NCBI lineage: Eukaryota > Metazoa > Chordata > Mammalia > Artiodactyla > Camelidae > Vicugna > Vicugna pacos. The sequence continues at coordinate 25,540,987 of NC_133008.1, read as the reverse complement.
GGTCATTATAGTTTAATCGTCCACCAGTGATTGGTAAAGATTTTCTTAAATGCCTTGCCTGTATCTCTTCCACCCTTTCCCAAGGGGATCTACAGGAAAGTCACAGCTTTAAGCTCCAGGCAACTAATAAGACAGTCTTAGCGCTCACTTCCTGCTTGGACAGGGTCTTTAAAGTCAACCGAAGGTGAGTGACTTGGGACTTACTCTTTCCTGGATCTTTCCTGGGCACGTCCGTCACCTTGCTCATGCACTTAGCCTTTTAGATCCCCAGGAACTTGTTGGAGCTTTTCAAAATTCCATGTTTTCTGGTTCTCTTGGTTTTCCTTTCAAATTTCCATCCAGTCTTCTGTAAAATCACAGCCTTAAGCATTTGGGAATGTTACTCCAGGTTGCTATTGTTTTGGTAATACCTTGAAGTTAAGGGCTTTTTTTTTTCCTTCTAGGCTGAGTTCTGAGTAAAATAAAATAGCCACAATACCCTGAGTGTAGAAATTTTCTAGAGAGCTGCAAGTTTAGAAAAAAATATATTGATTGATTGACTGTTCTGGGGATGGTTCTTTTAACAGAGTTCCCAAAGCAGTCGGACCTCTCTGTTGAGTGTAAGGCTGCTGGTGTTGGCCACGGTGCCACCGAGCTGGGGAGGGCAGAGGTATGGGAGTATTCTTAAATGTCACAGAGCCTCTCTTAGCAGGATCCAGTCATTTCTTTTGGATAGACAGTTTTCCATTTGTTGCTTTGGTTAATCTCCAAAGTTCTGAAATGATTGATTCTAGTTTTGCCCACACCATCATTTGTTGTTTTAGTGGGAGGGCAAGTTAGCCATGGTCCTCATTCTATCATTCTGGAAGTTGATCTTCCAAATGCTTTACTTTTGCCTTCTCTATTAGAAGTTTGTCATCATTTTGCTGCCTGTGAAGTCACAATTGCCCATCTTCAGAACCTCAAAGACCAAGTGGTCACCACAGTTTGACAGTTTTTGCTGTACTCTGCATGGTCCTGTCATGTGTATTGTTCCCAATTACAGGACATCAACTCAGCAAACCTCCTCTCATCACCCAGATGGAGCAGGAAGATGACATGGAGGCAGCAGAGAGAAGGACTCACCAAGACAGCTGTCCAGGTGAGCCGTGGTCATCTGTGAATGTCTTGCCTACCAGGTCTGGTTGGGGTGAGGAGGAGGTACATTATGAGATGGCAGTTAAGAAACTTAAAAAAATACCCTTTACATTTAAGGGGAAAGCAGAGACCATGTGGTGTGCTCTTCCTCGTGTAGTTTCAGCTTCCCCTCATCTTTCACTTTTTACCTATCATTTCATACTTTCCTGTGCTTTGAGAGAAAGACCTGGCTTGCTCTTTGGTATTTACATTTGAAATCATTATCTGATTCTTCCCACTTTGCATATGTAATAACAGCCTTTACCTGTCAGCATGACTTTCAGTCATGATAGAATCATTCCTTAGTAAATGACGTGAAATACTAAACAAGGGAGGTACCATTAATTACTTTCATCATGAGTGGCTTCGTCTTTCACATTGTTGTCCTACGTTTAGGGTCAGTAATCAAAGGGAAAGCCACATGGGCCTTCCTTTTTTATTTATTTTTTTTGTCATCATCATCTCACCACTCCACGCTCTAGAAGCTTGAGGTGATGTTTCCCGTTTGTTTCCGATTGGGTCTGGGCATTACCTGCTTTTTGTCAACATATTGTCACTTGTCTTTTCCAAAACTTTCCCCTACTTTGTTCAGGTGAAATGATTCTCCTTAAAACCAAACAATCACCGAATAAGCAAGGTGTTTTGGAGAAATGCACACTCAATGGCAAGAAGGTAAGATTCAGATGGGGTAATTTCTTGTCTTCCGCATGAGAAGTCTAGAATTCTATATAACCGAAAAGAACTAGGGGGTGATTGAGGCAAGTGGTATCACTCACTTCACCAACAGAAAGCAGCAGATTCTCTAAGTGTTGATTGGAGGGAGATTCATAACCTAGCTCCAAAAATGGTTACAGAGAATCTCCAAAGAAAATGTTTTCATAATGGACTTAGATATTCAGTGTTTACGATGTAATTCATTCTAAGGCAGTTTCATGTTAAAGCTGCTGAAGAGGCTTCAGTGGAGCCATCTGGTATACCAGTCAGCTTATTCAAGCTGATAAACTCAAACTGCATATTCACTAGGAAAATGTTAAATTCTAATACTGATAAAGTGATTGTTAGACATGTCAGAATTTATATTGGGGGAGATTCTCAATCAATATAATGAACATGATAAATCTTGTGATCAAAACTCATATTTTAATCAACAGGAACAAACTCACAGAGGCAGTCCCACTAAATGCAGTGGAATTGTTGAAGCTTTGAGCATGAAATCTAGCATTGCCCAGAATATGAGAATTTTCCCTGGAGAGAAACCCCATCAACACCTTGACTCTGAAGAACCCCTCAGAGATTGTTCACATCTTAAGCCACACGGGAGAATTCTTCCTGGGGAGAATTCTTATGAATGTAACAAAGATAAAAATGCCTTCACCAGGAGCCCTTACTTAGCTGTGCACGAGGGACAGCGCAGAGGAAAGAAACCCTATGAATGCAGTGACTATGGGAAAGTCTTAAATTCAATCTCACATCTTGAGAAGCATGAAAAAAATCACATTGGAGAGAAATCTTTTGCATGTAGTCAGTGTGGTAAAGTGCTACAGAGCAACTCGTCCATTCAGTTGCACATGAGAACCCACACTGGAGAAAAGCCTTTCAAGTGTAATCAGTGTGGGAAAGCCTTCAGCTCCAGTTCTTACCTTACACGCCACAGGAGAATTCACACTGGGGAGAAGCCCTATGAGTGCCGTCACTGTGGGAAAACCTTCAGAGACAGCTCACTTCTCAGGCAACACTCGGGTACTCATTCAGAAGAAAAACCCTACAAATGTAATCAGTGTAGCAAAACCTTCAGTAGAAGCTCTAGGCTGTTGATGCACCAGATAACACATACTGGGGAGAAACCCTATACATGCAGTGATTGTGGGAAAGCCTTCAGTGTTCTCCCATACTTTAAAAGACATAAGAGAATCCACACTGGAGAGAAATCTATTGAATGTAGCCAGTGTGGAAAAGCACTAAGCAGTCAGTCATCTCTTAAGACACACCTGAGAATACATACTGGAGAGAAACCCTACACATGTGATCAGTGCGGGAAAGCTTTTAGACTGAGCTGTACCCTTATCACACACAAGAAGATTCATACTGGAGAGAGACCCTGTAAGTGCAATGACTGTGGGAAAGCTTTCAGGGATCACTCATGCCTTAAAGAACATGTACGAATTCACACTGGAGAAAGACCCTTTACATGTAATCAGTGTGGAAAAGCCTTCAGAGTGAAATCTTTCCTTGTTTTACACAAGAAAATTCACATGAGGATGACACCTGAATGTCAGGAATGTGGGAAAACCTTCCGCGGTCTCTTATCTTATAGGAGACATATGAAAAAACACACAAGGGACAAGAAACCTTTTAAGTGCAGTGAGTGTGGAAAAGCTTTTAGCAGACATGCGTCCCTTACAATACACAAGAGAACACACACTGGGGAGAAACCCTATGAGTGTAATCAGTGTGGGAAATGCTTCAGTGTAAAGTGTAACCTCAATGTGCACAAAAGAATACATACTGGAGAAAAACCCTATAAATGCAGTGTTTGTGGGCGAACTTACAGTAAGCCCTTATCCCTTCAGCGTCATGAGAGAACTCATGCAAAATAAATCCCCTTTTAATGGCATCCTCTTTCAGTGAACTTTCAGACTTTAAGACTTACAGCCAAATAAATGCTAACCAAAGAGATCTGGTTGTGAGGAATGTGAGAAAGCCTCTGAGTCATACATTTGTGAAAGAAACCTAAGTTATGCAATGACTGCAAAATCTATTCATTCATTATCCCTTAGAAGATTTGTGATAACACTGAAGGGGAAATCTTTTAATATTGTTAAGGCTTGTTTCTTGAGAAAAATAAACACCTAATGTTTTAAGCCACCATGTTTTCTGTGTGTTCTTTTGGGGGTGTGTGTGTGGTGTGGTGGTGGTGGTGGTGGAAGGTTTTTGGTTTTTTTCTAGCTGACTACAGTCACCAACCAGTATGGTGCACAGAAGATCAGTTTTTTTTAATCAATTTTTATATATGGTAACAAAATTGAGTATTTGGTACAGGAATGTATGTTTAATAGATATTTACCTATTAAACAAAGCTTTTTTGAGAAGGGGTGTTGAAGTACATATGTATATAGTTTTAAAATATCTTATTCAGTTTCTTTTCATAAATGTTGCAGCAAACTTAATTTTCAGCAACAACGTTTGCGAACCCTTTTCCTATATTGTCATCAATCACTGTCATCTTTTTTTTAATTGAGGGCTAGTTGATTTACACTGTTGTGTTAGTTTCTGGTGTACAGGATAGTGATTCAGTTATATATACATTCAGTTATTTATATTATTTTCATGTTTTTCACTATAGGTTATTACAAGCTATTGAATATGGGTCTCTGTGATATACAGTAGGACCTTGTTGTTTATCTATTTAGTATATAGTAGTTTGTATCTGCTAATTGCAAGCTCCTAATTTATTCCTCCCAGATAAATCTCTTAAGCTGTGCTTACATATCATCCATACACTTACACACTTTATGTCTCCTAACCTACCATTTGCTGCACAAGGTCTGTAATGAATCTCCCTGTGAAGATTATGAATGGTTAAATTCTCCTTGGAATTCTGAGCTTTTTACAGCACATTTTGTTGGTTTCATTTAACATGTCCAAGAATGCACAACTCCATGAATTTTTATAGGTACAACAGTCTATATTAACTCCTACAGACACTGGTCAAGATACACAACATTGTCAGCACCTGAGAATTGTCTTTAATGTTCTCTTTCCATCACCAATCACCCTGATTCCTCTCACCATGATGTAAGTACTCTATGGAATCATGTATTTTTAAAACAATTTTATTGAGGTATACTTTAACATACCATACCCGCCTCTTGGGAAGTGTAAAATTCAGTCATTTTTGGTATGTTTGCAGAGTTATGTGCATTCTTGTACCTGATACCATATGTTATCATTCGTGACTGGCTCCTTCTGTTCCACATTTTGTTTTCAGGATTCATTTTTGCTGTTTTATTTAGAAGGAGTTTAATTCCAGTGTTGCATAGTTTTCCACGGAATGGATATGAACACTTTATCATTTAACCATTTTGGACATTTGAGTTGTTTATAGCTAAGGTAGTTTAGTTCTGCCATGAGCATTTTTGTATGTATCTTTTGATTCACAATTGTATATATTTTTGTTAGGAGTGCAGCTTCTGGGCTGTATGTAATACATACGGTCATATAATACTGCCAGTTTTCCAAAGTAGTTGCACCAATTTACATTCCCAGTATCTTGCCAATATTCCACATTGCCCTTTGCATTTTGCCCATTTTGATGAGTATGTAGTGCTATATTTTGATTGTTAAGATTTTAAAAACTTTTATTTTGAACTACTTTCACCCTTAGAGGAAAGTTGAAGAGGTGGTACAGAGCACTGCTATATGTTCCTGAGGGTTTCCCAATATTAATGCAGTCAGTTTAGCAATTGTTTCCTTTGTGATAGTGCTGCTTTGTGATTTCTTTGAGGTTGTTGATTTATGTCTTTTTCATGCAACCTCTAAATGCCTCTCCAAGTAATTAGTGAATTGGTTTCCTTGCTACTTCTTTCCTGCAGTAGTACTAACCTCATTAATATAGGGACTTTAAGAAAGGAGAAGTTTTCTTAAGTGAAGATGACATGATACATTCTTCACATCTCTGAGGCTCTGTCCCTGTGGGGACTTACACCACCCTGGTTCTCTGGTCCTTTAGTGATCATCTCTGGCTCAGAGAAGGCTGGGAATTGGTCTAAGGAGAAGCCCATCTCTTCCCTTCAGGGTAGATCCAAGAATCCCAGAATGAGTTTCCCTGGAGGTGAGAAGAAATAGGTAGGAAGAAACTGACAAATACCCGTCCTCTTAGGGTCAGGAAGCCAGCCATCCAGGAGTTCTCCCTTCTAAGAGTTGTGCTCCTTAAGGATCTGAGCTGCCTTGGGGAAGAAATGACAGTACACATTTGGCTAATGAGGAGCTTTGGAAATTGAGCCCCTGGGGTCACAGAGACTGCAAATAGTCTACCTGTGACCGTTCTACTCAACAGCCCTACTCAGGTCAGGAAACAGCACACTGCTGTCTCCTTCTGAGGTATTCCCTCTTGCCCAGGAGCCGATTTCCTTACTTGGACCACCTGCCCTTCCTAGGGACAGATTTTCTATCCCCGTCTTTCAATATCCAGAGGAAAGGTGAATTACTCATGGATGGCTCCAGTGTAATCTGAAGTGCCCCCAATAAATGCAGTGAGAAGTGCATTGAACAATTTATCTTTTTTAACCAGCCTGTCTGGAGGACATCCAAGAGGTAAGAGAAGGTTCAGTGGAGTTAGGTTATATATGAGATTCCAAATTTTTTATCCTTTTCTTCCTATATGCACTTTCCTGCCTCCGTCCAATTTGCAATCAGCTTTCATCACTTATGGTTCCTATCCTACTCTGTCTTCTAAATTCCAGGGAATCCTTCTCCACCTGAGCATAAATTATCCCTTTCAGAAATCTGGCAGATATTCTCCATTTCTCTAGTTTCCGTCCTTTTTTTAATTTTTTGTTTTTGGTTGGTTGGGTTTGTGTGTGTGTGTGTGTATGTGTGAATGGGGCTGGGGTGGAGTGAGTTTAGCTTCTCAGTTTTCCCATTCCTAGTTCCAGAATGGGTTAAACACAAAAGTCAAAGTGATTAAATATTTCAGAAGACAGTATGTGAAGGTATTTTTATGACCTCAGAGAAGTTAAGCATTTCTTAAGAGGATAACACAATCCAAAAGTTAAAGACTGAGAAATTCAAGCACTTTAAATGTAAGCAATTAAAACAAGTGACTCAAGAATGAAAATTTGATGAAAACAAATATATGTATATATATGCATGACTGGGACATTGAGCTGTACACCAGAGATTGACACATTGTAACTGATGATACTTCAATTAAAAAAATTTTTTAAAAGAATTAAAATTCAGAATTGTTCTTCCAATATAATGAAAAAATCAGGGCAAATAAACTTCCAGTGAAATATTTCCAAATATTTCAATATCACCCCATCAATATCAATGTGATTTTATTCTCAGTACAGAAATAAACAACATTTAATATATTCCAGTACTCTTCAAAAGTCAGTCCTTCTCCCCTGCTCCCCTCTAACCACCATTCTACTTTCTATCTTTATGAATTTACCTATTCTAGGTACTTTATAACTGAAATCATACAATATTTGTCCTTTTCTGCCTAGCTTATTTCACGTAGCATAATGTTTTCAAGGTTTATCCATGTTGTAGCCTGTGTCAGAATTTCATTCCTTCTTATAAACCTGAAATAAATAAATTTCACACCTACAATTATAACCAGGCTTTCTAATATCATTGATTACATAGATATGCATTGGTTATATTTTTTTGTGTGTGTGAAAAAGGAATACTGGAATTCAGTTAAAGAAGGATGATGTGTCCACATCACAGTGTTGCACTATACGTGAAACAGATGTGAGCAGAAACAGGTGGAGAAGTGAATGGTGAACATTTGGCCTCATAAGCATCAGGGAATCAACAACCACTTTGGATTTTTCCATTATATCTTCTTGGTCTTTAAGAATTTGTACTGCCCTGCCATCCAGATGATAAAATCATTTGGCCAATGAGGACCTTTGGATATTGATCCTCCAGAGGTACAGAGACTAGAAATTGTGTGTGACAACCTCACTCAATAGCCCTTCCCTGGTAAAGAAACAGTACACCTATGCCTCCTCCCGGAGATGATCCCTGTAGCCCAGGAGCCTGGTGCTTCACTCAGTCCCTCTCCTCTCATAGAGCTTCAGTCTCCATCATTCAACATCTAGGAGAGACACATCATTGCATCTCTAGGAGAGAGTCCATCCTTGCACGGTGACATCATCCAGGTAACCTAATTTCCTCCTTTGATGTTGGGAAATGAGGGCAGGGGTTTTACTACAAATTTATCCAGGGGAAACCATGAGGAGAGTACATGCATAAAATGTTTAGAACCAAGGCATTCACTTGCCTATTGCCTGTCTTCTGTCTTGACATGTTCCCTTGAACCCCCTCCAATCCTCAAACAGCTCTCCTTCTGTGAGTCTCCTACTCGCTGTCCCCAATGGCGAAGACTGTTTTCCTCAGCAGGAATAGGATCATTTACAAACATGATGATTGCTTGAATTGTTGCTACTATTTAATTTCAGCTTTGTAGTGGTTTCAAGGAGAAGGAGTCTTGGGCAGTTTCACCATATCTTCCAGTTCTGGGTTTTCTTTTTTATTATTATTATTTATTTTTTAAATTTTTTTGTTGATGGGGAAGGTAATTACGTTTATTTGTTTATTTTTAGAGGAGGTACTGGGGATTGAACCCAGGACCTCATGCATGCTGAGCATGCACTTTACCACTGAGCTATACCTCCCCTCAAGTTCTGGGTTTTATTTTTTTTTATTTTATTTTTTTTCAAATTGCTCACATTGGAATTTTAATAGAAATCATTAGCAGTTTATAAACAGTACATATGAAACAGCCTAGAATATTTCCCAAGTTAGAACTGAAAACACAGCATTTGTAGCTGAGAGATGAAAGTGCAAATTCTGGCTTAGACATTGAGGAACTAGTACTTGTTAAAATCACATGATTTCCCAGCAATTCTCATTTTTTGGTGTAGAGCCATGATCAAGGTAATCAAGGTAATAAATAAAGATTTGTATGTAAATATACATAAATAGCATACAAAATTGCTATATACAGTCCAGTGCTATTTCAAATGTTGATGTTTTTATTTTAATTCCTTCCAGTCACATGAGCTTCTGCCAAAGGGCAGTAAGAAAAACCGGCATCACATGTTTTCAGCATCTCTTATGTCTTTTCTTAAATGTATGCTTGTACATTTCCTTTTTGTATTTATTCCTCTTTTTACGAAACCATTGCTTTATCTGTTTTTCTGTCATGCTAAACTGAAATGCCAGGGATGCAGTAAGTGCTGTTGTGGGATTTTTGATTAATTTAAACGTTGCCCAAAGAGTGTGCATGAGAGGTTTGCCGACTATCCTGTTCCAGGGATTTTGTTCTTCATTTTCCTCTTCTTTTTCTTCTTCCTCCTTCTCTTGTTCCTTTTCCAGTTTCCCCTTTACATCCTCTTCCATTTCTCCTTCATCTCTTTCTGTCCATCTTTTCTTTCCCCCTTTTTCAACCTGAAGATGTGATTGCTCAGGATTTTGATCATGAGACATCGCTGGTTGTTTCTGTACAGCAGGATCGTCTGAGTTGTGTAGGAAGCCTCTTTCATGTCTCTCTGTGCCCTGGAGATGTTGCAGTTGGTCATCTTGTGCTAAAATTTGTAGTACTGAACTCATGGTCTCTTCCAAGCTCATGCCTTCGACGTCGCCCTCCAGGGGCTGATTTACATTGCACTTCAGGCCAGTGCAGTTCTTCTGTGAACTAGATGTGCCCGTGTGGCTCCAACTTTCTAGTTTTGTGACATTGTCACCAGCTTCCAGTGCTTGATGACAGAGGTCCATGATTGTCTTGCTTTGGGTTTTCTCCCCTAGATGTTATCAGTCAATCTCTGCTTGATTTTCAGAGAGAAAATACTCAGCACCAGTTTTACCAAAAAAAAAAAAAAAGGTCTTGAAATATCAGGAGCTCTCTCCACCTTGAAGGCTTTCTTCTCATGGCTTCCAGGACACCATCCTTTCCTGAGATTCCTTCTGTGTTGGTGGCTGCTCCTTCAAAGTTTGTTTTTTTGTTCCTTCTCTTTCTTCCTGGACCTCCTACATCTCTTAGGGCTCAAGTTCTGGGTTTTAAACACACCTTTGTATTGTCTCTGTTGCAGGCTTTGCGTTCCCTGGGAAAGAGGTGGCCATCCAGATAGACTCATCAGCCTGACTACGTGAGTCTCTCAATAAAGTTACCAAATGTTTGAAATAATCAGAAAAACACAGATAGTGTGATTTTTAAAATGACCATTTCTCAACCCTTTCCAGAGTTCACAAATGTTGACACGCTGCTTTATTAACTTCAGGTCTTTTTTTCAAAGTGACATGCATATGGAAGGCATCCCTCCCATCCATCCCTTCCCTTCTCGAGATGGTGTTTGCCTCTTGTGATGCTCATGCTGCTGATTAGGGACCACATCCTTCCCATCAGATTCATCAACAGCATGGAACCCAGAAACCAAACAGATGTTTCAGAATTTCTTCTCCTGAGACTGACAGAGGATCCAGAACTAAAGATCGTCTTCTTCAGACTGTTCCTGTCCATGTACCTGGTCACGGTCCTGGGAAACCTGCTCATTGTCCTGGCTGTCCTCTCTGACTCCCACCTCCACACCCCCATGTACTTCTTTCTCTCCAATCTGTCCTTTACTGACATCTGTTTAAGCACATCCCTGATGCCAAAGATCCTGGTGAACATCCAAGCACAGACTCAGAGCATCACATACACAGGCTGCCTCACTCAGATCTGCTTTGTCCTGACTTTTGTTTGTTGGGATAATTTTCTCCTTTTAGCAATGGCCTATGACCGCTATGTGGCTATTTGTCACCCGCTGAGATACACAGTCGTCATGAAGCCTCGCCTCTGTGTTCTGCTGGTTCTGCTGTCCTTGTTCATTAGCACTGCAGACGCCCTGCTCCACAGTCTGATGGTGTTGCGACTGTCCTTCTGCGCAGACCTTGAAATCCCCCTCTTCTTCTGTGAAGTTGTTCAGGTCATCAAACTTGCGTGTTCTGATGCCCTCCTCAATAACATCCTGATACATTTTTCAGCCTATGTGTTTGCTGGTGTTCCCCTTTGTGGAATAATTTTCTCTTATATTCAAATTGTCTCCTCTGTTTTGAGAATGCCATCATCAGGTAGAAGGTATAAAGCTTTTTCCACTTGTGGGTCTCACCTCTCAGTTGTCTCCTTGTTCTACGGGACAGCTTTTGGGGTGTACATCAGTTCTGCAGTTACTGACTCTTCCAGGAAGACTGCAGTGGCTTCACTGATGTACACGGTGGTCACTCCCATGATGAACCCCTTCATCTACAGCCTGAGGAACAGAGACATGAAGGGAGCTTTGAGGAGACTCATTGGGAGGGTACCCTCTTCTCTGTGATTATATCATCAGTTTTGGGATGAGTTTCACTAGAATAAATCAAAGTTAAAGGAAACTAATGAGCTAAAGTGCCTGACCCATCCATCACAATTTCTACTTAAATGAATAGATAACACAATGGCTAAGTGCATTTTAACTTAGGGTTAAAACCTGACTTGATTTTTTTTTAGCTCTTTGATGTTTAATACAAGATTTCTGTTCTCTAAGATAAGCATTTGGTTAGGGTCTATAGAAGCTGAATCTGAGGCAGATGTTCTTGGAATAGTGATTTTGTGGGCAATGTCTTCAGCACAAGGGAAGTGGTAAAGGTGGATAGGTCAAGGGAAGGATTTAAACAGGTCCATGATCATAGCAGAGACTAGAATCTGCCTGACTGCATGAATAGCACTATGTGAATTGCACCCCAGAGTGAAGCCTACTGTGCGACATGGTGGTTGATCTTTTGTACTCCAGTTCAGGAATTCCTGAGATGGTCACTAGTAAACTGGACATTTATGGAGCAACATCTTCATCCACAATACTCAGCTTCACCATCTGTAAAAGTGCTATGATTAGATTATCCCAGTGGTTTGAACTAACTGAGAGAGATTTGAACTTGATCAGTAAGGAAGCCTTTCTTTCTAAGAAGAGAAAGAAATCCTGGCTCTAATATACTCACACGACACTCATAGTAAACATGGGAAATTTTATTTAAAATTAGGAATACGGAAGGGCCTTTCCTCAATTTTAATTGTTAAAATATCATATACAAAGTAGTGCTTAAAATATATGTGTAGGTCTGCAAGAACAGTAACATAATAGCCATGCATGTACCTACCCTGAAGTTAAAAATAAAGCAATGCCATCATTGTAGAATGCAACTCTTCCTCAACTTGTATCACCCTCTTCTCCCACTGACAGATACAACCCTGAATGTTTTAAACAGTAAATGAATGAACTTTATTTTTAGAGCAGTTTTAGGTTTACATCAACTTGAGCACATAGTGCAGAGTTTCCATGTACCCACTTCCCCTACATGTACCACCTCCCCAATATTGACAGCCTGCTCCAAAGTGGTCCATGTGTTACAATTGATGAACCTACGCAGACACATCATTGTGACCCAAAGTCCATAGTTTACATCAGGATTCACTCTTCTTTATTTTTAAAAAAATTTTTAAGGGAGGTAAACCCAGGACCTTGTGCATGTTAAGCATGTGCCCTGCCACTAAGCTATACTGCCCCTCCCCAGGATTCACTCTTGGTGTTGTACATTTTATGGGTTTTGACTGATGTATAATGACATGTATCTATAATTGTAGTATCGTACTGAATGGTTTCACTGCCCTAAAAATTCTCCATGCTCCACCTATTCATGCCTCCCTTCCTACTAACCCCTGGCAACCACTGATCCTTTCACTGTCTCCACTGTTTTGCCCTTTCTAGAATGTCATATAGCTGGAATCTTACAGTATGTAGCTTTTTCACATTGGCTTCTTTCATTTAAATGGTTCCTCCATGTCTTTTCATGGCTTGATAGCTCGTTTCTTTCTTGTGCTGAATAATATTCCACTGTGTAGATATACCACAGTTTACCCATTCACCTGCTGGAGGACATCTGGGTCTTTCCAAGTTTTGACAGTTATGAATAAAGCTGCTATACGCATCCATGTGCAGGTTTTTGTGTAGACATTAGCTTCCAATTTATTTATTTAGTTTTGCATTTACTAAAATCTTTCTTTTCTTTTTTTTTTAATTAAAGTACAGTTACAGTGTGTCAATTTCTGGTGTACAGCACAATGTCCCAGTCATGCACATATATACATGTATTTGTTTTCATATTTTTTCATTAATGGTTATTATAAGATATTGAACATATTTCCCTATGCTATATATACAAAAGAAACTTTTAAAAATCTATTTTTATATATAGTAGTTAATAAGTCTCAAACTCCCAAACTTATCCCTTCCCACCCTCTTTCCCTGGTAACCATAAGATTGTTTACTATGTCTGCGTGTCTGTTTCTGTTTTGTAGATGAGTTCATAGTGTCCTTTTTTTTCTTTAGATTTCACATATGTGTGATACTTGATATTTTTCTTTCTCTTTCTGGCTTACTTCACTTAGAATGACAATCTCTAGGTCCATCCATGTTGTTGTAAATGGCATTATTTTATTCTTTTTTATGGTTGAGTAGTATTTCCAATTCATTTAGATAGATGCCAAGGAGTGTAATTGCTGGATTGTATGACAAGTCCATGCTTGGCATTGTAAAAAACTGCCAAACTGTCTTCCGAAGTGGCTGGCCATTTTGCGTTGTCACCAGCAATGAAGAGAGTTCCTGTAATTCCACATCTTCACCAGTATTTGGTATTGTCAGTATTCCAGATTTGGGCCATTCTAATAGGTGTGAAATGATAACTAATTGTTTTCATTTGCAGCTCCCTAATGATATAGGTTGTTGAACATCTTTCAATATGCTTATTTTCCATCTATACATCTTCTTTGGTAAGGTGTCAAGATCCTTGGTCCAAGAGAGAGAGTATAACTCAAGTGGTAGAGTGCATGCTTAGCATGCACAAGGTCTTGGGTTCATTCCCCAGTACTGCCTCTAAAAGTAAATAAATAAGTAAACCTAATAACCTCCCCCTCCAAAAGAACCAAAAACAAAAACAGTTTAAAAATAAAATAAATATTTTTTAAATAGAAAAAGACCTTTCAGCCATTTTTAAAATCACTTGTTTGTTTTCTTATTGTTGAGTTTTAAGAATTTGTTTTATATATATATATTTTTTTTTAAGAATTTTTTGTATGTTTTAGATAACAGTCCTTTACCAGGTGTGTCTTTTGCAAATATTTTATCCCATTCTGTGGCTTGCTTCTCATTCTTTTCACGTTGTCTCTTGCAGAGCAGAAATTTTTAATTTTAATGAACTCTAGCTTGTCAGTTATTTCTTTCAAAGATCATACCTTGACGATATATCTGAAAAGTCATCATCATATCCAAGGTCATCTAGGTTTCCTTCTATGTTACCTTCTGGGAAGTTTATTGTTTCACATTTTATATTTAGGTCTGTGACCCATTTGATTTAACTTTCGTGAAGGGTGTAGTTTTTGTTTAGATTCAGTTTTTTTTGCTTGTGGATGATGTCCTGTTGTTCCAGCACCATTTGTTGAAAAACATACCTTTGCTCCATTATATTGCCTTTGCTCCTTTACAAAAGATCACTTGACTATATTTATGTGGGTCATCTCTGGGCTCTCTGTTCTGTTCCAGTTGAGCTATCTGTCTATTCATTCACCGACTTTCTCCACCTCAACTGCAGTTTAGTGCCTGACATTAATTTTAAAGAAATTTCTCAGTCATTATTGCTCAAATATTGTTTCTGTTCCTTTCTCTCTTACTTTGCATTGTGCTATTCCTGTTACGTATACGATACAACATTTACAGTTGTCCCACGGTTCTTTCTGTCCTCTTTCTCTTCACTTTTAAGTTTTAGAAGTTTGTATTGTCACGTCCTCAAGCTCAGAGATCCTCTCCTTGGTTGCGTTCAGTCTACTGTGAGCCCATCAGACGCATTCTTCATTTCTGTTACAGTGGTCTTGGTCTCCAGCATTTCTCTCTCATTCTTTCTTAGAATTGACACCTCTCTGTTTACCTTATCCACCTGTGCTTGCATGTTTTCTACTTTCCCATTCAATCCCTTAATATATTAATCAAAGTTAAAATTCCAGCCTTGGTGCTGTATCTGATTTTGGTTCTGACGCTTGCTCGGTCCCTTCACACTTTGCTTTTGCCTTGTGCTGTGCCTTGTCATCGTTGAAAGATGGACAGGAGGCATTAGGTAAAGGGAAGGAGGGTGAAGAGGCCGTCAGCAAGGGAGTGGTGAGGGGTGGGGGGAGGGGAAACGCTCAGTCCTGTGACTGGTCTGTCTTTCAGGAGCCTCGTTCCCGGGCCGTGAACTTCACAGGTGCTTCTCAGTTTTCAGGTGGGACAGGCTGGCGAGAGAGGGCTGGAGTGGGCTGCTTCCCTTCCCCCAGGTCAGTTAGGCTCTGATGAAACCCCGGCGGGTCAGGCGCTGGTTAACGGGTTTGCCCTGAGGTCAAGCCCGTCAAGCAGGGCAGCGCTGGCCGTTGCCCGCGGCCCCGCCAGCAGCGCGAGCCGAGCTGCCCCGGACGCTGCGAGAGCCCGGGCTCAGCTCGTGCCCGTGAGACTCGTGAAAGCGTGGCGGTCGGAGTGACCGGGTCCCCCTCAGTTTTTGACTCTCAGACTCGTCCACGCTGAGCCTCCAGGATTCGTTCCTTGAAGTTTCGGTTTTCCTACGAGGACGCCAGTTCCTGCAGGGGTTCCTGCTCTGGTAAGTCGTGATTACCCACCTGTCTCTTCAGGTTTGAGAGCAGTGGTTTGCCCTGTGACCTCGCTTCTCTGACAGATGTAGGGAAAGTTGCTGGTTTTTCAGTTTGTTCAGCTTTTTACTGGTTGTGAGGGCAGAGTGGCGACCTCTAAGCTCCTTCCATGCAGGACTGGAAAGTGGAAGTCTGAAGTACCAGTTTTATGTCATGGCTTCCCATGAATGTGAAATTGTGTCGCAGAATAAATACCAAGTTCTTCTTTCCTCTTGCAAAGGTTCCTTCTTTCTTGGTTCAGTGCCGCACTGGAAAGGGCCCACGTTGTATTACTGGAAACTTTTAATGATTAACGTTTCAGTTGTTTTCTTCCAATGGTAGAAGAAATGTGCTTTTTGAAAGTTTCATCTTTAGCATTTCATGTAATGGTTTTTATATGTATGGTGCAGAGTGAAAGCTGTACATTTAAAATTTTTTTTTTACCCTTTGGGTGCTTCTGGTCTAAACTGCATTTTCTCCCTCTTATGTAGCAAGCATTCTTTCTGGTGTAGGATGGCAAAGCCTGGAGAAAAAGCATTAATGCGATTCCACCGTCCCTGGTAGTCTCTGAGGCCTCTGGAAAGTTCTAAACCACTAAAATGCAAATATGCACCCTAAGGGTGAGTTTCACAGTATTTATTACAACAGGCATTAAAACACTTGTAAGCAGACTTTTTTTCATTCTCTGAGTCAGACTGCTGCTTATTCATTTCAAAGAGTCTAAAGTTCATTCCAGTTGTCCAATTCTACACTTTTTTCCTTCTGTTTTTCTCATCCAGACATGAATGGGATCATGGCTAAAACCTTTTCTGTCAAGACCCTGCTGGGCAATAAATCGCTTTCTCTTTTAAGCAGTAAGTGATTTCGTTTCTCTCTAATCAAGGCATCCAACCTGACTACACTTTAATAAAATACATATATACAAAAAAAGATAGTGCCTTATGAAGGATAATATCCAAAACCACTAAAAAAGTTTTTTTAATTATCAACAAGAAAAAAATAGGCATCCACATTGTTGCATAAATTGGTAAGACAAACCCAAGAGAAACGGGACTTGAATACTGCTGTTAACCTTTATTTCTCTGCAATTATTTTTAAATACCAATGTCTTATTACTTTTTTTGAAGTATGTTGATTTACAATGTTGCTCATTTCTTTTTAAAAATTTTTATTTTTCATTGAAGTTTAGTTGGTTTATGATTTTAAGTTAATTTACAATTTTCAAGCGTATAGCAAAGCAATTCAGTTATACATATACATGTGTATTTTTTTTAGATTCTTTTCCACTATATGTTATTACAAGAAATTGAATATAGTTCCCTGTGCTATACAGTAGGTCTTTGTTGTTCATCTGTTTTATATATAGTAATGTGTGTGTATTAGTCACAGACTCCTAATTTATGCCTCCCCTGCCCTTTCCTCTCTGGTAACCCTGGTTTGCTTCCTGCGTCAGTGGGCTCACGACTTTTTGATACTTGGCGTCATCTCTGCTTCTGCTACCAGAGAATGTTTTGTCCAGATTCAGCATCATCTGTGATATATTCTAAGTTTTTTTTTCTACCATCTCATTTTTTTAAATTTATTTTTTATTGAAGTATGGTCAGTTACAGTGTATCAATTTCCGGTGTGCAGCATAATGTTTCAGTCCTACATATATATACATATATTCATTTTGATATTCTTTTTCATTAAAAGTCATTATAAGACAGTGAATATAGTTCCCTGTGCTATACAGAAGATTTTTTTTAATCTATTTTATATATAATAGTTAGTATTTGCAAATCTCGAGCCCCCAGTTTATCCCTTGCCACCCCCTTTCTCCCCGGTAACCATAAAATTATTTACTGTATCTGTGAGTCTGTTTCTGTTTTGTAGATGAGTTCATTAGTGTCTTTTTTTTTTTGGATTCCACATATGAATGATATCATATGATATTTTTCTTTCTCTTCCTGGCTTACTTCACTTAGAATTAAAATCTGCAGGTCCATCCATGTTGCTGCAAATGGCATTATTTTATTCTTTTTTATGGCTGTGTAGTGTTCCTTTGTATAAATACCCCACAGCTTCTTTATACATTCATCTGTTCACGAATATTTTGGTTATTTCCATGTCTTGGCTATTGTAACAGTTCTGCTATGAACATTGGGGTGCATGTATCTTTCCAAATCAGAGTTTCCTCCAGATATGTGCCCAGGAATGGGATTGCTTCATCATGGGGTAACTCTATTTTCAGTTTTTAAAGGAATCTCCATACTGTTTTCCAAAGTGACTGCACCAAACTACATTCCTACCAACAGTGTAGGAGGGTTCCCTTTTCTCCACACCCTCTCCACTATTTGAATTGCAGATTTATTTTAATTGCTGTGGTTTTTTCTCTCTCTCTCTTTCCATTTATGTGCTTATACTTTATCACCTAACAGATTCACAGTAGCCCTTACCAATTACCTGTCCTGCAGCCTTTGGATTCAGTCTGATAACCAATCCCTGCTGCTCGGTGATTGTGAATATCAACAATCCAGTCACCAAACCATCGGGAAGCTTCATTCAGTTCTGCCTTAGAGGCTTGTTTTGAAACTTTCTGCTGTTCTAAGTCTAGAGTCCCCGTCCCAGGAAGTGTCCACAACTCTCGCGTTCACTCTGGTTTCTCAATAACAAACCTCCACCTGAGCTATAGGCTTTTTAAACTTTATATCTCTATGTCTTTTGAAATTTTCCACTACTTTACATGTTTGAAGCAAATGTGGGATGAAGCAAATTTTACATGTTTGAGCAAATGATAAGGGATGACATTACAGCACTATGTTGTCTGAAGTTGATTTTAATACATCAAGAAATTGTAGGTTAACAAAGTTTATACAGTAGCATAAACACGAGAAAAATAAATTGATAAACACATGAAGATACTGAATTCCTTAAAGATGAAAAGGATTTTAATTAACATTAACGTGGCATACTCTCGTCAGCTGTTAGATAACGGGTCAAATCTAGCTGAACACACTGAAAGTAACCCTGCACACCAGTGTTTTGCTCTGGCATTAGAACCACTTACAACTCTATGAAAAATTAAGAAATGGACATGAACAGGCACAGATGTAGGGAAGTGGATGGTGGACACTTGGCCTCGTGGGGTAAGGGAAGCAGCCCTCCTGAATTCCTCCCAGTAGAGCCTTAGTCTTAAGGATGTGCACTGTCCTGGGATCACAGTGACAATAAATTGCTTGGTTAATGAGGAGCTTTGGAAATTGAATCTCTAGGGTTCAAGACTGCAGTCTGCCTATGACCATCTCAGTCAATAGTC
The DNA here is from genome assembly GCF_048564905.1 of Vicugna pacos. NCBI lineage: Eukaryota > Metazoa > Chordata > Mammalia > Artiodactyla > Camelidae > Vicugna > Vicugna pacos. Next base: position 25,522,079 of record NC_133008.1, on the reverse strand, counting down.
ATTTCACAGAAAACAAAACAAAACAAAACAGCACACCTGAGGCTCCTGCCGTAAATGACCGACCCCTCCTGCCCAGGAGCAGGGTGACTCGCTCAGACCCTTTGCCCTTCCTGAGGACATGGTGCGTGTCGGTGTGGTGCATCAGAGAGTCAAGCGTCATTCCACTGTCATGCCTCCAGGTAAACTAATGTCCCTAATGAATGACTGGAAATGAAGACACGGGTTTTGGTACAGGTTCGTCCAGGGCAAGCTGTGATGAGAGTATTTATACCAGATGATTAGAACCAAGTCTCCCTGCCCAACTTATGTCATCTTCACATGTTTTTTTATTTTGCCCCGTAACTTAGGCACTTTGTATTTACTATTATTTTTCTCTGCTATGACCTTCACCTTTCCTACCTCGGTAGACATCTGCTTGTCCTGAGACAGGGTGACTTTTAAAGAAATTTCTGGCATTTCTTTCTGTTCCTGCGGTGGTGCGGGTGGGCAGAAAGGTTGGTAAAGTTTACTTTATCTTTCCTGGTTGTTGACATGTCCATGTATTATTTCTCTTGCCTGACGCTGAGGTCAGTGGGGATCCAGAGAGAAACTTCAACAGCCTCTCAAGTCTGTTTCACTCCATAAAATTACCAGATGTTTTAAATAATCCCACCAGGATAGATTGATAGTGTAAGTTAAAAAAACAAACACGTCTTAACCCTTTCTTTTATTAATTGTTTATGCTCTGATATATCAGCCAAGGTGGTCTTTGCCTTTTGTGAGAATCCTACTGTTTCTCTAGGGACCACACATTTCATTGATTTTTTTTTTGGACCACATCTTTTTCATCAGATTTACCAATAACATGGAACCCAGAAACCAAACAGATGTTTCAGAATTTCTTCTCATGGCACTGACAAAGGATCTGGAATGGAAGACCATCCTCTTCAGCCTGTTCCTGTTCATGTACCTGCTCATTGTCCTGGGAAACCTGCTCATTGTCCTGGCTGTCCTCTCTGACTCCCACCTCCACATGCCCATGTACTTCTTTCTCTCCAGTCTGTCCTTTACTGACATCAGTTTAAGCACAACCCTGATGCCAAAGATCCTGGTGAACATCCAAGCACAGACTCAGAGCATCACTTACACAGGCTGCCTCACTCAGATCTGCTTTGTCCTGATTTTTGCTAGCTGGGAAAGTTTTCTCCTTGGAGCAATGGCCTATGACCGCTATGTGGCTATTTGTCACCCGCTGAGATACACAGTCGTCATGAAGCCTCGCCTCTGTATTCTGCTGGTTCTGCTGTCCTTGTTCATTAGCACCGCAGACGCCCTGCTCCACAGTCTGATGGTGTTGCGACTGTCCTTCTGCGCAGACCTGGAAATCCCCCTCTTCTTCTGTGAAGTTGTTCAGGTCATCAAACTTGCGTGTTCTGATGCCCTCATTAACAATATTCTTCTTTATCTTGCAGCTGGCATATTAGGTGGCATTCCCCTTTCTGGAATCATTTTCTCTTATACACAAATACTCTCCACTATTTTGAAAATATCATCAGTAGGTGGAAAGTATAAAGCTTTTTCTACCTGTGGGTCTCACCTCTCAGTTGTCTCCTTGTTCTACGGGACAGGCTTGGGGGTGTACATCAGTTCTGCAGTTACTGACTCTTCCAGGAAGACTGCAGTGGCTTCACTGATGTACACGGTGGTCACTCCCACGATGAATCCCTTCATCTACAGCCTGAGGAACAGAGACATGAAGGGAGCTTTGAGAAAACTCATTGGGAGGGTACCTTCTTCTCTGTGATTGTGTCATCATCAGATTTGGGATGGGTTGACTAGAATGAATAAAAGTTCAGGGAACACTAATGAGCTAGAGTGCCTGACCCTTCCATCACAATTTCTACTTAAATGAATAGATAACATGACGGCTAAGTGCATGTTAACTTAGGGTTGAAACCCAACTTGTTCTTTTTCTAGCTGTGTGATGTTTGACATGAAATTTCCATTCTCTATGATGGTTTTTTGGTTAGGGTGTATAGAAGCTGACTCTGAGGCAGAGGTTCCTGGTATAGTAATTTTGTGGGGAACGTTTTCAGCACAAGGGAAGTGGGACCAGGTGGATAGGTCAAGGAAAAGATTTAAACAGGTCTGTGATCATAGCTGAGACAACACTCTGCCTAATTCCATACATAGCACCCTGTGACCTATACCCCGATTTAAGCCTACTGTGAGACATGGTGACTGATCTTTCAGGAAGTCCTGAGACTGGTCAGCAGTAGAATGAACATGTCTTGAGCAACATTTGCATCCACAATACTCAGTTTCACCATCTGTAAAATTGCCATGATTAATATTATTACCTCAGTGGTTGGAATGACTGTGAGATATTTGAACCTGATCAATGAGGAAGCTTTTCTTTTAATAAGAAAGATTTCCAGGCTCTAATATGCTCAAACAATAAAGGTAGTTATCTTTCATTAACAAGACTTCAGAGATAGAAAATGTGCCTAGGCAGTAGAGAAAGAAATCATTCATTTCTCCCTGAAGTGGCTTCATCACAAGGACTGATTCCCCTCGTGGACCCACATGACTACAGCAGATGCAGGCTTCAAATCTAGACATGATCCCCGGAGACAAAAAACAGAAAGAAATCTGACTGTCCTTCTCTGGTTCTGTTGTCAATTGAGGTTCTATTTATAATAGACATTTCCATGGCTTCACCCATAAGGTTTTACCTTCAGTCTTTTCACTGAGAATATGGTCATATGCCATCTACTTAATCTAATTCCCGGTATAGGGATAATAATTAGTAAGAGAGTCTTACACTTATCATATGTAGTGTAATTACTACTGGAAAGTGAGCCTCCATAAGGACTATAATCACTTAGGACAATGCTTCAATAAACTTAACTAGTATTACCATGTATCATATCTTTCCTATGTTCTTAGGTCTTATAATCTTATTGATTTCATGTATTTTTACCACTTGCTTCATCAGTTAGATTTGTTTTCTTTTATTATATTCATCAGTCTTTTTCTTCTGGTCTAAATAATATCAAAATATCAATAATTATTAGGTAGGTAGAGTGAAGGTTGTTATCTCCTGGCATCTTTTTTGCTTTGAAATCTCCTCTTTGCCTGCTTTAAAGAATGTATCTGAGTTTGCACTCCTCTCCTTCATCATCCTATATTGCTGTGTTCCTTACACATCTCTGGTAGGGTCAACACAGAGAAACATTATTGAATAAAATTAACTATATCATTGATGTCTTAGTAGATTGGGTGTAGATTTAAGGTTTTCCAGGCAAAATTTTTTCATGTGTCTTTATGAGGTATGTTGTTGTATAGAGACCCGCTTTCCTTTGACAAGGAGATATTGAGAACAAGACAAAAGCAAAGAAAAGAGAAGTTGGCAAGATTAGCCGGATCACCTTCCCCAGAAACACAAAAATGGGAGACTAACAGTCAGCATCATCTCTGTGAGTGAGGACGTGAAAACAGTGGGGATGTCAAGGGAGAGTCAAGGGAGTGGGTGAAGAACCTTCTGTTCATTGGAGGGTAAGGGGTGGTTTTATTTTCAGCACCAAACCTGGGGAACAGCTCCCTGCCTGGCACTCCCGTTAACCCTAGTGCAGATCTTCCTCCACTGACGTCCCCAGAACAGCTGCAGAGATGACTCACCTGAGACCTCTGTTCATACTGAGGTATCCCTGACCTCCAGCAAGAACTACTGTCTTTGAACCTCTGGGGAGACTTGAGAAGAATGACTGAGTTTTTAATAAACTTTACAAGTTTGTGAGATTCTGATGACCTCTGAGTCTGAGATAGATGACTTTCATAGTAAAGGAACATGGGAAATATATTTAGAATTAAGAATATGGTACAGTCTTCCCTCAGTTTACTTGTTAAAATATCATAAACAAACTAGTGCTTAAAATTTATGTGTCATTCTGCAATTATAGTGACATAATAATCATACATATACCTAATCCAAAGTTAATGAAATGCCTCATTATAGAATGCAACTATTTTCTTGCTTACATTACCCTCTTCTAGTAACAAGTACAATGCTGAATTTTTAAATTAATCCTGTTCTTTGATGTTCTTCTATTAGGTTGAGTCCTGTGAATTTGCCATTATTTGATCACATTTGCGCTATAATTTGGCAACAGGATTAACAGCCATTGTCTTACCACCCCTGTATGTATTCCTTGGCAATTTATAAATTTGCCTCTTTTCAAGCTTGTTAACATCTTAATTGTAGTGTTTCAATTTTTATATCCTGATTGATTTCTCATTACTGCATCTGGGAAATTTAATCATGTTTTGGGTTATATCAGTACATAATTTCCAAATTTCTGCATTCTTATACTATGTACGGTGGCTTTTCAAAATAGGTATCTTTTATATTACTGAAAATTTTGTTTGCTTGTAAGTAGTTTTCTGCTATCATGAATGAATCTGTTTGATTATTCTTTTATGTGTCTCGTGGTAGAAATGAGAGAGAGTTTCATACTTGTGATGGAATTACTGGGTAAAGGAAATACTTATCCTCCTTGGGGTAGTTCCAAAGAGTTTTCCTAAGTGGCTGAGCCGTTTTACACACACATGAAAAGTTTCTGTGATCCATATCATCAGTAACACCTTTTCACTTACAGTGACCATTTACTGCGTGTGAAAATGATTCGTCAGCTGGCCTCTCTCTTATTATTATACAGTGGACAGTCTTGACATGTATCTTTTCCTTTCTGCTAAATATCTATTTGTGATATTTCCATTGAGCTCTTGATCTTTTTCTTATTAATTCATGAGTTCTTTACATGATCAGAATATTAGTGTTAGTTATACACATTGCAAATTTCTTCCTGAAGTGTATGAATTCTTTTTGGATATTCTGTACTGTTTTCTTTTGGATGAACACAAGTGCTTTGTTTTAATTTATGGACTTATAGGTTGTCAGTACTTTCCATAATGGCTTGTACTTAATAGGCCTTGTTTATAAAACCCATAGTATCTCAGGTTGAAGAATTTGCAGTACTGGCTTTACATTCGAAGTATGAATTCTCCTGGAATTTAGTTTTCCCTTTGATGTGAAGCAGGATCCAAATTCATTTTTATGTCTCTGCATAAACTGCTCATTTATGTATTGGTTTCTTTCTAGGCTCTGTCTTCTGCTCAATAGTTCTTTTATTTATCCCTGAGCCAATATAACATGTATTAATCATTGCAGCATAGCTGTCAGCTAAAAATAAGTTTACATGGTAACAAAGAAGCCCTGTTAATTACAGCCACATGGTACGTTGTGTCATAATTTGACTGCTTCTCTGATAATTCACTGCTTACTGCAACAATATTGATAACCAAGGACCATAATTTCAATGAACAGTCAATAATAATGTGGAAAAAGTATTGAATCTACTACTTTGGAATTGGGAAGGTCGGAACTGAAATTCTATAAAAGGAGTATAAAATGTCTATCAGATGCTCAGTCTATCTTTTTTAATTATAGTAAAATATATAACAAATTAGCAATTTTAATGATTTTTAAATGTAGGATTTTGTGGCATAATTGCATTTACAATGTTGTGCAGCCATCACCACAATCTGTTTCCACATGGTTTTCATCATTTCAAACTCTCCCCCTGCCTCAGTCCCTGACAACCTCTAGTTTATTTCTGTCTCTATAAATGTTCCTACTCTAGATATTTCATATAAATGGAATCATGCAATATATGTCTTTTTTCTCTTTCAATTTTTGATTGTGAACATTTTGAAACATTCAGAGAAGTTGAAAGAATGATACAGTGATCCCCCATTTACCCATGACCTACATTCAACAGTTAATATTTTACAATATTTGTTTATTGATCTATATAACCTTTACAAGTTCTGTTAAAATACACACAACATAAAATTTACCATATTAACCATTTTTTGGTAAAATTAATATTTTTAGATGATTTTTTCCCTTTTTTCTTTACTGGGCGGAGGTAATTGGGTTTATTTATTTATACTTGGAGGAGGTACTGGGGATTGAACCCAGGACCGTGTGCATGCTAAGCATGTGCTCTACCACTGAGCTATACCCTCCCCACCGTATTAATCATTTTTAAGTTGACAATTTAGTGGTGTTAAGTATAAGAACCTTTTCCAGTTGGAAAGCTGAAATCTATTCCCTTTAACAGCAATTCTCCTTTTCCTCCTCTTCCCAGCCCCTGACAACCACTATTCTACTTTATATTTCTATGAATTTCAGTACCCTTAGATACTTCAGATAAGTGAAATTTGTCTTTCTGTGACTGGTTTGTTTCACTTAGCCTACTGTCCTCAAGTTTCAGCCACGTTGTAGCACGTAGCAGAATCGCCTTTCTTTCTGAGGCTGAATAATGCTCCATTGTATGCATATAACACATTTAGTTCATCCATTCACCCACTGACGGACACTCGGGTTGCTTCCACCTCTTGGTTATTGTGAACTGTGCTGCTGCGAATAAAGGTGTGTAAACATACCTTAGAATCTTTATTTTAAACAGTTTTTAGGATAAAATTATTTCTAAGTGCAGTTTCCTCTCATCTTTGAGTGCTGTCGGTATTCATGTTTTAATCTTCCAAAACCTTGTATTTAAAACTATCATACAGTAAAATGCACATTTTCTGTACTGCTCTTTGTATTTTTAACTCATGTATTGATTCTTATAACCATCACCACAATCAGAATACAGAGCAATTACATCACCTGCCAATAAACTTCCTTGTGCTGCTCTGCAGTCGCATACCCCTTTGTCCTTGTGAGCCATTGTGAACCATTGATCTGTCCCTATCACTACAGTTTTATTTTCATAATGTCTTATAAATGGGATCATACATTACCATACGTGAATTCTTATAGCAGCTCTATTCATAATTTCCCCAAACAAAAACAACCCCCATGTAGTTCTGTGGGAAGTGCGTAAGGAAACTGTGGTATATCATTATAATGGAAGATAGCAATTAAAAGGAATGAGATGTTGATACGGCCAAGAGCTTGAATGATTCTTAAAGGCATTATTATGAGTGAAAGAAGTCCCATGTAAAATCAAATAATTATTTAAAATTCTTATCCTGGAGTGAATTGATGATCTGATTCTTGGTTTGGTTAGGCTAAGCAAATTTTAGAATCATATTCTTCCTCTGTAATTAAAACTTGAACTACGGATTTGTTTTAATGCTAAGATTTTCCCATGATATATGCTTTCCATTTATATGCTCGCCCTTTATTTTCTAACAGATTCACAGCTGCCTTTCCCAGTCACCAGTTTTCTAGCTTTTAATCCCGTCTGAATTCCATCTTTGCTACTCAGTGATTTTAAAAGTATTAAAAATCCGGCCATCAAACCATCTTGTACCTTGGTTCAGTTCTGCCTTGGAGGCTTCTTTTGAAATTTTTTGCTGTTCTAAGTCCACAGTCATGGTCCAGATGGTGTCCACAACTCTTGTATTCACTCCCATTTCTCAATAACAAACTTCCAGCTGTGCCCTTTGCTTTTAAAACTTTGTATCTCTGTCATTTGTATTTTTCTGTTATTTTATGTGTTTGAAGCAAATGAAGTTAAGATGATGGTAAGGGGTGACATTAGAATTCCATCTGGTCTTATGTTAGTTTTAATATATCAAGAAAATTGTAGGTTAACAGAATTCATAAGATAGCAGTGAACAATAAAGGTAATAGATTGATAGACACATGAAAATATTGAATTCCCAAAAGATGAAAAATATTGTAATTGACATTAGCATGGAGTGCCATCTCCACCTATTAGCTACTGCGTCAAATTTAACTAAATATACCGAGATTTTATAAAAAACATTTGTGTTTCTCCCTGAAAAGTGGACACTTAGCCTTGCAAAGTAAGCGAAGAAGCCATCCAGAATTCCTCCCATTTAAAGTCTTAGTTTTAGGAATTTGCACTGTCCTGAGATCACAATGACAACTAATTGCTTGGTTAATGAGGAGCTTTGGAAATTGAATCTCTAGGGTTCAAGACTGCAGTCTGCCTGTGACCACCTCAATCAACAGTCCTTTCCCAGGGAAGTAGCATCACACCTGAGACTCTACATTGGTCCTTTCTGCCCAGGAGCTGGGTGACTCACTCAGACCCCTTGCCCTTCCTAAGGACAGACCTTCCGTGTGGTACCTCAGAGAGTTAAGCATCAGTCCACTGTGATGCCAGCCGGGTAACCTTATGTCCCTTAGTGAATGTTTGGAAATGAGCACAGCTCTTTTGCTACAGTTTCATCCAGGGGAAGCTATAAAGAGAGTATATACACCCGATGATTAGAACCAGGTCACAGTGCCTAACTTACGTCATGTTCACACTTTTTTTTTTGTATTTTGCACCAATACTTAAACACAACTCATTGCTAATATCGTGCTCTCTACTATGACCTTCACCTTTCCTACCTGGGTAAACATCTGCTTGTTCTAAAACAGAGTGGCTTTTAAAGGAATTTCTGACATTTCTTTGTGTTCCTGTGATGGCGTGAGTGGGCAGAAAGGCTGGTAAATTTCACTTTGTCTTTCCTGGTTGCTGACGTATCTGTGTGTTACTTTTCTCGCTTGGCCCTGGTGTCGCTGGGCACCCAGACAGACTCTTCAGATGCCTCCCTAGTCTATCTGTATCTCTTTACAAAATGTCAAATGTTTTAAATAATCTTAAGAGCACAGATAATATAACTGAAAAATACAACCAGGTCTTAAACATGTCTAGAATTCATTGTTCATCAGTCTCAGGTTGTTGTTTTTTTTTAAGTAACAGAAAAATATGCATTGAGAAGGCATTCCTTTTTTTATTCCTTCTGTTAGTCTCCTTCCCCAAATGCTCTCTGCCTCTTGTGATAATCCTGCTCATTCTCTACGGACTACACATTTCATTTATTTTTTTTACCAAATCTTTTTCATCAGATTTACCAATAACATGGAATCCCAAAATCAAACAGATGTTTCAGAATTTCTTCTCCTGAGACTGACAGAGGATCCAGAACTAAAGATCGTCTTCTTCAGACTGTTCCTGTCCATGTACCTGGTCACGGTCCTGGGAAACCTGCTCATTGTCCTGGCTGTCCTCTCTGACTCCCACCTCCACACCCCCATGTACTTCTTTCTCTCCAATCTGTCCTTTACTGACACCTGTTTAAGCACATCCCTGATGCCAAAGATCCTGGTGAACATCCAAGCACAGACTCAGAGCATCACATACACAGGCTGCCTCACTCAGATCTGCTTTGTCCTGACTTTTGTTTTATGGGATAATTTTCTCCTCTTAGTGATGGCCTATGACCGCTATGTGGCTATTTGTCACCCGCTGAGATACACAGTCGTCATGAAGCCTCGCCTCTGTGTTCTGCTGGTTCTGCTCTCTTTGTTCATTAGCACCGCAGACGCCCTGCTCCACAGTCTGATGCTGTTGCGACTGTCCTTCTGCGCAGACCTGGAAATCCCCCTCTTCTTCTGTGAAGTTGTTCAGGTCATCAAACTTGCGTGTTCTGATACCCTCCTCAATAACATCCTGATATATTTTGCAGCCTGTGTATTTGGTGGTGTTCCCCTTTGTGGAATAATTTTCTCTTATATTCAAATTGTCTCCTCTGTTTTGAGAATGCCATCATCAGGTAGAAGGTATAAAGCTTTTTCCACTTGTGGGTCTCACCTCTCAGTTGTCTCCTTGTTCTACAGGACAGCTTTTGGGGTGTACATCAGTTCTGCAGTTACTGACTCTTCCAGGAAGACTGCAGTGGCTTCACTGATGTACACGGTGGTCACTCCCATGATGAACCCCTTCATCTACAGCCTGAGGAACAGAGACATGAAGGGAGCTTTGAGGAGACTCATTGGTAGAGTATCTTGTTTTCTGTGATTTTGTCACCATCAGATTTGGGATGGGTTCACTAGAATGAATCGAAGTTTAAGGAATACTAATGAGATAGAGTGCCTGACCCTTCCATCACAATTTCTAGTTAAATGAATGGATAACATGATGGCTAAGTGCATGTTAACTTAGGGTTGAAACTCAACTTGTACTGTTACTAGCTGTATTATGTTTGACATGAAATTTCCATTCTCTAAGATAAGGTTTTTGGTTAGGGTCTAAAGAGGCTGACTCTGAGGCAGAGGTTTGTGGTATAGTAATTTTGGAGGGAGTATATTTTATCACAAGGGAAGTGGTAAAGGTAGATAGGTCAAGGGAAAGATTTAAACAAGACCATAGTCATAGCTGAGACTAGATTCTGCCTGATTCCATGGATAGCACCGTGTGAGTCACACCCCAGAGTTCAGCCTACTGTGAGATATGGTGGCTGATCTTTCATACCGCACTTCAGGAAGTCCTGAGGCTGATCACTGGTGAAATAAACATGTGTGGGGCAACATTTGCATCCACAATACTTAGCTTCACCATCTGTAAAATTGCCATGATTAAAATTATCTCAGTGGTTTGAAATAATTGTGAGGTTTTTGAGCTTGATCAGTAGAGAAGGCTTTCTCTCTAAGAAGAGAAAGAAATCCTGACTTTCTGCTCAAACAATAAAGATAGTTTTCTTTCAAGGACTTCAGAAGGAGGAACTGTGCATGAGCAAGAGCATAAGGATTCATTTGTTCTTTCATTACATGACTTCATCATAGGGCCGACTCCCGTCATGGACCCAGACGGCTACAACAGATGCAGGCATCGTATCTAGACATGATTCTCAGAGACAAATAAGACTGCCTCCTTCCCTGGGTCTTTTGTTAATCGAGGTTCTGTTTATAGTAGATATTTCCACGGCATCACCCATAAGGTATTACCTTCATTCAGTCTTATCCATGAGAACAGGATCATATACCACCTCCTTAATCTAATTCCTGATATGGGGGGAATGGTTACTATGATCGTCTTATCGCTTCTCGGCCTTTTGGCTAAGATCAAGTGTAGCATGATCGTCTTATGCTTGCTGTATGTAGTGTAATTACTGCTGAGAAGTCCATCTCCACAAGGATTCCAAACACTTAGGACAATGCCTCAATAAAATTTGACTAGTGTCATCGTGTTTCATGTCATTCCTACATTCTTGAGTCCTATAATCCTGTTGGTTTCATGTATTTTTACCACTTTATTCAGCAATTAGAGTTGTTTTCTTTTATTGTTATATTTATCAGCTTTTTTCTTCTGATCTGCTTAAAATAATAAATAATTATTAGGTAAGGCAGGCAAAGGTTAGTAAACTTCTGGCATCTTATTTTCTTTGAAATCTTCTCATCGACTAATTTTTAAGAATGTATCTGCACACTGCTATATAAACAACAGATAAACAACAAAGACCTACTGTGTAGCACAGGGAATATTCACTATCTTATAATAACCTATAATGGAAAAGAATCTGAAAAAGAGTATATACATGAATAATTTTGCTTAATACCAGAAACTAAGACAACATTTTAAATCAACTATACTTCAGTAAAAAAAAAAGAATATATCTGAGTGTTTGCTTCTCTTTTTAGTCACCTTAAATTGCTTTGTTTCTTACACATCTCTGGTGGAGTCCACACAGAGAAATGTCATACAATAAAACAATTGTATTGTGGATGGCTCAGCAGATGGGGAGTAGACTTAGGGCTTCCATGCAAAACTTTTAAATATGTCTTTATTACAAAAGTTATTCTATGGAGAACTACTTTCCTTTGACAAGGAAATGCTGAGAATAAGACAAGAGAAGAGAAAAGGGAAGTTGGCAAGATTAGCAGGATCACCTTCCCCAGCAGCACAAAAACAGGAGACTGACAATCAGAATCATCTCTGTGAGTGAGGGGGTGAAAACAGTGGGGATGTCAAGGGAGAGTCAAGTCAAAGGAGTGAGTGGAGAACCTTCTGTTTGTTGGAGGTTGAGGGGTGGTTTCATTTTCAGCACCAGATCTGGGGAACAGCTCCCTGCCTGGCACTCCTGTTAACTCCAGTGCAGAGCTTCCTCCATTGACGTCCCCAGAACAGCTGCAGAGATGACTCACCTGAGACCTGTGTTCATACTGAGGTATCCCTGCATCCACCAAGGTTTATTGACTTTGAACCTCTGGGGAGACATGGGAAATATATTTAGAATTAGGAATATGGAAGGGCCTTTCCTCAATTTACTTGTTAAAACATCATATACAAAGTAGTGCTTAATCTATGTATAGGTGTGCAAGAACAGTAACATAATAACATAATAACCTACCCTGAACTTAAAACTACATCAGTGCCATCATTACAGAATGCGACCCTTCTCCCATTTGTTATCACCCTCTTCCCCAATGACAAAAGAATCCTGATTTTTTTTATTAATCCTGTCCTTTGATGTCCTCCTGTTAGGCTGACTCCTATGAATTTGCCATTTTCTGATCATATTTGTACCATAAAACTGGCAATGGGATTAACTGCCTTTTTTTTAAATCACACTTGTATGTATTCCAGCTTGTGACAATGTTAATTGTAGTGTTTGAATTTTTTGTCCTGAGTGTTTTTCTCAATACTGCATTTAGGAAATTTAATCGTGTTTTGGGGTATATCAGTCCATAATTCTGATCTTCTGATATAGTTGCATTATATATGAATGCTTTTCTAAGTAGATTTCTTTATGATACTGATGGAAATTCTGTTTGCTTGTAGCTTGTTTTCTGATGTTGTGAGAGAATCCGAATATTCTTTTATATGCCTCGTGGTAGAAATGAGAGAGAGTTTTATACTTGTGATGGAATTATTGGGTAAAGAAAATACATGTTCTCCTCTGGGTAGTTCCAAAGAATTTTCCTAAGTGGTTGAATCAATTTACAAACGTGTTAAAAGCTTCTGGTGATCATCAACATGTTTTCGTTTATAGTGATAACTTACTGGGTGTAAAAATTATTTCATCAACTGGCATACTTCTTATGATTACATAGTTGAGAGTCTTTTGATGTTGCAACTTCTTATAAATCTATGAAAAATTAAGAAATGGACATGAACAGGCACAGATGCAGGGAAGTGGATGGTGGACACTTGGCCTCGCGCGGTAAGGGAAGCAGCCCTCCTGAATTCCTCCCAGTAGAGCCTTAGTCTTAAGGATGTGCACTGTCCTGGGATCACAGTGACAATAAATTGCTTGGTTAATGAGGAGTTTTGGAAATTGAATCTCTAAGAGTTCAAGACTGCAGTCTGCCTGTGACCATCTCAAGCAACAGTCCTCTCCTCCTCCCAAAAAAAAATCCCTCCAGCCCAGGAGACTCAGACCCTTGTCTTCCTAAGGACAGATCTTCTGCCCATCAAAGATGTCAAGCATCATTGTACTGTGATGTCAGCCCAGAAACCTAATGTCCCTTAGTGAATGTTTGGAGGTGAGGGAAGATGTTTTGGTACAGGTCCATCCAGGGGAACCTTGAACATAATTCATACATTAGATGATTAGAAACAAGCCGCCCATGGGTCTCCTGCCTAACTCTATCATCTTCTTTGTTTCCTTGTACTTTGTACCAATATTCAAACACCTCTCATTTACTAATATTTTTCTCACTCTCTGCTATGACCAGGAGCATTTCTTCCTGAGTAGAAATCTGCCTGTTCTAAATCAGTGTGACTGTTAAAAAAAAAGTCTGTCATTTCTTTGTGCTCCTTGAATATGGTGGGGGGGTGGGCAGAAAGGTTGATAAAGTTCACTTTATCTTCCCATCCCTGGTTCTTGATAAACCTAGAGATTATCTTTGTTATTTGGCTGTGAGATCACTGAGGATCCAGACAGAATCTTCAACTGCCCCTGGTCTATTTCTCTCTATAAAATAAAAGAGGTTTAAAACGGTATCAAGATAGCTTGAGGACTAGCCTTAAAAAAATGGTAACTATGTGAGGAGCTAGATACCATAATTATCTTGACCACAGTAACAATTTTATTATGTTTATATATCAAATCATCATGTTATATAACTTAAATATACATACATATATATGTATAAATATACACATTTTTTAAAAGAAGTGGAGAGAAAAGCATATCATTCTCTTGGTCTCTCAGAGTGAGGCAATCATCCAACATAACTTTGGAAAAGGTAAGGAATTTGTCAGATTAAGGTCATTTTGTTGGCTGCTTGCTTTCCTATGCAAAAGCTTGTTAGTCTGATATAATCCACCAGTTTATTTTTGTTTTGCTTCCTTTGCTTTGGTGTCATACAAAAATTCACTGTCTCAATCAATGTCAAAGGGCTTATCCCTTATGCTTTTTTCCAGGAGTTTTACATTTCAGATCTTACATTTAAGTCTTTAATCCATTCGGAGTTGATCTCTCTGAGTGGTGTAACATAGAAGTCCAGTTTCATTCTTTACTCCTTGTTAACTGAATGAGTATTCCACTTACACGTGGATGTAAATCATACACATTGGCTCCAGCCCACCTTCCATTTTATGTTTCAATTCTTTAGGTGGTACAAGGAAATTTTTCATCTTTTTTTTGAGCCCAGCTAAGTCTTTGCATATTTTAGCTAATACTTATGTGTTTGAAATTTACTGCTGTTAAGAGAGTAAATGGTGATATTTAAATGCCATCTTGTCATAAGTTTAATTTCAAAAAATATATCTTGAAAAACATAGATTAGAAGCATTCATATAGAAAGAGTTAAAATGAAAATCAATTGATGAACACGTGAAAAGACTGAAGTCCTTGAAAAAATCTATTTAAGTGAATAGTAACATGAAGCATCATCCATATCTTAAATTGTGGATTAAATCACATGAGCTCCAACAGACAGTGAACAAAACTGCACACTAGTGGCTTTCATTGGCATTGTATTTCATCATAACACAATTGAAAATGGAGAACCATAATTCAACCCAAAGTCCCTCTATCTGAAGAAAAAATGTGCATTGAATATACGGTGTGAAAATTAGAAAGGATGATTATTATTAAGTTGAAAAAAAGATCATGGAGTTTGTATATGTTGACCACAGTTACAATTGATCACAGAGAATAGATCAGATTCTGCTAGGTGAAACATAGAAAAACAACAATTAAGAAACAAAAAACAATCAGTTATTCTAAAAACAAAATACTCCTAATTGTTTGAATTTTATAATATCTTAACTATGTTTTAAAATATGTTACTATACCCAATACATAAAATATATTTTCACATTTAAAATTGGAATCTGGCTTTCTGATATTATTAATTAGATATATGCCCTTGTTTGTAACTTTAATAAAGAAGCCTGGAGTTAAATAAAAAAGAAATGTTTAGATCTGAAATGAGAGTGCATATGAACAGATGGATAAAATGCATGGTGTACACCTGGCCTCACAGGATCAGGGGTTAGCCGTTAAGACATTTTCTCTTCTCCTGTCTTGGTCTTTAAGGTAGTAGATCCACAGCCCAGGGATCAGAATGGCACTAAAGATATTTGTCTAATAAGGAGCTCTGGATATTGATTCCCCAGAGGTACACCTGCTGTTAACAGTCAGCCTGTGGTGGCCTCATTCAACAGCCCTTGCGTACTTAGGAAAGGCACATCTGCACCTCCTCCCAGAGATGCTCCTTCTTGACTGGGAGTCCATTGTCTCACTTGGTCTCCCTGCCTTTCCTAAGGACAGATCTTCCCTCTCCATTATCCAGGTATCATGTCAAGCATCATTCAACACTGATGCCAATCAGGTAACTTACACCCTTAGTTAATGTTTTAGTAATGAGAACAGGTGTTTTACTTCATATTCAACTATGATGAGCAGTGAACAGAGTACATGCATGAAATGTTCTTGACCAAGTGTCCCTTGGGACTCCAGGCAAGCCGTCTTCTGGTTGACAAGTTCTCATGTATGTAATGTATCAGTGCTCACCCGGCTCTCAGTCTTCTGGTCTCCTGCTGTCTCTATAAATGGAAGAGCTTGTTATCCTCCTGAGAAGAAATCTGCCCCTTCTCAAACATGAAGACTGCTACAAAACCTTCTGACATTTACTTCAGTTCTTGTGGGGCTGGTGGGGTCAGCTTTTTCTTTATTTCCATTCCTGGATCTTCAAATACCAGTACACAGAAATGTATCATCACTGTACTTGAGCTGTGAAGATACAGGGGAGGAAGTGGAGACAGAGAGTCTTAGTTGACTGTCTTCCCAGCACACCTGTTTCTCTTCATAAAATTACCACGTATTTAATACAAGACTAGCAGAGATAGTATAATAATTTTTTAAAAAATATGATCATCCTCTAATTCATTCAAAAATTTTAAATGTTGACATTCTACCATATTAACTTCAGGTCTTTTTATAAAGTAATAAAATAATACACATACAAAAGGCATCCTTTTTTTTTTAATGGAGGTACTGGGGCTTTAACCCAGGATCTTGTGCATGCTAAGTATGTGCTCTACCACTGAGCTCTATCCTCCCCCTCCAAAAGGCAGTCTTTTTGTATCCCCCTCAGTTCTCATTCTCCCCTTCCTAGAGACAGCATCCTCAATGCGATGGTATCTCCCATGCATTGCTTCATATGTGTTATAAACATATATAAGATAAAGACATTAACTATAAAATCTGTCAGCTAGGGAATAAAGAAATAAAACATGATCTAACAGTATAATGGAATACTGTGGTAATTAAAACTAAAGAAGGATTAAATATATCAACAACAAAGAAGATAAATTACATAAGAATGCCAATTGCAAATGACATGTAATGTATGGTCCTGATTATATAAAGTTTTCAAAATGAAATACAATGCAATTGTCTATGGAATAATGACACTAATTACAGTAAAAAAAATTGCTGAAGAATAACATATATTTTGTAGGGGTTTGCCCGGGGGAAGGAAAAGAATCAAGAATTGCGAACACATGATGTGCAGTCCTCATATATCTGCATTATTTACTGCAATAAAAACACTCACAATGAGGACAGTGAAGTGTGTGAATTTGATACTGTTGACAGGTTGGGTACCCACCCCTTCCTTTACTATTATCTCTCTCTCTCTTTTTTTTTTTTGCTTGAATAGTCCTACAGGTTTATTTTTATAAATAAAAATTTTTAGCTTTGGATTTTTGGATTATTACTTGTAATGGTCCATATATACTTAAAGTTTTCTAATTCTGTAGAGTTTATGTCATTCACGTTTTTTCTATTATGTTTTCATAATGCATATTGATTTGTCTATCCAATCTGTTCTATTATTTAATTCATTTTAATTGCTGTATATTTCATCCTGTGTCCGTAGCTAATGAATGTTTATAGCATTGCTGTCTCCTTCGCAGCTTTTCCATGTGATACTGGATTCAGCTGAAACTTCTGTTCATGAAGCTCTTCCCTGAAATTTACAGTTGTCATGCAAAGAGTATTCTCTCCTCCTATTGTCTTCCTTCAATCTGCTCCATCCCACTGCTTCCTTCTGATAGGTGAAACCTACTAGATGCATTTGTTCATGGTGGGAAAAAAAAATAGGAAAAATCAGTACAAGAAGCTCATATGCTGAGTACTCTACTGAGTGCCTTTTCTCTACTCATTTCTCATCACTGCAACACCCCCGTAATGTTTTATAGTAGTTCCATGGTATGAATGAAGACACTGAAGCTTTCCATACAGTTGAACAATTTCCCACATTCTCAAAGACAGGGCTGGTCCTGGATTAATTTCCAAGTGTTTGGGTCTGAATAATACACTAAATAATAAGCCTACAATTGCTTCTCCTGTCTCCCCCATGCTAGGCGGGACTCCTGCTTTACAGACACCATCTTGTAGGATGTCTGATTATTTTGTAAGTATCATATGCCTGTCTTACCTTGTAATTCTCTGTCTTTCAGGGACCAAAAATTGTTGCTATCTTTTAGAAGACTGTGCATTTAATTCTCTCATTTAGCTAATTTTTAAAAATAATACACCACCTATCACTTTAGGGGAAGAAATCCCATTAGGCTGATAGACTGTCATTAGCATTTGCTCAGCTTCTCTGAAAAATAACTGCTACTACAGATGATGAAGGAAATCAAGGAGCTCAGTTCTGTGGGCAACAGTTTCTAATCTTTGCTTAGAAGATGCAGTGCAGAGCATACACTTGGATGGATGTCATGACCTGCTATGTAATACTTCCTGGGTAGAGATGGACAAATGCTGTAGGCAGGAGAAAGATCTGGAGCATTTTTCAAAATGAAAATATCACAAATTTAAAGGGAAATTATAAAATCTGAGTTTTGGTTTGGGAGTGCTAATTCTGCAGTATCCAGAGGCATTCACAATAATTGGTCGAGGGATTCAGGTCAGCGGTGGGATGATCAGAGCTGGGACTTAATCTTTTCTACACACTGTGTACTTAGTTTCCTTGATATGACCTCACCTTGCCTAAGTGTCACCCTGGAGGAGTGAAGTGATGGTATAATCTAGCTCTGCTGTAATTTGATAGGCCTTTCCAGTTTTTTGAGACATGCCAAGTTTGGGGCACACACTCTACAAAACAGATTGGATAAATTCATGCTCATCCTTCTTGTTAGAGGTAAGAATTAATTATGAAGGAGATGCCAGGTCTTATTCTTTATTTGAGTCTAAACACTTGGCTCAGGGTGTGAAACAGTGTTGATGATCGATAACAATGTGTCAGTAAAGGGAGTGGAAGGAAGAAAGTGTGAGAGCTCATGAGGGAGGGAAGGTAGCAAAGGGAGAGACTTCAGTATTCTCTTGCTTTCACAATATAATACATGTTTATAAAATTTCAGCACATATCAAATTCATCTGGAGGGTTTGTTAAAACCCAGATGGCTGGCCCTTACCCCTAGAGTTTATCAGTAGTGAATCTGGACGGATACCAAGAATTTGCATTTCTAACAAGTTCCCAGTTGCTGCTACTCATTTGGGGACCATTCATTTTATTTTATTTTCACTCCATTTTCCGATCAGATTCATCAACAACATGGAAACCAGAAATCAAACTGATGTTTCAGAATTTTTTCTCCTGGGATTGACAGATAACCCAGAACTGCAGCCCCTCCTCTTCTGCCTCTTCCTGACCATGTACCTGGTCACCGTCCTAGGAAACCTGCTCATCATCCTGGCCATCAGCTGTGACTCCCACCTCCACACCCCCATGTACTTGTTCCTCTCCAATCTCTCCTTTACTGACATCTGTATGAGCACAGCCACAATCCCAAAGATGCTGCTAAACATCCAAGCACAGAATCAGAGCATCACTTACGCAGGCTGTCTCACCCAGATGTGCTTTGTCCTGGTTTTTGCCTGTTGGGAAAATTTTCTCCTTGTAACAATGGCCTATGACCGCTATGTGGCCATTTGTCACCCCTTGAGGTACACGGTCATCATGAACCCCCCACTCTGTGGCCTGCTGGTTCTCCTGTCACTGTTCCTTAGCGTTGTGAATGCCCTGCTCCTCAGTCTGATGGTGCTGCGGCTGTCCTTCTGCAAGGACCTGGAAATCCCTCACTTCTTCTGCGAACTTGCTCAGGTCATCAAGCTGGCTTGTTCTGATACCCTCATCAACAACATCCTGTTATACTTTGTGGGCAGCCTGTTTGGAGTTGTTCCTTTCTCTGGGATCATTTTCTCTTATGCTCAAATCGTCTCCTCTGTTTTGAGAATGCCTTCAGCAGGGGCAAAGCTTAAAGCTTTTTCCACCTGTGGGTCTCACCTCTCCATGGTGTCCTTGTTCTATGGGACAGGTTTGGGGGTGTACATTAGTTCTTTAGCTGCTGGCTCATCCAGGAAGACTGCGGTGGCTTCAGTTATGTACGGTGTGGTTCCTCAAATGATGAACCCTTTCATCTACAGCCTAAGAAACAGGGACATGAAGGGAGCCTTGAGAAAACTCATCAGTGGGATATCTTTTTTGTGATTGTGCCATCTGCTTGGGACTTGGGTTTCTAGAATGAGACGAAGCGGTAGAAGTCCTAAGTGAGCTGTAATGCCTGATCCCTTCATCACCAAGTTCTAAAGTAGCCAGGCAACAGAATGGCCCAGTTAACTTTAACTTAGGTTTGAATCCTGGCTTTGCTTTTTGTCTAGCCCTACAACGTTTGACACATGATTTCAATTCTCTAATTTCTTTGCTCATGATCCATAGTTACAGAGCCTGAGGCAAGGGTTCTAGTTTTAGTGAATTTGGGGGTGGGGGTGGGGGTGGGAATCAAACTCCAAAGAAGGAACAGTGCAGAAAGTATATAGATCAGGGGAAGTATTGAAGTAAGGCTGTAGTCGTATCTAGAGACTAGCTTCCACCTGATCCACAGCAGGGCCGTGTCAGTTGCACCCCAGAGTTAGGCCAATAGTAAGAGATATGACTTTTCACTCACCCATTTAGTAATAAGTTAGTTTGGTCACTGGTAAACCATCTCCTTCTGAGGAACATTAGTATCTACCAAACTCAGTTGTGTTATCTATGAAATTCGTATAGTTAGATTGTGTTAGTGATTTGTGATGACTGTGAGATATTTCAGATTGATCAGTGTGGAAGCCTTCTGTTCTAATAAGAAAAAGAGTCTCTAACTATAATATACCCAAGCAATGAAGAGATTTATCTTTCATTACAAGGACTTCAGGTGTAAGGAACAAGGGAGTCAAGATTTATTCAGCCCTGAATTTTTTGTCTTCTCCTAGGCCTGGTTCTCCTTAGGGTCACCTCGTGGTGGCACCAAATGGAAATGACATATACGGAATTGTTTCCCAGAGACAGAACCCTGACTTCTTTGAGTGAGGTGATTGTAGAATTTTTCATGGAATCAGCTAGAAGATCCTTCTGTAATGGCTCGAATAGTGGTTCTCCAAACAATTTGTCCACATCCTACTTTCCCTAACTTACTAATATTATATGATAAAAGGGTAAATGTTGCTCATTTGGAATTAGAATCTTTGTGAAGGGTGATCTTATCCCAGATTGTCTGGGCAGGTCCTAAATAAAATCAGATGTATTCTTACAAGCTAGACAGAAATGGAAATGACACAGGGAAAAGGAGGTTATGTATCCATGGCAACAAAAATTGGGTTTATGTGGCTAGTATTTGATTCCCAACATTTGATTGGGACTTTTTCTCCAGCTTTATTGAGGTATGATTGACATATAAGTTTGTATAAGATGAAGGTGAACAATTTGTTGATTTGATACATTGATATATTGCAAAATGATTACCATTATAGGATTAACTAAAACCTTCATCCTGTCACATAATTAACATTTCTTTTTGTAGTGAAAATATTTAAGATCTATTTTATTAGCAATATTCATGTATATATACCCCATTGTTAGCTGTAATCATCACGCTGTACATTCGATCCTCAGAAGTTAATCTTGTAACTAGAAGTCCATACCCTTTGACCAGCATCTCCACATTTCCCCAAGCTCTTTGATAACCACAGTTCTACAGTCTTTTTTCTGTGATTTTTACTCTTTAGTCGATGGAGTCCCATTTGCTAACTTTTACTTTTGTAGCTTATGCTTTTGGTGTCATATCCAGAAAATCAATGCCAAGACAGAGGTCAAAAAGTTGTGCCATACATTTTATTCTAAGAGTTTTATGGTTTCAGATCTTATGTTTCAGTCTGTGATCCATTTTTGAGATGATTTTTGTGAGTAGTGTAACATAGGAGTCCAATTTAGTTTCACTGCATGTGGTTGTCCAGTGTTCCCAAAACCATTTACTGACGAGACCATCCTTTCCCCATTTAGTATTCTTGACACTCTTGTCAAATATTAGCTGACTATATATTAATATATTATATATATGTTTGTTTATTTATTTATTTACTTACTTACTTACTTACTTACTTACTTACTTACTTACTTACTTACTTTTGGACTCTGGATTCTGTTCCATTGTTTTATGTCTTGGTTTTTATGCCAGTACCATGCTGTTTTGATTACTATAGCTTTGTGATATAGTTTGAA
This sequence comes from Vicugna pacos, assembly GCF_048564905.1. Lineage (NCBI taxonomy): Eukaryota > Metazoa > Chordata > Mammalia > Artiodactyla > Camelidae > Vicugna > Vicugna pacos. Next base: position 25,500,232 of record NC_133008.1, on the reverse strand, counting down.
ATCAGGACACATGATGCCTCCAGCATTGCTTTTTCTCAAGAATGCTTTGGAAATCAGTGTCGTTTAACATTTTAATCACTATTAAGTTGACTGTTTATTGGTATTAAGTACATTTACATTGTTGAGGTGATTATGAGACATTTGAACTTCATCAGTGAGGAGCCTTTAGTTCTAATGAGAAAAAGAAACCCTTACTCTAATATGATTAAACAATGAAGTTACTTTTCTTGACAACGACTTTAGATGTAGGTAAGCACAGGAACAAGGGAGCTGGTATTCATTCACTCCTACATGAGGTGCCTTTGTCCTAGGGTTGGTCCTTCTCAGGGTCCACCAGTTGGTGGCAGCAAATGTAAGTGTCACACTTGGACATGATGCCCAGAAAAAGAGACCTGACTTTCCGTCCCTGAGACAGTTTGTCACAGACCTTTCCATGGAGCCCACCAGAACATCTCTGGAGTGAATTTGAATAGTGGCCTTCGAAACAATATGTCCACATCCTAACCTTCCTATCTTGTGAATATTAATTTATATGATAACAGGTGAGTGTTACTTACTTGGAAAAGGGTCTTTGGAGTGGAGGAACTTATCCAAAATTATTTGGTTAGCCTTTAAATGTAATCACACGTATCCTTAAGACAAAAGTGGAAAAGACACAAAGAAAAGGAAGGGAACTACTTCCATGGAGACAGACATTGGATTGGCCAGTATTAGATTGTTTGTATTTGCCCCACTGTACTCTACAAAATTCTCATTTTCATACATCTTGTTAACATCCCTGTATGTACTGCTATACACTTTATTAAATTAATTTGCTTCTTTTTGAGCTTGCAATTTAATACATGAATTTGTGTTCTGTGAACACCACTCTACTTTCTGCTTCTATGTGTTTGACACTTTTAGATTTCAAATATAAGTGAGGTCATACAGTATTTAACTTTCTGTGTCTAGCTTAATTCACCTAGCATACATCCTCCAGATCCACCCATGTTCTCACCAATGATGGCATTTCCTTCTTTTTTAAGGCTGAATAATATTTCATTGTACATGTGTACCGTATTATTAAAAATTCATTCACCCATCAACAGGCATTTATGTTATTTCCATATCTTGGGTATTATGTGAAGTCATTCCTTCAGTTTTGAGATTAATTTCCTTACCTGCTTGAAAGAACTTGTCTATAAAACTATTTAGGACTGGTGGTGTTTTGTGACAAGTTATATTATTAATAAATTCAACTAAGTTTTCCAGAATGATCTGCTCTTTGTTTCTTCTTGAGAGTAATGTGTTCATTTGTAGTTGCGCTTCAGACCAACACTTCCTCTTATGCGTGGAACTCATCATTTTTGCCTGCTTTAGAAGACAGCTCTGCTAATTGTCCCCTCTCTCATCTGCATCATCCATCTCCCCCTTTGATTAGTTCATTTCTAATAGCATTCAATATATATGATTTCTTAGGGAAAAAAACCTGTCTCTGAACAACTCCCCAATCTGTTTCAGCTCCAGCCACTTGTCTATGCGTGATTCATTGTAAACTCTTCCGAAGGGGTTGTTGTATTGTCTCTCTGTTATTTTTCTCTCATTTATTTTGTATTGAATAAATTTGACATGTAACCTTGTGTAAACTTAGGATGTACAGTGTGTTACTTTGATACATTTATATATTGTAATATGATTGCCCTTGTAGTGATATTTATCACATTATATAATTATAGTACAATAGTATGGTCTTTGTTCACTATACTGTGCTCTAGGTCTCCATAGCTTACTCTGTAAGTGTGTACCTTTAAACACTATCCGTCTTATTCCCTCACCCCCTTTCCCCTGGTAACCACCATTTTACTGTCTGTTTTTACAGGTTTTTGTTTTTTGTTTTTTTTTTTTTAGATTCCACATATAAGTGTTACCCATGCGGGACTTGTCTTTCTCTATCTGACTTATTTCACTTAATATAACATTCTCAAGGTCCGTCCATGTTGTCGCAAATGGAGGGTGTCCTCCTTTCTCATGGCTGAATAATATTCCATTGTGTAGATACACCACAACTTTTTTTTAATCCATTCATCTGCTGATGGGCATTTGGGTCTGAGGTCAACCCAATCAGGCTTTAACTACTAGCACCCACAGAAACTGCTCTGAAGAGTCACCAACACACTCTACCTTATAAAGTCCGGTCTAATTCTTTAACTTAATTTACCTGATTTGTCAGTGACTTAGTTTATTGCTGACTGAAAAACTTACTTCACTTGCCTGTCAGATCTGTGCATTATTTGGTGGTACTCCAGCCTCACTGGCTACTATTTCTCAGTCTCCTTTAATGTGTCTTCCTCACTTCACCATCCTCCAAATGTAGCCCTCCAGATTTAGTCCTCATTTTTCTCTACTCTAATTTTCTTCATTCATTTGCAATAATATCTCAACTCACAGCTTTAAGGGCATTCAGACAGTAAGGACACCCAAATTTATGTCTATAGTGAGGAACTCTCCCCTGAATTCCATAAATGTATATCCAAATGCCCACTTGACATCCTATGAAAATCCCTAATAGACATTTTCAATTATGTTGTTGGGTTTAGCAGTTATTTTTTTTTAGGTTTTTTTTTTAATTTGTGGGGAGGTAATTAGGTTTACTTATTTATTTACTTTTAGAGGAGGTACTGGGGAATGAACCCAGGACGCTGTGCATGCTAAGCATGTGCTCTACCACTTGAACTATACCTTCCCCCTCACACCACATTTAGCAGTTATTAAGTCCATGGTTTTTAAGTCCATGAATAAAGGCACCTCATACATCATTCCTCAGAAGGAAGCAATGAGGTGAGCAAGTTGAAGAAAGATAACTGAAGGAGCGAACATCTCTAGTGTGGTAACTGCAAATTTCAGGGAAGCATTTATGAGCTGAAACTCAAGCTGGGAACTTTTATCCTTTAGAAAAGAGATGAAGGAAGCATCAATGCTATCAATAGTCAACTGTCATGAGAATATAATGGAATATATAGCAAGTAACATGAATTAAGTAATAATATGAACCAGCTATTTGAATCAATACTAATAATGAAAATTTATTAAAAATGTATATGACAAAAAGTCTACAGCATGAGAAAATCTGAAATATATATATATATATATATATTGGAGTCTTCCAGGAACAATCCATGATAAAAATAAACCTATTATGAATTATTCCAGAAAGAAAAACAGAAATAACAATGGAGGGCTGGGTACCCACCAGTCAACAGTATCAAATTCACACACCTCAGAGACCTCATTCTAGGAATTTTTATTCAAGTACATGAGAAATTCCACACATCATCTCTTTGCACAATCTTGATTCTTCCCCACCCCCAGGGGAACCACTACACTAACTTCATATATGTTACTCCCATGCAATTTTTACTATGTTTAGCATTGTCATTCCATGAACAATTGCATCCTTTTGCATTTTGAAAGCTTTTTATAACAGAACCATACAGTTCATGTCATCTACAATTGCAATTCTTACGTCATTTTTAATGAATGTTGGTATATTTAGTCCCACTTCATTAATTTTGATTACCAGAGGGTTTTCTCATATATTGCTACATTCTGCTGTATTTTTCCACTCTGTAATTGATAGGTATTATGGTCAGTGCCTTTTATCCTACTTTATTAGTATCTTTACCAATAACATGTACAATATAAAGCCAGGCATCAGGTATACCATCATATTCAATATATTTTTAATCTCTGGGAACGAAAGAACAGGAACAGAGAAAGATATAAAAGGGGCGCAATTCTGTCTGTATTATTTTGTTGCTGTAGAAAAAGACCAAAACTGATGCAACAGAATGTTGACATTTGTTCCCTTAGCCCTTCTTACGTAATATATCTGGTAATTTTATAAAGAGAAATATGTGTACTAGGAAGGCAGCCAGTTTTTCTCCAGGTCTTCCCTTGTGTCCTCCAGCCCAGCAGCAGGGATGAAATCCCGTCTGTACCATGGGGTGTCAAAACCAGGGAGGGAAACCAAAGGGGAAGCTGACCAAAACCCTTCCCTATGACCACCGAAGAATTCAAGTGAATATCAGAAAATTTTTATAACAGTCATCATGTTTGATAAGGGGCAGATTTCTTCTCAGGAGGAGAATGGGTCCTGTCATTTTTTTAAGAGAAATTAGACTAGCAGATTGAGAACTGGGTGAGCATTTGTTCAAACATACATGGGAACTTGTCAGCAAGAAGACCATTCAGCTGGAGCCCCCGGGAAGTTTGGTTCTGACCGTTCCATGCCTGTGCTCTTCTCGCTGATTCCCATACATGAATTTGTGGTAAAACAGCTACTCTCATGACTAACACGTTACCTAAGGGTCTACGTTAGCTGACTGGCATCAGTGTAGAATGCTGCCTGACATGACCCCTGGCTACTGGAGACAGAAGAGCTGTCCTCAGGAAGGTCAGGGAGACCAAGGAGGCCGTGGACTCCTGGTCAAGAAGGATCATCCTTGAGAGGAGGTGCAGGTGTGATGCTTCCTGAGTGGCCCAGTGCTGTTGAATAGCTTGTCACAGCCGACTCTTTACAGTTTCTGTTTCTCTTGGGGAACCACTATCCAAAGCTCTTCATTAGACAAATGTTTTTACCTCATTCTGATCCCTGGACAGTACAAATCCTTAAAAACCAAGATGATAGAAGAGAGGAACTCATGCTGGGTAATCCCTGGCCCTGTTATGTCAGGTGTACCTCGTCCATTACCTCCACCTGTTCATGCTCACCTCAATTTCACTTACCTTGCACAGATATACACACTCCCGTACTAGTGAATTTCAGGATTCGTTTTTAAAGTTACAAACAAATGCATCTCTACATACTTAATAAAATCAGAAAGCCTGATTCCAATTTTAAGTGTGAAAACATACTTTATGTATTGGGCATAAACAACATATCTATAAAAGTTAAGATATTGTAAAATTCAAACACTTCAGGGTATTTCATTTTTAGAGTCACTGAATGTCTTCTGTTCTTTAATTTCTTATCTCTATTTTTCCCCTTTTCAGAAATTTTATTTAGTTGTAGTCAGTTACAATGTTGTGTCAATTTCTGGTGTAGCGCACAATTTTTCAGTCATACATAAATCTGCTTATATTCATTTTCACATTCTTTTTCGCCGTGACCACAAGATCTTGTATATATTTCCCTGTGCTATACAGTATAAACTTGTTTATCTATTCTACATATGCCTGTCAGTATCTACAGACTTGGAACTCCCAGTCTGTCCCTTCCCACCCTCTTATCTCTCTTTTATAGGGCAGAATCTGATCTATCTCTGTGATTAACTGAGACTGTGATCAATAGACAAGACTTTGCACTCTCTTTTTAGACTTTCATCAGCACCTTTTTCGATTTTCACATAATAGATTCAGTGTACATTTTCTCCACATTGGGGGACTTTGGATCAAATTATGCTCTTCATAGTCAATTGTGTTGTGATAAAACACAGTGTCACCGAAAGACACTAGTGTGCACTTTTGTTCATTATTCAGTAGCTCTCGTTGATTTCACTCACAATGTAAGATGTGGATGGTGTTCCATGTTAATATTCACTTAGAAACATTTTCTTCAAGGACTTCAGTATTTTCATGTGTTCATCCATTTTACATTTTTACTCTTTCCACATTTTTTTGTATATTAATTTTCTTAATCTTTATTTTTCAAGATACATTTTTGAAAGTAAACTTCTGACAAGATGGCATTGTAATATTATTATTGACCATCTGAACACCTATATATTTCAAACACATGAATATTAAGTAAAATATGCAAACGCTTAACTCGGGCTCACAAAAAAAGTTTTCCACGTACCACCAAAAGAACTGAAATGTAAAATGGTAGGCAAGCTGGAGCCAAGCGGTGCTGTTGGTTTATGTCCATAGGTGAGAATTAATCTCTGTAGGTAAGGATTTAATAATAAAACTGGACCCTATATTATGCCACTCACAGAAGCCAACTCAGACTAGGTTATAGACTTTAACATAAGATCTGAAATGTAAAACTCTTGAAGAAAACATAGGGTTTAAGCTCTTTGACATTGGTCTTGGCAATGAATATTTGGACTTGACACCAAAAGCAACGGCAACAAAACAAAAATAAACAGGTAGATACCACAAGCCAGAAGGCTTTTGAAACAACCAACAAAATTACCTTGATTTGATAAATTCCTTCCTTTTCCCAAATTCATGTTGGCTGATTCAGGGTATCTGAGAGACCAAGAGAATGCAATGCTTTCCTCTCTATCTCTCTTAAAAAATATGTATGTATTTATTTAAGCTGTTCAACATGATGATTTGATATACATACTTAGTGAAATCATTACTGCAGTCAGAATAATTTTCATATCCATCTCCTCAAATAATTACCTGTTTCTGATGTGGCAAGAGCACCCAATTCTAAGCTGAGGCTAGTCTTCTGTATGTATTCTAATGTGTGTGTGTGTGTGTGTGTGTGTGTGTGTGTGTGTGTGTATTCTCCTATGTATATTCTATAAATATATGAATATATATATATATTCTGTGAACATATGTATATATTCTTCTGTGTATATTCTAAGCTGAAGCTAGTCTTCAGCTCTAACATCCTTGTTTAACTCCTTCTCCTCCCCTGTCCTCTTTCTGTCACTAACATTCTCCTAAGGACATGCCCCTCAAAATCATTATAGAAAGAATCCCTTACTCAGGTTCTAATTCAGTGGAACCTGACCAAAAAAAAAAAGTCATCAAAAAGTTCCCATCAATTTTTAAAACCCTCAAGACCAACGTCAGCTTTCAAACCTAAATTGAACAACTTCAGTTATTTCGGTGCTGTGTCACTGCAGCATACGGCCTTGGTGGGAGCGGAGTCCGGCCTCCTGACTAACCCACTGTCCCTGTACGTTGACTCACTCTCAAAGCCCAAGTACAAGGTCGGCGACACAGTCACAAAAAGGAGATCCCTCAGGTAAGTTTCCTCAGGGCTCGCTTCACGTCCCTGTTCCTCAGGCTGTAGATAAAGGGGTTCAACATCGGAGGGGCCACCGTGTACATCACTGAGGCCACTGCAGACTTCTTGGAAGAGTGTGTGACTGCAGAACTGATGTACACCCCAAACGCTGTCCCATAGAACAAGGAGACAACCGAGAAATGAGATCCACAGGTAGAAAAGGCTTTATATTTCCCTGCAGCTGACGGCATTCTCAGAATGAAGGAGACAATCTGAGCATAAGAGAAGATAATCCCAAAGAGGGGGACACCACCCAATATGCTGGTCACGGAGTACACCAGGACGTTGTTGAGGAGGGTGTCGGAGCACGCCAGCTTGATGACCTGAGCAAGTTCGCAGAAGAAGTGGGGGATTTCCAGGTCTGCGCAGAAGGACAGTCGCAACAGCATCAGACTGTGGAGCAGGGCGTCTGCGATGCTCGTGACCAGGGAGAGCAGAACCAGCAGAACACAGAGGCGGGGGTTCATGACGACTGTGTATCTCAGCGGGTGGCAGATGGCCACATAGCGGTCGTAAGCCATTGCTGCAAGGAGAAAGTTTTCCAGGCCTGCAAAAAACAGGACAAAACAAACCTGGGTGAGGCAGCCTGTGTAACTGATGGATTTGCTCCGTCTTTCAATGTTCACAAGCATCTTGAGGACTGTGGTGGTGCTGAAACAGATGTCAGTGAAGGACAGGTGGGAGAGGAAGAAGTACATGGGGGTGTGGAGGTGGGGGTCAGAGCTGACGGCCAGGATGATGAGCAGGTTCCCGAGCACGGTGACCAGGTACATGGTCAGGAACAGACCAAAGAGGAGGAGCTGCAGTTCTGGGTCCTCCGAGAGACCCAGGAGGAGGAATTCTGCCTCATCTGTTTGGTTTTCCGATTCCATGTTGTGGGTGAGTCTGATGGGAGAATACATGTGATAGGACACATGACAGATGTACAAGAATCCCTTATTTTAGAAAACGGTGACATCTCTATTGAAAATTGAAGTAAATATTACTCATCTTCTTCCTTTGCCTTCTGCCCCTTTCTCACTGTCCTCAACTTCTTTTCTTTCTGTCCTTCTCTCCTCTACACTACCTAATAACTCAAGACGAATTCATTCTTTCCCACGCTGTGCCAACTAATAGGAATAAAATAGGATATGACACGTGGCTTATTCCTTGAGAATTCTCCAAAGTTTCAAACCAGTGAACAAGCAGGAAAACCAAAATCAAGCATATTAAGTCTGGCTTTAGAGCAGAGTTTCTCAGACTCTCTTGTGCATCATTAGCTGGAGGGTTGGTCAAAACCCATCTCGTTGGCCCCACACTCCTAATATGAGACTCAGAAGATTGGGTATGGCACTGAAAATTTGCCTTTCTAATACATCCCCAAATGTCACTGTTATTGGTCTGGGTTTTACTTTGGAGAGCACTCTTCCAGCGCACAGAATGTTGGCATAGAAAACCCACCTGTTCGCAAGCTGGAGCAAACGCAGGGAAATTAATGAGGGAGATGTTGGCCTGACTCATCCATGTTCTCCCAGTGCTCTGGGAGTTTAAGTCTGACTCAATTCAACCTCTTCGTTTTCAGTAGGTTATCAAAATCTGTCCTTTTAATTCCCCCTTTCCATTTCTGCCTCATTAATGAATTCTTAGCACGAAGTTTGTGCTATAATGTTGTAGTTAATAGTGGTATTAGCAGATGTCATTGATATAAATGTAACAATTGTTCTGAACTGCTCACAGCACCAGTAACACAGTGCTCTACTGTTGTAACAGAGGAAGAACAGAACAACCATCCTGCTGGAGCTGCCTCTTTCATTCTGCAGCTTATGTATTCTATTATGTTAGCTCTGCACATAAAGAGTTAAAATTAGAGAATATTGCTTGTGCCCAAATAGCTCATTAAGTTCCCTGAAGGTCTCCATCCCACCATCCTGGGCTGCTCATGGCTACTACTTGTAGATAAGTTCGCTTTCAGCCTAGAAACCTTGCTGATAAGTAGAGATAAGAATCGTAAAGTAAAAATAACTGCTAACAATTTGAAGTTTTTGTGGGAGCGTTGTGATCCAGCCCACGTGAGCAGGCAGAAAAACAAAGAAGTGCCTGCTTCCGTTGAAAGCCGGGTGGCTCCAAGAAGCCTGCACTTTCCTTTTACCCTTTAATTGTGAACCCTCCCACTTCCCCTTTTCCTTAACATAAAAGAAGTCTGAATTCTATTCTGAGTTGAGATGGCTCTTTAGGACATTAGTCCTCCATCTTCTCGGTTTGCTGGCTTTCCCAACAAGGTTGCTATTCCTTGTCCCAGCAGCTTGTCTCTGGATTTATTGGCTGTAAAAGTTCAATTCTTATTATAAAACATTTCAAGCATTAAAAAGTACAGAGAACGAAGTCCCAGGGACCCGCCACTAAGGACCACTAAATTAAAATAGATTGGCATACTTGCAGTTGATATTTTTAAGAATTAAATTAATACATACTTATTTTTTCAATCTTCAGTCACCTTTTCTTCCCTAAGGGAACTGCCATACTGAACTTGGTATTCATTATTCTCCTGAGACTTTAATACATTGAAGAAATATCCATAAACTATATTCTTGTTTTGCATTTAAACATTACATACATTGTACAGGGAATTTTGCATTTTGCTTTTAAAAATAATGCATTTAACATCTTTGTACATCTTTCTCTGGTTCATTAATTTTATCTTACCTAATTCCTATGTGTATTACATTACAATTTATTTATCCCTTTTCCTATTGAGGGGCGTTTTTATTATTACCTTTTATGCACAAACACACACATAATATATAAAACCATTTTAAATATGTGGAAAACAACCAAATTCAAGATTATGGTTGCTTCTGGGAATGGAGGGGAACATAAAAGATGTTTTATTTATTCATTTTTTTTGTTACTTTAGGAAAAGAACTCTGATGGCAAAATAAAAAGTTTTACTAATTCTGGAAGAATGGATATTTGCTTATTTGTTCTATGGTGCTCTGCCCTTTAAGATATTTTATAGATTATTAAAGACAAGCAGGTAGTCTGGGGTGTAGTTTTGAAATCTGCCTCAGTCCCCACCACCTCTTTTTCAGAATACTCATAATTGTGAAGCATCATCAAAACCAATTTTTCTTCTAGAAAGTAATTAATCAAGATCCAGCAATGGAAAGGAAAACAGAAGCTGGCTGCACACCTCTGCCCCTAGACAAAGTAATTAAAGGCTATATAAGAGTATTCTAGAACATTCTTCAAATTAAGCAAGCAGATTACTCTTGAGGATGAAAAATGTCCCTAGACTTTTAGGATTAGAGTATATTAGCAGAATGAGAGATGTTCAAGCAAGGGTACAAAGGAAATAGACTGAGGAGAGATGATGGACCACTAGCAGCAAATCCCAGGTGACCTAGCTCTGCTCATCTTCTGCAGGCACTCACCTCACAGCTGCCTCCAGATCGACTGCTGAACAAGGACCTGTCCCTATGTGCAAAACGTGCAATAGGGGGCTTCAGATTATGTGGATGCCAGCATGAAGGTATGACATTCAGTTCTTCCCTGGATGTGAAAGAGAAAAATGGAAGCTCTGTATTCATTCAGGGAGCACGGAAAGACGGTGAGGCACTGAGCTCCCGTGCAGACATGATGGTCCCTGGGACTAGGCTCAGGGGTGCTGCATATGACCTGGGATGGTTGTTGAGTAGGATGGTCAACTGCAGACTATTTGTAGTCTCTCTGTCCCTTGGGGGTTCAATATCCAAAGCTCCTCATTAGTCAAACTCCTTTACTCTCTTGTGATCACAGGGCAGGTCAAATCCTTGAGGAGATGAAAAACCATTACTTTGGCTGATTATTGCACCCTGAGAGGTCCATTGTATGACATCTTCTGCACCTTTCTTAGCTCACATCTATTTCAAGTCCTCTACACACTCAGCAGATCTTCCTCTGGTTGCTGTATCCTCGTTCTTTCTAAAAATCTATATTTAAAGGCAACCCTCTCCTGACAACAACATCATTAAAACTGATACTACATTTAAGCTAAAAAATATAGTTTCCGTATGGGTAGATATATTTCCTGTATAAATACATGTGATAATATAGTGAATATACCCTACAAATGCAAACACTAAGGGCTAATTTTATGTGTGGTTTATTGAACATTGATTCTGTTTGTGTATATAATATTTAGCAGTTGCTAATATATTCCATGTAGTCAAATATAATAGGCATTTTATCTCTTTATATTTTCAGTACCAACCTTTCCCAATTTAATATCAGTAGCTTCAGTATCTTTTTTCACATTATGGACCATGGGTTGAAATTATGCTTCTTGGTTATCCATACTGTTGCAGTAAATTTCAAATTATTAGACTAGCAGCCATTCTGTGATATCAGGCACCTTTGATAATGTAGCCATAAGATTTGGGGCTTGTTTTTCATAACAAAAATTTATTTTACCTGACTGGTATGATAATGATTAAGATAGGAATAGATACAAAAGACATTGACCAGAAGGAAGATCTCAGGGAAAAACCAAGACATAAGTAGACAGTTTTGTTTATTGCAAAAGTGAGATTACAATGAGTGGATGGACTAATTAGTGCAGGGACATAAGGTGAATTTAGCTTCCTGTCTCACATCAAAGTCAAAATTAAACTCCAAATGGGGTCATCAAAAGTGCAAGCTAATCTATAAATCCTTTTTTTCAGGTAAGTATGGGTTATAGAATCAGGACCTATTGGGATTGAACCATGAAAGTAAATATTGAGAAATTCAAGTATATTAATACTAAGCATTTATGTTCATCCAAAAAAATTACAAATGATTTTCAGGAAAACCCACAAACCTATTGAAGATATTTTCAATGCCTATAACTAACAGATATTACTTTTATTCAATTTCAATTATAAAAAGAACTGCTGTGAACTAAAAAAGGAAGAATTAGGTCACTCAGTAGAAACATCATAAAAAGATATTTCACAGAAGAGGAAAAATAAATGGTCCATAATATGTAACAAGACTTCCAACCTTGTAATAAGAGGAATGTAATTTAGATAATATTTTATAACCATCAGGTTGTCAGGGTCAATTAAAATGTGTTGAAGATGTTGTGGATCTCAAGATAATTCTTATGGGAATGAAAATTGGTTCATCCACTTGAGAAAACCCTTTGTAACTACTCAAAAACAGTAGGCACTCGAACAACCCCAATAACTTCACTCCTAGTAGAATATAAAACTTCCCCCCATTTCTGTCATGATACATGTGTGAGAATACTCACTCACTGGTATTCAGAAAAATAGCTACCAGAAAGTTCCATCCACATCAGAAAGGATAACTCTTTTTTTGATATCACCACACACAATGTAAAATAATATGGCATAGAAAGTGAATGAGTTAAGTTCTACAGAAACAAGAGGTTTGAAACACAATGACAAAATGGTGCGAAAAATAACCAAGACACAGAACTCAAACTTTAAGAAGGTATTTCTATGAGCTCAAAAGTGGAAAATGTATTTTTAAATAGAGTTAGTGAATTATACAGGGATGTATACTGGTGTCATAAAAAGATTCAGGGGAATCCTATGAAAATGCTAGCGTGTGGAACAAACATGATCAAATACTAGCAATTTCATAGAATTCAGCCTAGCAGAACATCAAACAAATGATAAAAGTAGAATTCATCAGAATGGTTACCACTGGGACGGGAAAGGTGATGTGACTTAGAAAATCTTCAAGCACATTCTATGCTTTATTTGTAACTTGGCATATGTGTTTATGTGTATTTGTGTATATGTGGTATACATGTGTTCTCATCAGATCACTACTCTTCAAGAACTATAGATACATTTTTTACACCACATCATATATAATATTTTAACAAGTAAAACTGAGATAAGGACTTTCATATTGCAAAATACAAATACATTCTCTCATGTCCTCTTAATATTAAAGTCATGCTTCTCAGACTTCAAGTGCAGCAGACATTCACAAAGTACTTATTTGTAAAATTCATCCTTTGGATGTCTCCCCAGTGATTCAAAGTCAGTAGTTCTCAAGAGAGATCTGGAAATCTTTGGTATAAACAAGGGCCTCAGCCAATCCATCTCTGCTGGTGTTGGTGGACATCCGTGGAGAGACCTCAGCACTAGAAGACAGGGACAACAGTCAGGGAGCTGTGCTTCAGCTGTGGTGCTGACACAGCACCTCTTCTCCCCACAGAAGAATTGTATTCCCTTAATTCTCCTGCAGCCTCCATCGTTCACCCCTGCCCCACACACATTCAGAAAGATGCTTCTGCCTGATGACCCCACATTTTTTTTTTGTATTTGTGGAAAAAGTGATGGCCAGTAACTTTTCTCCTGTCTAATTTTATACTCAACATCTCTACAGAAATACTGTTTTCTTCATTCAGACACATTTTAAAGTTTTGCATAAGAGATCTGATTATATAGACAACTCTTTAAGACTGCAGTAATCCATTAATTTTACTCAACTTGATAATCTGTGTAGACTCTACCACAGGTAAGTAAGAAAAACAGCAACATGAGGTAACTAAAGAGACAAGTAAAAACTCAGAGACATTCTTCTCAATGACTCAGTGAGTAGGAGTCAAAGCAAATAAGGTGTCAGAAAGAGATTAACAACCATTGCCCTCCTTATCCAATAAATGGCTATTAGATTATGTTCCTTGGACCATAAAAAAAGAAAAAAGCTACAGGCAAGGCCAACAAACAAAGGAAAGGAATCTTGTTTTACAGAGAAAAAGAAGAAGTTGAGAGGGGTTGTTCTGAATAAAAGTCCACTAGAGAAAAGCAAGAGTTCAGGGTGATAATTATCTCTCACTGGCTGAGCTGCTGGAGTGGTCAATTACTTGTAAGAGTGCAATGTACATCTTTTCCTTTGGGGGCCTGTCATTGTTGATTCTTTAGTGTTTTTTGTTTTTGTTTTTGTTTTTTTGATTCTTTAGTGTTGATGAATTCTTCTGTTAGGGTGTGTAATTGACAATTCTTTGAGTAAGTGTCCATGAGTGGTAGTGCATGAGAGCTCCCGCTTCTGGCCTTCCAACTCCATTTCAGTGAGGCTTCCCTTTGTAAATTTTCACCCTCCTCTCATGAACGCTCTCTGAGCACCAGAATTTCCATCTGTTTGTGCATGGTTTCAACAGCAGCACCAACAACAGGACCTGGAAACAATGTGTTCTAAATTAACATTTGTTGAATGAATGAATGAATGAATATATGTATTAGAATTTCTGAATATAATTTGACACACTTACAGAGTAAAGAGCAAGACATGATTATTTTCTATAAATGATGAAAAAGCATTTGAATAAATTAAATATACTTCCATAATGATAAAAATTGTCAAGCAAGAATAGGAGAAATGGCCTTAATTTCAAAAAAAGGTATTTGGATAGTCTACAGTAAATGAAATACTTTATGGTCAAATACTCAAAACATTCCTTTTATTTTTATTTAATTATAATTGACATACAATGTTACATTAGTTTCAGGTGTACAACAAAGTGATTCAGTGTTTTTATACATTATGAAATGATCACCATGGTTAGTCTACTTATCTGTCACAAGTTATTACAATATTATTGACTATATTCCCCATAATGTATGTTACATTCCTGCGACATTTTCTAACTGGAAGTTTGTTCCCTCTTGATCTCATTCACCTATTTTGCTCATTCCCACACCCCTCTTCCTTCTGGCAGCCACCAGTTCATTCTCTATATCTACGAGTCTATTCCTGTCAAAACATTCCCCTGAAAATCAAGAACAATACAACAGTGACAACAAACACTACTTTCAACATTCAAACAACATAGGTTTGAACTTTTGGGAACAGATAAACATGTAACCATTATCAGATTATATTAGTATCTAGGTAGAGAATGCCAAAAAAAAAAAACTACAGGTAGTTTATTAGAAAGAACAATAGAATGTAGGAAGGTTGCTGGAATCAAAGTCACTGTACAAATTTCAATTATATGTCTTTACAAAGCAAACCTTATTTAGAAAGTGTGATAGCTAAAAGACACCTTTAACAAAACATCCGATAAATACCTGGAAAGTGTTCTAAGAAAAAAATGCAAAATCACATTATAGAGAAATCTGTAACATTTTACCGATGAATACTAAAGTAGACCTGAAAAATGGAAAGAATATTCTAATTTTGAATAGATACACAAAAATCCTGGAGTTGTCAGTTCTCATATTTTTTTTAGACTCAATGCAAACCCTGGGTTATTGTACTCAAGAGACTGATTTTGAAATTTATATGAAAAAGCAATAGAGAATGAATGTTTGATTTACTAGCATATAAGAAACAAGATGGAATACTTGCCTTACCAAATGTCAAGAGATGGAAAAATAGTAATTAAAGTGTCATGGTCTGGAACAGATAGAAAAACAGTACCAGTTAAACTGTCACTTGAGGAAAAGGGGAGCATTGAACACTTTCTTTATAACAATGTGGCATTACAGGGAAAGGATGATACCAGGCAGTAAATAGTGCTAAATTTATTGTTATCCATATTTTTAAAATAAAATTTGATTATATACTATAGCATATTCAATAATCATTTCAAAGTATCAAAGCCTTAAATGGGAACGGAAAAAATACTTAAATATTTAGAAAACAACATGCGAAATATATTTATAAATTTGGAGAGTCAATAATCTCTTAAGTAAGATAAAATAACTGAATTCCAATAGTGAAAAGAGTGATAATTAACTAGTTTAAAATAAGATGACAATAGATTAGCACCCTGAAAATATAATGCACTCCTACAACTCAACAACAAAAGGCAAACAAAAAAGTTAAAAATTGGGCAAAGGACTTGCGTAGACTTTCTCCAGAGAATTTATACAAATGGCCACAAGCTCATGAAAAGATGCTCTAACATCACTAATCATTAAGAAAATCCAGATCAAAACCACAATGAAATACCACCTGATGGGCATTAGGGTGTACTTTTTCTTTTTTTAAAGAAGATGAAGAAAAGAACAAATGTCAATGATGTAGAGAAATTGAAACCCCTGTGCACTGCTGGTAGGAATGTAAAATACTGCAGCTACTATCAAAAACAGTATGGTATTACCTCAAAAATTAAAAGTAGAATAATTATGTGATATGGGAATTTCACTTCTGGCTATATTTCCAAAACAATTTAAGCAGGGTCTTGAAGAGATATTTGTACACCCACATTCACAGCAGCATCATTCACTATAGCCAAAAGGTGGAAGCAATCCAAATGTCCATCGACAGATGAATGAATAAATGAAATATGGTGTATACAGTCATCCCTCCAAATCTTAGGCAACTGGTTCCAAGAACCCCATGGATACCAAACTCCTCACATGCTCAAGTTCCTTACATAAAATAGCTTAGTATTTGCATACGACCCTCTTATTTCTCAGATATACTTTAAGTAATTTCTAGATTATTTATAACACCTAATACAATATAAATACTAGATAACTAGTTGTAAATGCTGTGAAAATAGTTGCCAGTGAGAGGCAAATTCAAGTTTTGCTTTGGGGAACTTTCTGGATTTTTTTTTTGTTATGTATTTGATCCAAGTTTGGTTGAATCCACAACACAGAACCCGCAGACCTGCAGAAGGCTGAGTTTACATACAATGGGATGTTATTCAGCCTTAAAAAGAATGGAAAGTCTGATACATGCTACAATATGGATGAACTTTGAAAACATTATGCTAAGTGAAATAAGCTAGTCACAAAAAGGCAAATAATGTATGATTCTACTTACAGGAGTTTCCTAGAGTAGTCAAATTCAGAATCACAAGCTAGAATGAGATTGTCAGGGTCTGGGGGCAAGAAGGAACAGGGAGTTATTGTTAATAGGTACATATTTCAGTTTTGTGAGATGAAAAGTTCTGTGGATGGATAGTGGTGATGTAAACATAAAACTTTGAATGTACTTAATGCCACTAAACTGCACACTTAAAAATCATGAAAATTCAAGATACTGAATTTCCAAAGCATTCCTGAGGAAAAGAAACAATGCTGGAGGCATTGCACTTCTTGATTTCAAACCATCTTACAAAAACATGATAATCAAAGCAGTATCGTACTAGCGTAAAAACAGACACACAGACCAATAAAACCAAACCAAGAGCCCAGAAATAAACTCACAAGTATATGGTCAACGACTATTTGACAAGGGCACCAAGAATAGTCATGGTAAAAGGGTAGACTCTTCAACAAATGGGAACACTGGACAACCACATGCAGCAGAACGAAATGGGACCCCAGTCTTCCACCACTGACAGAAATTACCTCTAAGTGGATTTTAAATTAAACAGAAGACCTAAAACCATAAAACTTTTAGAGAAAAATGTAGAGAAAGACTCTTTAATATTGGTCTTGGCAATGATTTTTTATTTTTTGGCTATGATACCAAAAGCACAAGCAACAAAAGCAAAAAACAGCAAATGGGACTCCATCAAACTAAAAAGTCTGCATCAGATGGTCACAACAGAGCTGGGGAAAATGAGGAAATACTGGTCAAAGGGTACAAATTTCCAGTTATAAGGTTAAGTTCAAAGGATCTAATCCACAGCATGATGGTTATAGCTAACTATGCTGTTTATATGAATATTACTAAGAGAACAGATCTGAAATATTTTCACCAGAAAAATAAATGTTATGTGACAGGATGAATGTTTTACCTAATTATATGTTGGTAGTCATTTTGCAATATATCAATGTATCACCGTAATATTATACAATTTTACATGTCAATTATAATCTCAACAAAGTTGATGAAAAATGATCAAATACTGGAAATTAAATACTGCATAAATCCAATTTCCATCACAATGGGTACATTACTTCCTCCTTTTTTCTGTATCATTTCCATTTCTGTCTAACTTATAAGGATACACGTGATTCTATTTAGGACCTGCCCAGATAATCTGGGATAAGTTCATCCTTTACAAAGATTCTAATTCCAAGTAACACTCACCCTTTTATTTAGAATGTGGATAAATTGTCTTGGGGGCCACTATTCAACCCATTACAGAAATATTTTCTAGTTGACTCCATGGAAAGCCTTATAATCACCTGACTCAAGGAAAGATGGTCATGGGTCTGTCTCTGGAAATCATGTCCAGAAATGACATCTTCATCTGGTGCCACCACTGGTGACTCTGAGGAGAACCAGTCCCAGGACAAGACAACACAGGAAGGAGTGAATGAATCCCTGCTCCCGTTTGTATACATTTCTTACCTCTGAAGACCTTGTAATAAAAGTTATCTCTTTTTATTGTTTGAACATATTAGAGTTAGAGATTCTTTTCCTTAATAAAACTGAAGTCTTCCTCACTGATGATGTTCAAATATATCTCAGTCATCTCAAACCACTGACTTAGTCTAATGATGCTAATGTCATAGATAATGAAATTACTTGGTAGATACTAAAGTTCTTCAGAAGGATATGGTGTATCAGTGACCAATTCAATTTATTACTAAATAGGTGACTGAAAGGTCATGTCACTCATTCCACTTTTGTCCTAACTGCGGGATGACACTGACATAGGTCTGCTGTGGATCAGGTGGAAGCTAGTCTCTAGATATGACCACAGTCTTGCTTCAGTACTTCCTTGTCCTACATAATTTCTGCAATATGCCTACTTATGAGAGTGATACTCTGCAAGAAATTCACTAAACCTAGAACCCTCGCCTCAGGCTCTGCTTCTCTAGAACCTGAACAAAGAAATAAAATTTACAGAACTGAAATCATGTGTCAAATATCACAGGGCTAGACAAAAAGCCAAGTCAGGTGTCAATCCAAAATTAACTTGGCCATTCTGTTGCCTGGCTATTCTAGAAGAATTTGGTGATGAAAGAACTGATTCTTTCATTATAAGCCTTATGACTCACTCAGGATTTCTGTCACTTTTCTTCAGTCTAGAAACCCAAGTCCAAAATACATGGCACAATCACAGAAAAGAAGATATCCCACTGATGAGTTTTCTCAAGGCTCCCTTCATGTCCCTGTTTCTCAGGCTGTAGATGAAAGGGTTCATCATTTGAGGAACCACACCGTACATAACTGAAGCCACCGCAGTCTTCCTGGATGAGCCAGCAACTAAAGAACTAATGTACACCCTGAAACCCGTCCCATAAAACAAGGACACCACGGAGAGGTGAGACCCACAGGTGGAAAAAGCTTTAAGCTTTGCCCCTGCTGAAGGCATTCTCAAAACAGAGGAGACGATTTGAGTATAAGAGAAAATGATCCCAGAGAAAGGAACAACTCCAAACAGGCTGGCCATAAAGTATAACAGGATGTTGTTGATGAGGGTATCAGAACAAGCCAGCTTGATGACCTGAGCAAATTCACAGAAGAAGTGAGGGATTTCCAGGTCCTTGCAGAAGGACAGCCGCAGCACCATCAGACTGAGGAGCAGGGCGTTCACAACGCTAAGGAACAGTGACAGGAGAACCAGCAGGCCACAGAGTGGGGGGTTCATGATGACCATGTACCTCAAGGGGTGACAAATGGCCACATAGCAGTCATAGGCCATAGCTGCAAGGAGAAAATTTTCCCAACAGGGAAAAAGCAGGACAAAGCACATCTGGGTGAGACAGCCTGCATAAGTGATGCTCTGATTCTGTGCTTGGATGTTTAGCAGCATCTTTGGGATTGTGGCTGTGCTCATACAGATGTCAGTAAAGGAGAGATTGGAGAGGAACAAGTACATGGGGGTGTGGAGGTGGGAGTCACAGCTGACGGCCAGGATGATGAGCAGGTTTCCTAGGACGGTGACCAGGTACATGGTCAGGAAGAGGCAGAAGAGGAGGGGCTGCAGTTCTGGGTTATCTGTCAATCCCAGGAGAAAAAATTCTGAAACATCAGTTTGATTTCTGGTTTCCATGTTGTTGATGAATCTGATGGGAAAATGGAGTGAAAAGAGAAGAAAATAAACGGCCCCCAGATGAGCAGCGCCAGTATCAACTGCGAACTTTTTAGAAATGCAAATTCTTGGTATCACTGCAGATATACTGCTGACAAACTCTGGGGTAAGGGCCAGCCATCTAGGCTTTAACAAACCTTCCAAATGAATTTGATACATACCACAGTTTTAAAAACAGTGCTTAAATAAAAAATAAAACTGTGTGTTTCATACTTTGTGCCAAGTGCTTAGACTAAAACAAAGAATAAGACATGACACTACCTCCAGAAATATTTCTTGCCTCAAACAAAAAATGAGAATGAAGTTGTCCTCTCTCTCCTGTAATTATGGTGTCCAAACTTTGTTCTCAGAATCATCTGAAGGGCTTATCACATTATAGATGAGTTAGGTCATAACATCACTCCATTTATCCATGGGGACTCCTTAGGGTGAGGTTACATCATGAACATGAAATGCACAGTGTGTGGAAAAGAGTAAGTCTGATTTCAGATGATCTGACCGCTGAGTTCACTCTCTTAACCAATCATTGTGAACGCTACTGTATAGAACAGAATTGGCATTCCTAAACCAACACTTAAATTTTATAATTTTCCTGTAAAATTGTTAATATTTTAATCTAGGACCATACTCCAAATCTTTCCCCTTCCCTACAATGTCTGTCTGACTCTATCCATGAAGCAGTGTGCAGCAGATCATGGCATCTATCCAAAAATACGCTCTGCACCTGAGCAAAAGTTAGAAAATGTTGTCTGTAAACTAGAGCTCGTAAGACTCTCTCATGAAATGCAACTCATCTGCATTAGCGATTAATTCTAAGAGAAGTGTGGCGAATGTCAATGACATTCTCCATCTCATCTCAGCAGGACTTCTTCTCTTTAGGTGCTAGGTGGCACATCAGAAAATTTTTTTTTAAAGGAACAGCTAAATGAGGCAAAGAATAAGATACATAGGCTTCTAAAAAAATTGATAAAGATAGCAACAATTGTTGGTCCTCGGAAGACAGAGGATTAGAAGACCAAAATTTGATACTTACAGAATAATCGGGCATCTGAACAGGACCGTGTCTGTGAAGCGCCGGTCCTCCCTCACCTGGGGGAGACAGAAGTGGCCCTGACAGCCTTTATCATTTAGTGTATTACTTAGACTCAAACAGTCTGAATTTGATCCACGGCCAGTATTTTCTTTGAGAATGTTGAAAATTGTTCAACCGAATGGTAAGCTTCCGAGTCCTCATTTGTGTAAAGGGAACTATCGTGTAAGTGTGTGGGGACATTGCAAGGATGAGAAATGAATAGAAAAAGAGCAGCTAAAATAGTGCTCATCACAGGGGACCCTCATATTGACCCTTCCAACTGTGGTTTTCTCGTTCTGCTGTAAACAGTGGCACCTGGCAAGCTTCACTTCTCAGAAGGAAGCTGTCGGGTGGAGCAGGTTGAAGACAGTCAATAGAAAGAATATCCCCAGCATGATAACTGGAAGTTTCAGGGAAGAGTTCATGAACCAGAACTCCAGATGGGAACCTTTATCATGTAGACAAGGAACAAAGGAAACATCAATGATATAAATGTGCCTTTGCAGGGTGAGGGGAAGCTCAGTGGTAGAGCGCATGCTGTGCATGCACGAGGTCCTGGGTTCAATCCCCGGTACCTCCATTACATAAATAAGTCAATGTTCATTTGCCACAAATACATGATAAAGTATATAGCAATTAAATGTATTACATGTTAAAATGAATTAGATATACTAACCCATACAAATAATGAAAACCTGTAAGAGAAAAACTTTTGAATGACAAAGTATACAGCTTTTGAAAATTTTAACTGTATATACTGAACCCTCACAAGTGATAATCTATAGTAAAAATGAACTTGTATGCATTTGTTTTTATTATGGATTATTCAAGCAAAAAATTACAGAGAGAACAGTGAAGGTCGTGATACCCACCCAGTCAACAGCGTGAGATTCAGACACTTCACTGTCCTCATTTTAGGTGTTTTTGTTGTAAGAAATAGTACAGATGTATGTGGAGCCCTCACATCACGTGCCAGCACAACTCTGATTATTTTCCTTCCCCTGGGGACCCATTACATGAATGTCACATACATTAATTTTCAGCAATTTTTTACGGTAGTTCATGCTATCATTCCATAAACAGTTGCATTGTTTTGCATTTTGAACGCTTTGAATAATCAGGACCACACGGTATCTACCATTTATAATTGGCGTTCTTATGTAATTTTTCTTTTCTTTACCATTGCTGTAGTTAATCTACCTTCATTAATTTTAACTACCAGGGAGTAGTCCACTGTATTGTTACATCATGTTTTATTTCTCTCTTCCCTAACTGATAGGTATTATGATTAACGCCTTTATCTTATGTTTCTGAACACAGATACAATATAAAGCAACGCACGGGGGATACCATTACATTCAACGTCACGTTGTCTCTAGGAAGCAGAGAACAAGAACTGGGGGGGATATAAAATAGATGTCTTTGGAATGTGTGTGATTTTGTTATTTATAAAAAAAGATCTGAGGTTGATATATCAACAAATGTTGAATTTCAATGTTTGTTAATTCTGAAATGAGTTGAAGGGTGGTCTTTTCCCCCTCAATTTATTATGCTATCTCTGCTGTTCTTGTATTAAGTACTTGGCAATTCTATAAAGAGAAACAGGTGTGCTGGCAAGGAGGCCAGCTGCCTCTGTGTTTCTCCCCTGCATCTTCATAGCCCCGCTACAAAGATAATACAAACACACTTCTGTGCAGTGGTGTGTGAAGACCCAGGAATGGAAGTAAAATGAAAAGCTGGTCAAACCCTTTACCCTACAGCCACCACAAGAATTCAAGTAAATGTCAGAAAGTTTTATAACAGTCATCATGTTTGAAAAGAGGGCAGATTTCTGCTCAGGAGGGTAACAATTTTTTCCATTTTTTAGAGAAAATAGGGGACGAGCAGATTGAGAACTGGGTGAGCATTGGAACAAATGTACCTGAGAACTTGTCAGCACGGACACTTGGTTCTGATCATTTCATACATTTCATACAATTCTCCTCATTGCTTCCATTAGATGAATTTGTAGTAAAACCCTAGTTCTCGTTACAAAAATATTAACTAAGGGACTTTAAGTCACCTGAATGGAATCAGTGTAGAATGATTTCTTGACATGACACCGGGATACTGAAGACAGAAGATCTGCCTTCAGGAAGAGAAGGGAGACCAAGTGAGACAATGGACTCCTGGTCAGGAAGGCTCATCCCTGCGAGGAGGCTCAGGTGTGCCCGTTCTCGACAAGGCAAAGGCTGTTGAGTGAGGTTGTCACAGGCTGGCTGCTTACAGTACGTGCATCCCTGGGGAATCAATATCCAAAGCTCCTCATTAGATAAATATTTTTAGTGCCATTCTGATCCCTGGAATGTGCAAATCCTTGAAGACCAAGATTATAGAAGAGGAGAATTAATGACAATTAATCCCTGACCTGTTAAACCAGGTGCCATCATCCAGCTCTCTCTACCTGTTCCATCTCACCTCCACTTCACATACCTTGCACACTTACACACACACTCCTTTTCTAATTAATTTCAGACTTCTTTTTTTAAAGTTATAAACAGAAGCAGCTGTATCTAATTGATGTCAGGAAACCTGATTCAAATTTTAAGAGTGAAGTACATAGTCTATGTATTGGGTACAAATAATGTATTTATAAATATAGTTAAATATTATAAAATTCAAACCCTTGGGGGTGTTTCACCTTTAGAGTCATTGAATGTTTTCTGTACCTTAATTTCTGTTCCCTACATTTTACACAGTAGTAGCTGTTCTGTTCTCTGTGATCAATTGTGACCGTTCTCAACAAGAGAGAGTTCAGGCTCCTTACTTAGTCTCACAACCCTCTTTTCCAGTTTCCACCCAATAGATTCATGAATGTACCTTTTGCTTCACTTTGGGGGATTTTGGACTGAATTATGATTCTTCATTTTGATTGTCTTTTGATAAAATACAATGTCACTGAAAAGCAGTAGTGTGCAATTTTGTCCGTGAGTCAGAGAAAGACAAATATTGTATAAATCACTTATATGTGGAATCTAAAAAAGTAGAACTCATAGAAACAGAGAGTATAATGGTGCTTGCCAGGAACTAGAGTGGGAGAAATGGGGAGATACTGGCCAAAGGGTACAGACATTCAGTGTTAGATGAATAGCTTCCAGGGATCTAACGTACAGCTCGATGACCTTAGTTAACAATGATGTATTTTGTACCTGAAAGTTTCTTACTGTATCAAATCATCACGTTGTGAACCTTCAATTCACACAATGTTATAAGTCAATTATATTTCAGTTTAACTGAGACAAATAATAATACCAACTCTACTGTATCTGCAGGAGTCTATTTTACTAGTGTTCTGCCCCTTCCGCAAGAAAGATTCAAAATTCTGATTTTAAAAGCAGCATTCTCTGGATTTTCTTGGTAACATCTCTACTCTGCCTAAATCTGAAAAAATAATAGCTTAATTTTGTTGGAATTTGACCTTTTATAAATTGGATTAGAAGGTACGTTTTCCCTCTGGTCTTAACTTCTTTCACTCTCTGAAATGCTTGCAAATAGAAAAGGAAGCAGAAGGGAACTTAACCACACAGGGGAAGAGTCCGATGCGGTGACGGCAGAGGAGACTGCTGCGGTGTGCTCTGAAGACTGGGGAGGGGGCAAAGGCAAGAAATGCAGGTGGGCCTCGAAGAAGCAAAGAAGGAGCTTCTCTCCTGAGAGACTGCAGAAGGAGCCAGCCCTGCCAGCTCCTTGACCTTAGCCCAGTGAAACCGATTTCAGACTTTTGACCTCCACAAGTGCAAGGGAATAAATTTGCGTTGCTCAAAACAAACAAACAAACAAACAAACAAAACAGGTCATCTCAATCGATGCAGAAAAAGCATTTGATAAAATTCAACATCCATTTATGATAAAAACTCTCACCAAAGTGGGTATAGAGGGAACATATCTCAACATAATAAAAGCTATATATGACAAACCTACAGCCAGCATAGTACTCAATGGTGAAAAACTCAAAAGCTTCCCACTAAAATCTGGGACAAGACAAGGATGCCCACTATCACCACTCCTATTCAACATAGTCCTGGAAGTCCTAGCCACAGCAGTCAGGCAAGAGAAAGAAATAAAAGGGATCCAAATTGGAAAAGAAGAGGTAAAAGTGTCATTATATGCTGATGACATGTTACTATATATAGAAAACCCTAAAAGGTCCACACAAAAGCTACTAGAGCTGATTGAAGAATTCAGCAAGGTAGCAGGTTACAAAATTAACTTTCAAAAATCAGTTGCATTTCTTTACACTAACGATAAATCAACAGAAAAAGAAAGTAAAGAAACAATCCCCTTTAAAATAGCACCCAAAGTAATAAAATATCTGGGAATAAATCTAACCAAGGAGGTGAAAGAATTATACAAAGAAAACTATAAACCACTGATGAAGGAAATTAAAGAAGACTTTAAAAAATGGAAAGATATTCCATGCTCTTGGATTGGAAGAATCAATATTGTTAAAATGGTCACACTGCCCAAGGCAATCTACAGATTTAATGCAATCCCTATCCAATTACCCAGGACATATTTCACAGAACTAGAACAAATCATAATAAAATTTATATGAAACCATCAAAGACCTAGAATTGCCAAAGCATTACTGAAGAGAAAGAAAGAGGCTGGAGGAATAACTCTCCCAGACTTCAGACAATACTATAGAGCTACAGTCATCAAGACAGCATGGTATTGGTACCAAAACAGACATATAGACCAATGGAACAGAATAGAGAGCCCAGAAATGAACCCACAAACTTTTGGTCAACTCATCTTCGACAAAGGAGGCAAGAATATACAATGGAATAAAGACAGTCTGTTCAGCAAATAGTGTTGGGAAAGCTGGACAGCAGCATGTAAAACAATGAAGCTATAACACTCCCTTACATCATATACAAAAATCAACTCACAATGGATTAAAGACTTAAACATAAGACAAGATACAATAAACCTCCTAGAGGAAAACATAGGCAAAACATTATCTGACAAAAATTTTCTCCTAGAAGAAATAAAAGCAAGAATAAACAAATGGGACCTAATGAAACTTACAAGCTTCTGCACAGCAAAGGAAACCAGAAGTAAAACAAGAAGAAAACCTATGGAATGGGAGAAAATTTTTGCAAGTGAAACCGACAAAGGCTTGATCTCCAGGGTATATAACCAGCTCATACGACTCAATAAGAAAAAAATAAACAACCCAATCCAAAAATAGGCAGAAGACCTAAACAAGCAATTCTCCAAGGAAGACATACAAATGATCAAAAAGCACATGAAAAAATGCTCAATATCACTAATTATCAGAGAAATGCAAATCAAAACTACAATGAGGTATCACCTTACACCAGTCAGAATGGCCGTCATTCAAAAATCCACAAATGACAAATGCTGGAGAGGCTGTGGAGAAAGGGGAACCCTCCTACACTGCTGGTGGGAATGCAGTTTGGTGCAGCCACTATGGAAAACAGTGTGGAGATTCCTCAAAAGACTAGGAATAGACTTACCATGTGACCCAGGAATCCCACTCCTGGGCTTGTATCCAGAAGGAAATCTACTTCAGGATGACACCTGCACCCCAATGTTCATAGCAGCACTATTTACAATAGCCAAAACATGGAAACAGCCTAAATGTCCATCAACAGGTGACTGGATAAAGAAGATGTGGTATATTTATACAATGGAATACTACTCAGCCATAAAAACCGACAACATAATGCCATTTGCAGCAACATGGATGCTCCTGGAGAATGTCATTCTAAGTGAAGTAAGCCAGAAAGAGAAAGAAAAATACCATATGAGATTGTTCATATGTGGAATCTAAAAAACAAAAACAAAAACAAACAAACAAACAAAAACAAAGCGTAAATACAGGACAGAAATAGACTCACAGATGTAGAATACAGACTTGTGGTTACCAGGGGGGTGGAGGGTGGGAAGGGATAGACTGGGATTTCAAAATTGTAGAATAGATAAACAAGATTACACTGTATAGCACAGGGAAATAAACACAAAATGTTATGATAACTCACAGAGAAAAAAATGTGACAATGAGTGTGTATATGTCCATGAATGACTGAAAAATTGTGCTGAACACTGGAATTTGACACAACATTGTAAAATGATTATAAATCAATAAAAAATGTTTTAAAAAAACAGGTCGTACTAAGATAGGATAGGTTCTAAATCCACATGACTGGTGTCTTTAATACAAGTTATTACAGCAATTGTTGTACGGCTGCACTGAGCAATAAAATCAAGTTAATAAGGGTGGGGCGTCTGTGCCATATTTGGAAGCACTCCATTGGAGATGTATTTGTCCCACTGTACTTCTTGTTATATAGAGAGGAAATTCTGAATTTTTATTCTTGAGTCACTTGTTTTGGCGGTTTATTAATTTGTTGGTTATTTATCTTTATTTTTTAAAAGTATAGTAAAATACAAATATATATATATATAATTTACCGTTTTAGTCACTTTTAAGTGTCCAGTTTAGTGGCGTTAAGTACATTTACAATCTTGTGTTCCTGTCACCCTGTCTGTGTATAAAACTCTTCATCTCACAAAACTGAAGTCTGTACCTGTTAAATAATAATTTTCTATTCCCTCTTGTCCTCAGACTCTGGCAACCTCATTTTAACTTCTGTAACTGTGAATCTGACCACTCTAGGAACCTCATGTGAGTAGAATCATGCATTATTTGTCTTTTGTGGTTCACTTAGCATAATGCCTCCAAGGTTCATCAATGTTGGAGCGTGTATCAGAATTTCCTATCTTTTTTAGGTTGAATAACATCCTTTTGTGTGTTCAGTCAGCCCTCCATATCCCTGGGTTCCGCATCTGTGGATTCAACCGAACTCAGATCAAAAATAGCCGCCTCAGAATTCCAGAAAGTTCAAAAAAACCCAAAACTTTAATTTGTCGTGCACTGGAAACTAGTTACATAGCATTTACGTTGTATTAGGTGTTATAGTAACCTAGATACGATTTAAAGTATACAGGTGGCTGTGAGTCGTTTATATGAAAATACTGTGCTATTTTATGTAAGAGACGTAAGCATACATGGGATTTGGAATCCATGGGGGTCTTGGAATCAACTCCCTGTAGAAACCTACGATGACTGTGTATATCCTCTCTTATTTATCCGTTCGTCGGTCAGTGGACATTTGGGTTGCTTCCACATTTTGACTATTGTGAAATAATGCTGTTTGACCATAGGTCTACAAATAACTGTTTAAGTGGTTGCTTTCATTTAATGTGGAATATACCAAGAAGTGAAATTACTAGGTAATATGATAATTCTATTTTTAATTTATTTGAGGCAGTGTCATACTCTTTTTGACAGCAGCTGCACTATTTTACATTCTCACCAATAGTGCACAAGCATTCCAATTTCTCCACATCATTGCCAGCACTTGGTTCTTTTCTTTTCTTTCTTTTTATTATAATTGACTTACATTAGTTTCAGGTATACAACATAGAGATACTATATTTTAATAGATTATACTCCACACAAAGTTATTATAAAAATTGTGGCATATTGGCAATATCATATGACTCAGCCCAGTGCTATGTTTCTACTTCTATAGTTGGGTATTTCCATAACTAAAGGTTTTTTGAAAACTGGCATTTAGGGTACCAGTCAGTTTCATGGCTGTTTCTTGAGTGGCCACATGACCCAATAATCTGGCAGAGATCTCATGAAACTGAATTCCTAAGAATGTAAAGGTAGAGGCTCCCACTGATGCCACCCTTGGACCAAAATCCAGAGTGAGGATCTGGCTGGAGACCCATTCAGCCAGCCTGTCTTTGTGTATGTTAGACTGTTTCCTCCTTTGGCAGAACTGGAAGGAAGCCATGGTGTCTCTGCAGAGGGCTGCCTTCTTGAAGTTTAGAGGAGCTGGAAGCAGCCTTGTATCTTGGGGTTACATCACTGAGTGGATGTAGGGAAATTTTGGTTTTGGTTCTTAAAGTGATGAGGAAGACTGGCTTCAAAAAAAAATGGAAACTTCATCTATGAGAAGCCCTGGACCTTGGAGAGACAGAGTCTGGGAGACTAGGAGAGTTTGCTCCCTGAGGAAATGGTGCAGATCACTGTTGGAAAACATACGAATTGCTCCAAGTTGCCTCCTGAAGACCTACAACAGCCAGCACAGCCTTCTTACTGTCACGTCCCAGCCCCTATAGGACACTGAACTGTTCGGGGAATAGGGGTGACATTAGACAATTTGTCTAACAGGGAGCCTTGGGGATTGACTTTTTATTGGCCCAGAAATTGTAAATATTCCCTCCGTTCCTACAATTTGTCCTCCACCCCGGTTTTCCTTCTTTGGGCCAGGAGGATGCCTGCCCCAGGCCTCTAGGAAGCATCTTTCTGTTTCTAAGATTTAACTTCATCATTCTTGTCCTTTCCTGGATGCAGAGGCACCACCTTTACTGTGCATCATCAGGGTGGGAATGGAGCCAAATCTGCCTCATGCCTCAGTGATTATGTCAAGAAGAGGAAACATAGACCAGTAAAGCCCTGTAAGTGGATTTGAGGGACGAGGAGAGAGGGAGGGAGGGATGCAGAGGGAGACAGGGCTAGTGAGTGAGCCAGAGAGTGTGTGCACTTGGAGAGAAGGCAGGCAGCAGAGGTGCTTTGCCCTCAGAGAACTGGGAGAGTCTCTCTGGTTCATTTCAACCCCAAGTTCCTAGCCCAGAATCCAATTATCACACTTAGCTCGTTCGACTTAGTCCAAATGTGATGCCACCACATCATTTCCAAAGCCCATGATTTGTAGTTCAGTTCTTAGTACCTGGACCTGCTTCTCCAAGCTCACTTGAGTATCCCAAAGAACAGAGGAGTTCCCACCAAACTTTTGTAGGCACAGGTCTATTTCCAACATTGAGTCTCTCTATGAAGCTCTTGGTGATTCTTGATGTTTCCAGGTGAGAGATCCTGGACACCAAGTTCTGGAGTTAAATGAGGGATGGGAGTTGTACTCCTTGAGTAGAACCTCATCAAGATAATTAAGGGAACACATGCGGCTCCCAGTTCCTCCTCAAACTTTTCCCAGAAGCTGTGGAAGTGTGAGCAGGTGATGCTGGCTTAGGTGTGCAGGACAGGAGGATGAGCTCATTGATTCAGTTAGTAATTTAATCAACAGGGCACTCATTAGTCCCACTTGGGATTTAAAAAAAAGGCTAAATCTTTTAGCCGAATGATGGTACTATCAGATAGAATGTTGTCAGAGTCACAGAGTGACATAAACCTCTAATCTGATGTCGGGACACAGAGTAAGAAACCATCTTTGACGTGGGGGAACTGTAGAGGTGAAATTTGGCAGAGGATGGTAAGGGGGCCAAGGAACTCCAGGAGGAGAGAATGCAGAAGGCAGCATGGCTCAGGGGAGAGTCTGTCAGCTTTGGACTCAGGCAGCTGTGCGTTTGGAACCAAGTTCACCATTTAATAGCTGCGGGAGCTACCCATCCTTTCTCCTCTTTGAGCCTCAGTCATCACACCTGTAAGATGAGGAGTATGACCCCTACCTCACTGTTTGTTGTTAGGATGGTGTCATATACGTAAAGTGTCTATTATAGTGCTGAGCACATATTAGGAATTTATTAAATAATTTGAAATGTGAAGAAGCACAAAGACAGGAGATTAAGGGGAAGGGTGGGTTTTGAGAGGGATTGGCACATTGCCCCCCAAAGCTGTCAGAAAACATAATTTTAGGAGGGCAGCAATAAATAAAGCACAAGTATAAATTTTTAGTAAAGTTGGGAGATTTTTTTAAATAAGAAGGTAAACATTAGAACTTGTTCAGTGAACGATGGTGGTTAATAAATGCTCTTGTGTAGACAACACTTCCCAAGGATCTCTGCCTGATTGAGCTACATTTCTTGAGTACTCAAAATCTCAGGGTAGTTTTCTATTATGCCTATTTCAGCATAATTTGATAAATGCCTCTTAGATCTGTTTCCTTCACTCAACTGTAAATGCATTAATTCACTCTTGATCCTTGAAATTATAGAGATTAAGTGTATAGGCTGCACAGAAAGAGAAAGAAAAAGGCCATATGATATCACTCATATGTGTAATCTAAAAAGAAAAAAGAAAAAAAGGACACTATGAACTCATCTGCAAAACAGAAACAGACTTGCAGACATAGTGAACAATCTTATGGTTACCAGGGAAAGGGGGTGGGAAGGGATAAATTTGGGAGTTTGAGTTTTGAAAATATTAGCCACTATATGTAAAAACAGATTTTTAAGAAAGTTTCTTCTCTATAGCTCAGGAAACTATGTTCAGTATCTTGTAATAACCTTTAATGAAAAAGAATATGAAAATGAATATATGTATGTATATGCATGACTGGGACATTGTGCTGAGCACCAGAAACTGACACATTGTAACTGACGGTACTTCAATAAATAAAATGAAAAATGAAATAAAAGAAGAGTAGGCTGTAGATTCAGATTGCTTGGCTTAGTTCTTGACCACCCTCTATCTGTGAAACCCCGTATGATTTTATTCATCTCTTTGTGCCTCTATTTCCTTGTACATAAGGCAGAAGCAACCTCACTGGATTGTTCTGAGTAGCAAATTGACAAAGAAAATAGAATAGTGCGTGGTGCTAGAGAGGACACTAAAAAAGAGAATCACTGTTTATTCATGCATGTATTGAAAAATTGTGTTTCTGCCTTCTTTATCTCAGGCAAGGGCCACAAAAATGACCGAAGATACAAACTCCCTGCTTTTGAGTGTTTGGAGGACAGGGTCTGTGTCTGTTCATGTCTTTGCCCACACTCCTGACCCCAAATCCTGGTATGTGGCAGCCATCAATAATTGCTTATAGCAAAAAGTGAGCGAGTGAATAAATGAGTAAAAGTAATATAGCCAGAGCTGTAATTTAGGAAGATTATTCTGGCAGTGATTTCATGATGGTTTGGAGGAGACAATGGATGTATGAAGACTAATTAAAAACTAGTACTTGGCAACCCAGAACTAATGAGAGCCTTGATTCAGGGTGGTGGGAGGAAGGGTTAGACGAAAATTGACTATTCGGCTGTAAAAGATGTAGCAAATCATTGACAGATTGGCTTTGGCAGTGGAAGTCATGAGGGAGGAAGAATCAGTGTTTCGATCACAGGTGTCTGGAGTGATGGTGATTTCATTCATGGAAATAGAGGCTCCGGGGGGGGGGTCTATTTTTAAACATGGTCAACTTGCCATGCCAGGAAGAAAGAGAAAGAGAAATCACTGCCTATTCTAACCATATTATTCTGTGTCAGATACTATGTAGACAACTTTACATCCATAACTCATTTAAGCACCATTGTTATCATTCCCTTTTGACCAAGAAAGTGAGATTAGCTTAGGCTACTTGCTTTTGAGATCACCTAGCTAGGAAGTGGGGAGCCCATGGATCATATCCAGGTGTTTCTCTTTTCATGGCCCTTCCTTAAAGCTGAGATGATGCTGAGACCATGCTGCGTTGCAGGGCCCTGGACCAGCCGTCTTCCACGTGCTGCCTCACTTCATCTCCAAGGAAACCCCAGAGGTGATTAGTATTTCTCCGTAGCCTAAAGATACAGAAAATGAAGTTTAGAGAGGTTAGTAGTCATTAACTAATGGAACCAAGATTTGAATCCTGGTCTATCTGAATCTGATCATCTGTTTGCATCTTTCTGCACTACGTTCATGTAAATTATCCAGGTGGAAAAGCTGAGTCTGCAAGCAGAAATGCAGCTCTGGGAGTTAGGGAGTTGTAAGTCTGGGAATCAATTTTGAAAACCATGAGACCTCTACAAAGAGCATTTCTCTCTTCTTTTTTTGTATATATATTCTTTTTATTGAAGTATAGTATTTTTATTGAACAGTTTGCAACATTGTGTCAGTTTCTGATGTACAGCACAATGCTTCGGCCATACATGAACATACATACATTCATTTTCATATTCTTTTTCAGTGTAAGTTACTACAAGATATTGAATATAGTTCCCTGGGCTACAAAGAACGTTTTTAAAAGCAGCCCTTAACATGGAGTGTAGGGCATTTTGTAAACACCCTGAAATGGTATGCAAAGTAATACCAAAATGTGTATTTTTCTGGGGGAAGGACCTATCATTTTAGCAGAATCTCCAAAGGATCGTGGGACAAAAATTGCTAAAAAAAAAAAAGCCAAAGTGAGAATTTTTAAGATCTATTCTCTCAGCAAATTTCCAGTATTCAATACAGTATTACTAACTATAGTCACCTATAATGACTGTATATTAGATTCCCAAATCTTAGTCTCCTTACAACTGAAAGCTTGTACCCTTTGCCCCAGCATCTCCCTGTCTTCCACAGCCCTGGTAACTACCCCTCTGCTCTCTTCATGCAAATTATCAGGGTGGAAAATGAATTTGACTTTTTAAAAAATTTCACGTATAAGTGAGGTTATATAATATTTGTCTTTTTCTGCCAGGCGTATTTCATTTAGCATAATGTCCTCTAGATGAATTCATGTTGGAACAAATGACAAGATTTCCTTCTTTCTCATGGCTGAATAGTACTCCACTGTATATCCACACCACAGCTTCTCTATCCATTTCCCACTGCTAAACACTTAGATTATTTCCATATCTTGCCTATTGTGAATAACACTGCAATGAACGTAGGAGAGCAGATATCCACCTGAGAGATAACTTCAGCTATATATTCCGAATGGGATTACTGAATCATTCAGTAGTTCTATTTTAATTTGTTGAGAAACTCACCCTGTCCTCCACAGTGGCCCATGAGGGCACAAGGATTTCCTTTTCTCCATATCATTACCAATACTTGTTATATCCTGTCTTTTTGATAAAAGCCATCCTAAAAGATGTGCAGTGGTGCTTCACTGTGAGTTTATTTCTCTGATGATTAGTGAGGCCGAGTACCTATTGGCCACTGGTATATCTTCTTTTGAAAAATGTCTGTTCAGGTCCTTTGCCCATTATTTAAGCTGATTATGTGTGTTTTTGCTTTTGAGTTGTGTAAATTCCTTATGTATTTTGGATATTATTCCCTTATCACCTGGTTTGCAAATATTTACTCCCTCTCCATAGGTTGCCTTTTGATTTTGTTGATTTTTTTTCCTGTGTAGAAACTTTACTGTGGTCTCACTTTATTTTTGCTTTTTCCCTATGCCTTTGGTGTCATAACCAAAAAAAATTTGCCAAAACCAGTATCAAAGAGCATTTTCTCTCTGTTTTCTTCTGTGAAGCTTTATGGTTTCAAATCTTGCATTTAAGTCTTTAATCCATTTTGAGTAAGTTTTTTTGTGAGTGGTATAAGAGAAGGGTCCAATTCAGTTCTGTTGAGTGGATATCCAGTACCCCAACACCATTTATTGAAGAGGCCGTCCTTTCCCCATTGTATGTTCTAGCCACTGCTGTGAAAGATGAGTTGACTTTACGTGAAGGGTTTATTTCTGGGCTCTTGATTGTGTTCTTTAGTCTATTTGTCTGTTTTTATGCCAGTATCATACCATTTTGACTGCTGTAGCTTTGTAGTATAGTTTGAATTCAGGATGTGTGATGCTTTCAGCTTTGTTCTTTTTCAAGATTGTTTTGGCTATTCAGGCTCTCTTGTGGTTACAGGTGAATTTTAGGATTATTCCTTCCATCTCTGTGAAAAATGTTACTGGAATTTTGATAGAGATTATATTCAGTCTGCAGATTGCCTTTGGTAAAATGCACACTTTCACAATATTAATTTTTCCAGCCCATGAATACAGGATATCTTTCCATTTGTGTCTCCTTTAATTTCTTTCATCAGCATTTTATAGTTTTCAGCATACAGATCTTTCATTTCCTTGGTAAAATTTATTCCTAGGTATTTTATTCTTTTTGATGATAGTGTAAATGGGATTGTTTTATTTATTTATTTTTCAGATAGTTTGTTATTAGTGTATAGAAACACAACTGATTTTTTAAATTGAAATATAGTCAGTTTACAATGCAGTGTTAATTTCTGGTATACAGCATACTGATTCAAATATATATATGTGTGTGTATATGTGTGTGTGTGTGTATATTCTTTTTCATTATAAGCCATTACAAGGTATTGAACATAGTTCCCTGTGCTCTACAGTAGGATCTTGTTGTTTATCTATTTTATATAGAGTAGTTAGTATTGGCAAATCCCAAACTCCCAATTTATTCCTTCCCACCCCATTTCCCCCCTGGTAACCATAGGTTTGTTTTCTTTCTTTTCTTTTCTTTTGGTGGAAGAAAGGAATTTTAATTTAAAATTATGACTTAATAGGTCAATAGCTAAATGATGGACAAATTTATTTTTAAATTGAATTACAATGCTGTGTCAGTTTCTGGTGTACAGCATGATGTTTCAGTCATACATATACATACATATATTTGTTTCCATATTCTTTTTCATCATAGGTTACTGCAAGATACTGAATATCGTTCCTTGTGCTCTACAGTAGAAACTTACTGCTTATTTATATATAGTAGTTATTATCTGCAAATCTTGAACTCCTAATTTATCCCTTGCCATTTCCTTCCCCTCCTGGTAACCATAAATTTCTTTCCTATGTTTGTGAGTCTGTTTCTGTTTATAAATAAGTTCATTTATGTCTTTTTTTTTTAGATTCCACATATAAGTGATACCATATGGTATTTTTCTTTCTCTTTTTGGCTTACTTCACTTAGAATGACAATCTCCAGGTTCATCTATGTTGCTGTAGATGGGATTATTTTATTCTTTATGGCTGAGTAGTATTCCACTGTGTGTGTGTGTGTGTGTGTGTGTGTGTGTGTACATATATATACCCCTGCAACTTTTTTATCCAATCATCTGTCAGTGGACATTTAGGTTGCTTCCATGTCTTGGCTATTGTAAACACTGCTGCTGTGAACATTGGGGTGCATGTATCTTTTTTGGATTAAAAGTCCCTCCAGATATATGCCCAGGAGTGGGATTGCTGGATCATAGGGTAAGTCTATTTTCAGTTTTTTATAGATCTCTGTACTATTTTCCATAATGGCTGCACCAAACTGCATTCCCACCAACAGTGTAGGAGGCTTCCCTTTTTAAACTTCCTTTTGTTAGTATTTCTTGGCACGTTTTTAGTGTTACGTCTTCCTTCAGCCCTCCTGTGACATTGCCGCTTAGGTGTGTCTCTTGGGTACATGCGGTGATGGGGATTTCTTTGTCCAACCTGAATCTCTGTTTTCCTAATGATTAATTTAAGCCATTTAAAACCTTTGTTACAATTACTTATATATTTTGTAATTTTTAATTGCTTCTTTATATCTCCTTTCCTAACTTAAAGTGGCTTGATCAAAATCTCTATTTTGGTTCTGCCCCTGCTATAATTTAGAAGTTATGTTTCTATACGTGTGATTTTGGTGGTCATACCTAAGTTTTAACAACATACACTTTATGTAGAAAGTCCAAACTGCTGTTGCAACAATTTTATTTTAATTTCCCTTTTTGTCTCATATAATTTTTGCACGGTATTTTAATCCATCTATTTACAAACACATTCTCATTATTATTGTTATTAATATTATTAATATTTTAAAAGTCAATGTTTTGTTCACTTTTTTTCTACGTTAATACCAATTTCTTCGCTAATCATTGCTTCCTGAATAATGCTTTTTTCTTGACTCAGTTTGTTTTATCTTGAAGTAAATCCTTCAGTAGTTTTTTCAGCAAGGGTTTATACGTGGTCTACTCTCTCAACCTTTGGCTGAAACAGGGATATTCAGGGGAGCATCCTTGAGCCAAAGATTGACATATGAGTTGCTGTAAACACTTCATCAGTGGTTCAAGATGCAAGACATATGTAAGTTGATATCACAGACTGGAGATTAAGTGTAATCTCTTCTAATCTTCCAGAACCATCTCAATAGCATTCATGTAACTTCCCCCTTTCAATACTTCCGGAGGAAGCACGTCTATGGAACCAGACAACCAAACCAGGGCATCTGGGTTTATCCTCCTGGGACTCTCAGAAAAGCCAGAGCAGGAGGCCCTCCTCTTTGCTCTGTTTCTCTGCATGTATGTGGTCACAGTAGTGGGGAATCTGTTGATCATCCTGGCCATCAGCTCAGATGCTCGCCTCCACACCCCCATGTATTTCTTCTTAGCCAACCTCTCCTTGGTTGATTTTGGCCTGGCCACCAACACTGTCCCCAGAATGCTGGTGAGCATCCAGATTAGGAGCAAATCCATATCTTATCCTTGCTGCCTGACCCAAATGTACTTTTTCCATTTCTTTGGCATCATGGACAGTGTCTTAATAGCCGTGATGGCTTATGACAGGTTCGTGGCTATCTGTCAGCCCTTACATTATACCACCATCATGAGCCCACTCCTCTGTGGCCTGCTGGTCGGTGGCCCATGGGTGTTTTCCTGCCTCATCTCCCTCACCCACATCCTCCTGATGGCCCGTCTGGTCTTCTGTGGCAACAATGAGTTGCCTCATTACTTCTGTGACCTCAGTCCGCTGCTCAGACTTTCATGCACTGACACCTCGGTGAACGAGATCTTTGTGCTCATTGTGGCAGGGATGGTGATAGCCACACCTTTCATCTGCATTCTGGCCTCCTATGCGCGCATCATTGCGGCCATCACGAAGGTCCCCTCTGCAGGTGGCAGGAAGAAAGCCTTTTCCACCTGCAGCTCCCACCTGTCTGTGGTCGCCCTCTTCTATGGGACCACCATTGGGGTTTATCTGTGTCCTTCGTCTGTCCGCACAGCCGTGAAGGAAAAGGCATCCGCCGTCATGTACACCGCAGTCACCCCCATGCTGAACCCCTTTATCTACAGCCTGAGGAACACAGACCTGAAGGGGGCCCTGAAGAAACTTCTTAACAGAAAAATCACCTCATCTTCTTGACCACCAGGACACCTGGGAGCTTCCAGAGAGTTAAGATTGAAACATCTGGATTCTTGGGCAAAAATTTGGGATTGTGTGTGTTGGGAGAGCAACCACTTTGACTTCAATTGCAGAAGCTTTAAAGGTAACCTCAAGGTAGCCCTGTAACCATATTTCTCAACTATTGGGGCCACTAAGGGTCCTTTTGGGTCTGTCTCATGCTGCATTCCTACAAGGATTTGTCTAGTTCTAGCAGATTCAATTTATCCTGGTTCAGAACCCATTGAGCACTCAACAAATATTTACTGAGTGTCTATTCTGGGTTTGATGTTAGATGCTGGACATAGTGTCATGAGCAGGAGAGACAAATGCCCCCACAGTTTATAGTTGAGTGTGGGAGAAGATATTGCACACATAGTTGTAATAGAATGGAATATGAACCTGAGTGGAATGATGGAGTACGGTCGGAACACCCAGCAGAGTCTGGAAGGGAGAATTGGGGAAGGTCTCCTGGGAGGGATGATCCCAAAACCCAAAGGATAAGATGGTGGTTTTCAGGCAAAAGGGAGGAGAAAGAGCGTCTCAGAAAAACACGACGACACGTGGAAAGATGAGAGAGCAAGAGAAAGAGAGAGAAGAATGCATCCATGAATGGAAAGATCTTGTTACGGTGAGTTACTTGGGGATGCTAGGTCATTAGGGCATTAGGACCAACCTGAGTTGGGTCTTTCTCCAAAGAACCAGGCAGTTAACTTGACTTCCAGGGACCAAAGTCAGGGGGCAAGTGGATGAGTTATACAGCCCCTACTCACTCCCATCGCTTATCCTATCTTCTGGCTGAGCAAGATGGCTTATGCTAGATAAAAGTTGTGTGAGGCGCAGGGGAGAAAGAGATTCAGACCGTGCACTAAGAAAGCAGAGGAACCATCACTGGATGGCATATATCTTCACAGACAAAGAGGAAGATACCAATCAATAGAATCATGAATCTCTAAACCCAAGGAAAATCGAGGCATGTCTCAACTGACATATGTGCCTGTGGAATGTATACACTGCTTATACCAGGAAGTGAAATTTGTTTATTGCAGATTTTCCTTATGCCATCTTACCATGTTTCTTTGTTTTTTAACTGAAGTGTAGTCAATTACAGTATGTCGATTTCTGGTGTACAGCACAATGTCCCAGTCATGCACATACATAACATATTTGTTTTCATATTTTTTTCTTTAAAGGTTATTACAAGATTTTGTACGTATTTCTCTGTGCTATACAGAAGAAACTTTTTTTAACCTATTGTTATACATAGTGGCTAACATTTGTAAATCTCAAACTCCCAAATGTATCCCTTCCCCCACACCCCTTTCCCTGGAAACCATAGGATTGTTTACTATGTCTGCAAATCTGTTTCTGTTTCGTAGATGAGTTAATAGTGTCCTTTTTTTTTTAGATTCCACATGTGAGTGATATCAAATGGTATTTTTCTTTCTCTTTCTGGCTTACTTCACTTAGGATGACGATCTCTAGGTCCATCCATGTTGCTGCAAGTGGCATTATTTTATTCTTTTTATGGCAGAGTAGTATTCCATTGTATATATACCACAACTTCTTCATCCAGTCATCTGTCGATTTACCACGTTTCTCTGCACTGTCTCATTTCTTCATTCTGAAGTTCCTATGAAGGCAGCACATTGTATTTATGTCTAGTGCGGAATAGCCCTAATATGCACATGGAGATCTACTACTAGAATGAAATGGGCAGTGACTCTGAATGGGGCCAGAAGCTTTCAAATGGTGCTAAGGAGCTGACACCCTCTTAAGCAGAATGGCTTTGAATAATCATACGTCTAACTTTCTTCTGTTGCTTTCCTTTCAAGAGAGTTAAATTAGGCTTTCTCAGTTGAACAAACAGACCTCCAGCCCTGGCCCTCTGGTAGGTTGGACAGACAGTGAAAAATTCACTTTCTGTTAGATAGTCTGGTGAAGAAAATCCAGAATTTAAGAATACTGGAGGGGGAGGGTATAGCTCAGTGGTAGAATGCATGCCTCGGATGCACGAGGTCCTGGGTTCAATCCCCAGTAACTCTGTGTCAAACAAACAAACAAACCTAAAATTATCTCCCCCCATTAAAAAAAAATTTTAAAACCCAACAGAATACTAGAATTGGCCAAGGGGAACCCATGAAT
The DNA here is from genome assembly GCF_048564905.1 of Vicugna pacos. NCBI lineage: Eukaryota > Metazoa > Chordata > Mammalia > Artiodactyla > Camelidae > Vicugna > Vicugna pacos. Next base: position 25,460,174 of record NC_133008.1, on the reverse strand, counting down.
CTTTTTGGAATAACCCCAATTCAGGGGAAAGTTGATTCACAGCCCTTCTGCCACATGAATGTAAGTGGTTACGGTCCTGCGGGGAGCGGACTGGAATGGCCAGCGATGGGAATGGATTAGAACCTGGGGGCTCACAGAATTCCGTGAACACCTTTCTGTTTCCTGTCTGAGTTGAAGCACTTTTTTAACCTCTTTTCCTCTCCTGTGCAATGAGGGATGCCCCGCCCCAATAAAAATCTCTTAAGTTTCTGTCAGCCAAACTGTCTCTGCCCTGTCTTGTGTTAAGAAGACCACGACTCCAGGTGAGAGTTGTCCTGATGGCCCTTCAACATCAACTTCCAACATCTGTCGGCATTGATATATGTTTTATGATTCATTCAACACATATTTACCAAGTGCCTAGTTTATGCCAGCTACTATTGTAAGCACTGGCAATAGAACAGTGAGAGAGAGGGAGAGGGAGATGGAGAGAGACGCCCTTCCCTGTGACTGCAGAGGCTGAGCGCAAGGGAGCTTCTTGGGGAGGGAACGAGGCAACTGTCCTGTATCTTGATGTCAGAGCAGTGGCTCTGAAGGTGCTAAAAAACTTAAATGGTGCTGCCTCCCCAGATCCCACAAATCTACACGAGATAAAACAACAAGAACGGTACACCAGAGAAAAAGTTAACTTCACTGATAGTCATTTAAAAATAAAATTGAACAATAGAAAACAAGTCAGTTATTCCCAGTTCAGCAGGGAAAACACCAATAAACAAAGAGATAATCCGTGTGCCAAGTCATTACCACGGGTGAGAAGGACTTCAAAGGCATAACCAAGGGTATGTGACAGCGGCGAAGGGGGAGTGGTATTTTAATCTGGGGATTTCAGTCTCTATTAAGGTTGGGGGTTTCTGAGAGCAACGAGTCTCTATTAAGGTGACCTCTGAGCTGAGCCCTGAATCAGGCCAAGAGGGAAAGTACTCTTCTGAAAGAAGTGGGAACAGTGTCCCAGAAGAAGGGAACTGCACATGCAAAGTCAGGAACAAGTTAGTATTTAAATAAGTTTTAAGAAGTTGTACATGTTTTTATAGATATATATATATTATTTGTTTATTATTTTTATTTATATATTTAGTGTGTATGTGTATATGTGTGTGTGTGCATATATATATATATATATATACATATATATATATATATATGTATTAGACTTATTTTCTTCTTAATCCTGGAACACAATCTTGCAAGCGTTATAAACCCAACATAGAACTCGGCTTAAAAAACCAACAGTTATTGTCTTAGAGTTTCTGTAGAGCAAGAAACTGGGCGTGGCTTAGCTAGGTGACTCTGGCTCAGGGTATCTATAGGGCTGCAGTCAAGACGTTAGCATCAGGGGAAGGGATGGCTCAGTGGTAGAGTGTGTGCTTAGCATGCACGAGGTCCTGGGTTTAATCCCAGTATCTCCGTTAAAATATAAATTTTTTAAAAATGTAATTGCCTCTTTGCCCCAAATATATATTTTTTAATATTGTATTTAAAAAAAGAAAGAGATGTTAGCAGGGACTGTGGTCATCTCATGTATTTTAACCTTACACTGAGACGATCTCAGTTCAGTCATTGATGACAGTTCCTGGACATATGGACCTTTTTATAGGGCAGAGAGAGACAGAGACAGAGACAGAGGGAGGGAGAGAAGGGGGAAAGTAAAGAAAGAGAAGGGGGAGGCAGGAAAGGATGAGTGAAGATGAGGAGGAGGAGGATGTAAACAAGATGTAAGTCACTATCGTTACAATCTAATATTAGAATGAATTTTTAATCATTTTTGCTGTATTCCATTTGTTGGAGGCAAGTCACATGTCCAGCCCACATTCAAGGAGAGGGCATTACATCCGGGGTAAACTCTAAAGGGCAGGGGCTTTTGGGATCTTAGCCATCTTAGAGGCTGCCTGATGCACCAACATCTTCCTAGGGACATCCTTTCAGGCGGATTGACCCACGGTGGCACTGGGAGGTTGACGGCCCTCTCTCCTAAAACCGAACGTTGATGCTGGTCTGGACGCTCTGAAATCATGCAGTTCCAAATTAAGACACACGGGGGCAGCAAAACACATAGCGAAGACGCCTCCTGTCCCTCAAGCCCTTGGAACTGAAGTTCCCGGAGGGGGGCGCTCTGTGCCAGGCACAGACTTACTAATCTTTGTTCCTTACCCCACTCCCACCCCAGCGCCTTCACAAACTCATAGCTTCCCAAGGGCTTCCCCAGTTGGGGCACATTAGGAGAGCGGCCTTAAGTGTTCCGAATTTCCCATCCGTCGCAACCTCTCCCTGAATCTGTCCCCTCTTCCCACTGCACCCAGGACCTGCAGTGTCTGGGGTCCAATTGGGGAAGGTTCACCGGACCCTTGTTCTCTCCGAGGCAGGGAGAGAGAGAGAGAGACAGAGGCGGTGGGGGAGAGAGAGGGGAAGATACTGCGATCACGATTAAAACTGCAATAACAAACATTTATGGAGTCCAGAGGCGACCTTGGGACAAGGTGGGATATAGTGTCCACTTCATCAGAGGGATGAGGACCAAGGTGGGATTTGGAGGCGGCCACAGCGAAGGTGGAGAGACAAGACTGACAGAGTAGTTGGACGTTTAGGACACTCAACCTTCCCTTAGCAGATATTCACAGGGGTCCGACAATATTCCTGACAAGTCTTAGACCTGGGAATACAGTGGATTGCTTGGTGAACCCTCTGTCCACCTGGAGCTAACATGCTAGTGTCAGAGTCCATGAACATAATTAATAAGTAAATTAAGGAAGATATGAGATCCCATTTTTTTGAGGAACAAAGTAAGGATGAGGGTGGAGGGGTACATTGTAATTTTCTTTCTAATAGCTTTATTGAGCTATAATTCAGAAAGCATACATTCACCCACTGAAGTGTACAAGTCACAAAAAATAAATTTCTTCTGTATAGCGCAGGGAACTATATTCAATATCTTGTAGTAACTTATAATGAAAAAGAACATGAAAAAGAGTATATGTAGGTATGTGTATGACAAACATGCTGTATGTCAGAAATTGACACATTGTAACTGACTGTACATCCATTAAATAAATAAATAAAACTTATGGATGGTTCAAAAAATAAAAAATAAAGTGTACAGTTCAATGGCTTTTACATCTTTTCAGAGCTGTGCAACCATCACCTCAATCAAGTTTAAAAGATTTCCATTACCCCAAAAAGAAACCTTATACTCAGTAACATTCCTCATACACCGTTTCTTCCCCACCCCACAGCCCCCAGTCGTGGGCAACCACGAATCTAATTTTTGTCTCTATAGATTTGCTGATTCTGGGCATTTTTCATAAGTGGAATGTACAATATATGGTCTTTGAGACTGGCTTTTTTCACTTAGCATAATGTTTGCAAGGTTTATGCTTCATTCCTTTGTATGCCCAGGTAGCATTCCATTTTATGTTGATTATATGTGCTAAGATACCACATTTTGTTTATCTGTTCATCCATTGATGGACATTTGTGTTGTTTGCACTTTTTGGCTGTTATGAATAATGCCGCTGTGGACATTCACTTACAAGTCTTTGTATAAACAGGATTTGAGGGTTTTATATTATCTTTACTGAGGTATAATTGACTTATTTAAAATATTTTTTATTGAAGTACAATCAGTGTACAATATTGTGTCCATTTCTGGTGTACAGCATAATCTCCCAGGCATGCATATCTATACATATATTCATTTTTATTGCTGTATCATTCTTTTAGTGTTTGTGCCCTGCCCTCTTCCCTCCTGTCTCAGATCTGCCTCTTGCGAGCTGGGTCACCTTGGGCAAAGTCCTTATCTCCTCTATGCCTCAGTTTTCTCTCTGTAAAATGGGGACAATAGTAATAATGATATCCACCTCTTTGGATTATGGGATGATTAAACATAAGGTGCGTGGAAAGTTTAGGGCCACATGACAAAGAGTGAATACTCAGTTATCTTCATTACTACTGATGAACCCCTCTGTCAGCTTTCTGGGGGTCCACAGAGCTATTGATACCCTGTTTTAGGGTCAGGAGAGAGAGGCACAAGTTTGCAGCCAGGGCTGGTGGTCAGTCAGAGGGAAGGCAGTTCTGAGACTCCGTGGTTTTTCCCTCACTCAGCCTCAAGGCTGATTCCCATGAGGAGACCAGAGGCAAATTCAAAAGGCATTGTGTCAAAGCAGGAAGTTAAGTACGCCAGGTGTCTGCAGCTTGGGGGGCAGCAGGGAGGGTGTTTTGTGGGCTTTGCGGACCAAGATCGGGGGTCACTGGGGAAGGAGGAGGCCTCTACACAGCTCAGTGGCGGAGGAAGCTGTTCTGGGAGCCCCTTGCTCAAAGGTCTTTGGGGGCCTGAAATCTCCAGCAAACACCATATTGTTAATGAATTTTCTCTGCCTGTGGGAATAAAATCAGCAAGATTGATTGATGATGTCTGCCTGGGCCTGAGCAAATGACGAGTATGGTGTGTATGCTGGTATCTGCCTTGTTGTTGGTCTCATTCATTCCTTTTTTACGAGTTCCCAGAAATGTGCCAGAGATGAAAATGGCCCTGATTGGAGCTATGCCCAGGGCAGGGGCCTGCACAGGAGGGCGTCCGATGTAGGGGTGGGGAAAACAGGGAAGGCTTTCTGGAAGATTACCCCCCCACCCCGAGCTGAGTTAGCCAGGTGAAGTGGGGAGGGGTGGATGAACAGAAACAGCATTCCAGGAAGAGGTGTACGTGGAGGCCAGAAATCACAATTGTACTTTCTGGGAAGTTGGTGAAAAACAACAATAGAGTCTACAAGGCATATGACTGAAAAAATTCTTAGAAAATAAAGTAACTAGCTGGAAAAGTATCAAGAACATAGCCATTAGTTTGTGTTCCTCTTCCCAAAGTGTGAACTTCACAGGGACAGGGGTCTCGTGTGTCTTGCTTCCCACTGTAACACCACCATCTGCAGCAGGACCGCAGCCGGGCGTGCTGGTAAACACTTACCAACCAGCTCTTGGGGTGGGGGTGGGGGGATCCTGTTTGTAGTGTTTGCCAGTTCCCGTGGTGTCAGCACTTCCGTCATTGGCTGATCGCAAGCAACAGAGTCACATCGTGGAACATGAAGTTGGGAAGGGATGTGCAGTAGCTCAGAATTCTCACCATAAAGATGCAATAGACAATGTCAAGCTCATGGAACATTAACATAATTGCTCAGTAACATAATCAGGAAGTGATGAGTCTTGAGTATTTATTTATGTATTACCTTTGTTTTTTAATATATTTAATCCTAAGTTTATATAGTTTAATTTTTAATGATGCCTATGCTTTAAAAAAAACTTGTTTGCAGGACTCCTGACAATTTGATAATTGGCTCTTGTGAGATGAGATGAGCTGTGACCTCGCTCAAAGCAGATATATGGTGAATATTTGTCAAATGGACAAATTAATTTACCAGAGTCAGGCATTCTTGCTGAAAGGCATCTAGACGATACTGATGCGTGTTTATGAAGATGTGAAAGCCCTCTTTTTATTCCCTCACATACTGGGATAACCACGCTTTTCTGTGTGTCTGTCTGGGCATTTTCTGTACAAACACATAGGTCAGAGGAAGATGTTTGTTTTGTTTTGTTTCAGAGGAATCTGGTTAAACATGCTGGTCCCCTTCCCCTCTTTTGATTCTATTTTTATGTCTTATTCTATTTTTTTAAATTTTTGTTTCAAAAATTTTATTTATTTGTCCAACAATGCACTCTGGAAATTATTCCTCTTGGTCTGTCAAGAGCTACCCTGTCTTCTCGTTGGCTGCTTCCGAGCTCTGTTGTCCAGGAAAGCAGCCAGTAGCCACATATGGCCACCAAGCCCTTGAAATGTGGCTACTAAGTCTGAAGAACTGAATTTATAATTTTGTTTAATTTCAACTTAAATGTGAAAACTGAGACTCCACTCAGTGATCAGAAAACCTGTAAGTGCATTTGGAAATAACTTCGGTATAGGAGTCTACTTCTTTTAACTGTAAATTCCATGAAATTTAAATACAGATCAAGTGACTCTAATGAAAATCTGGCATCTGAATTGAGATGCGCTGACCATGTAAAATACGCATTGGATTTTAGAGAACTTAGTGTGAAAAAAAGAATGTAAAATATCTCATTAATAATTTGTTATGTTAGGGGAAAGCAGGGGGAGGGATAAATTGAGAGTTTGGAATTTGCACACACTAACTACTATACGTAAACAGATGAACAAGGTCCTACTGCAGAGCATAGGGAAGTATATTCAATACCTTGTAGTAACCTATAATGAAAAAGAATATGAAAAGGAATATACATTTAGATGTGTGTATATATATACAACTGAATCACTATGCTGTACACCAGAAACTAACACATTGTAAATCCACTAGCCTTCAATGAAAAAAAAATCATAATTTGTGACGTTGATTATGTGTTGATGCAATAGTACTTTTCGATAGGTTGAGTTCCATAAAATTCATGATCAAAATTAATTTTACCCATTTCTTTTTACTTTGCAACGTGTGGCTGCTAGAAAGTTTAAAACTGCATATATGGTTCATATTCTCTTTCTACTGGACAGCACTGGGCTAGATATTTCTGATCTGTTTGGTGACTAAGGTTTTGTTCTGGAAAGAAGAGGTGTTAATTTGTCACGAGCATGTAAAAGGTGCCCCACATCAGGACAAATACTTCTATTTGTTAATAATACTCATCAGAGCGCACACTTAGTAGTTAATTATTCTGCCTTGGACCAGGGATTCTCTACCTTGACACTTTTTTTCCCCCTTTCTTTCTTTTTTTTTTTTTTTTTACTTTTTGAAAATTGAAGCATAGTCAGTTTACAATGTGTCAGTTTCTGGTGTACAGCATAATGTTTCAGTCAGGCATATACATATATATTCATTTTCATATTCTTTTTCATTATAGGTTACTGCAAGATACTGAATATAGTTCCCTGTGCTGCACAGAAGAAACGTTGTTTATCTATTTTCTATACAGTAGTTAGTATCTGCAAACCTCGAACTCCCAATTTATCCCTTCCCACCCCCTTCCCTACCTCGACACCCTGGACATTCGAAGCCAGATAATTCTTAGTTGTGGGACCATCCCACGCCTTGTAGAATGTTGAGTGGTTTCCCCTGCCTCCACCCACAGGGTACCAATGACACTCTCTCCTCCAGTTGTGCCAGCCAGAAATGTCTCTGGACATTGCAAAATATCCCCTCCAGACATTGCAAATATTTCCAGACATTGCCAAAAATCACATACACACACACCATTGAGAACCATTGCTCTAGGCTAAGCCGAGTGCCTTATCTCACGGAACTCTTGCCTCCTGTGGTAGGAATCATCTCCACCTTGCAGATAGGCAACTCAGGCTCAGAGAGGTTAGGTGGCTTGCTCAGGGCCACACAGCAGGACTGAGACCCAGGCTTCCCTGTCCCTGCTCCGCTGCCCTGGGGGCAGCACCCCCCTGTGCTTTGGCTTGAACAGCTCACCAGGATGTCACCCACCATGTTCTCCTCGGCTGGGCTCCCAGCCCCGCCCTCCGCGACACCAGCACTCGCTGGCCACGTGCCCACGAGCTCTGAGCCTTAGTTTCCTCATGAGTAAACTGAGCTTGCACGAGGCCCTAAGTTCCCTCGGGTTTGTTGAGAATCGAATTGTATTCCCAGGAATGAGAGCAGGAAGGTCAGGTTCAAGGTGCCTCATTACTCCTGCTTGTATTTATTACAACACACTCACAGAGCAGGCCTCCTGTGTGCCAGGCCGTCCTAACCTCTTTACACAGCTCCCTATGAGGTGGTTTCTTATCCCCATTGGCAAGTGAGGAGACTGGAGGCTCAGAGAGGTTGAGTAACTTGCCCAAGGTCACACAGCTGGCAGAGAGACAAGGCAGAATTTGGACTCTGGCCATCAGGCTCCAGCGCCCATACACTTAACCACTGGGCTTACCTGGGGGCTGATATGTGTGGCAAATGCACCAGAATTTGGGGAGACAGACCCAAATCCTGGGAATCTAGTCTTTCGTAGCCTGACCCAGGGTCCTGGTTCTGTTGGACCCAGACTCAGATCCTGCATTTACATCACGAAGAGCTGAGCAGTGTCAAGCCCCCTCCCCCATCCTCCTGAGCCTTTCCCTTGGTCACGAGGGAGGAGACAGTGGAGCCACAGCTTAAGGACAATGGGACGGCTCAGTTACTAATGCCGCTTCTGGGCAAGGTTCCTGCACTGCCCAGCGGGACGAGGGAGATACAGCTTCTTGGTGGGCTGGAGGGAGCTGGAGGACTCAGGAGCCAGAACTTCTGCTCAGACCCTCTGGGCTCTGGGTCCAGTTTGGCTGAAAAACTCATCCATGTTAAGGGACACCGGTCACCCCTGCCCCCTGTGCTGCATTTGCAAAGGGAGGCTTGTGGGCAATTTGTAACCCAAAGGAATCAAGGGCCTCCTCTGGGTGGCCCTCTTTGATTTCCCCGCACTCATGCTGTTACAGAGGCCAAACTCGTTCTGCTCACTGCATCACAGGCCAATAAATCAGGAGACGAGCTGCTGGGGCAAGGAGTAACGACTTTATTTGAAAAGCCGGCTGACCTAGTAGGTGGCAGACTAATGGCCTGGAAAACCATCTTACCCAAGTCAGAATTTAGGCTCCTTTTATACTAAGAAGGGGAGGGGGTGAGGTAGGTTGTTGCAAACTTCCTGGTGTCGGAGTCCTTTGTTCTTGCAGCTGTCCACGTGGGTCAGGTCATAGTGTCCCAGTAAACCTCCAATAAAACAAATGTTATTTTCTATTCTGCAACTTTTTATCTCTATATAAATAGGAAAGTGTTTTACCTTTAAAGGTCAGAGCCTTGAGAATGGGCTGTCCTTACATTTCAGGTTCTAGGCAACATTTTTTCACAAAAGGTGCAGACCCAGCATGACGAAGCCCAGGAAACAGCACACACAGGGTCAGAGTCAAAGGAACAGATCTAATATGGAGTCAGATTCATTCTTCCTTACTGCAATGCCAAGTACATTTTTACTGAATATTTTCATCTATTCACTCATTCATCCATTCATTCACCCCCCTCATTCATTAATTTATTCATGTACTTATTCATTCAGCAAACATATTCTAAATTGTTATGTACTGGAGATAAGCAATAGGACTGAGCTCTGTCCATCAGATCTTATTCTCTCCACTCATTTCTGTGTGTCTCTCCCCCTGACTCAGCCACAGTGGCCTCAGGAACATTCCCACCCCAGGGCCTTTGCATTTGCTGTTGCCAACAATGCTCTTCCCCAGGCATTTGGAGCTTTGTCGTGTGTATATAACACATCCTCAGATGCCTTCCTTGACCACCCGGCCTGAAGGGAGTGTCCCCTGTGCAACCCTCCTTGATGAATCACTGACATCTCCCCCTTTTGACTCCCTTCCTAATAGTTATTGATACCTGAAATGACCTTGTTATATTTATTTGCTTGTTTGGGATCTGTCTCCCTAGAAGGCAGAGATGTCTGTCTGTTTTGTCCATTGGATGCTGTGTCCTTTGAACCTGGAAAAATGCCCCCTCAACACACACAGTAGGCACTCAGTACATGTTACATGAATGGGTGGGTGGATGGATGGATGAGTACATGGAGCTCATAGGCTTGAAACAGAGCAGCCATGAGAACACGTAGGTGAAAAATGTGAGTTCAGCTGGTCAGAGAGGCAAATAGCAGCGAGGTGCTGGCACAGGGGACAATACAAACAACCTCCTCAGTGGGTCAACGGAGTATTATGGGGCCTTGTAGGATAAGCAGTCATTTGCTAAGTGGGCGGAGGGAACAGCATGTGAGGCTGAAGGAATAGACAGGGTCAGCGTATGGGGTTTGGGGAAGATCCGAGGTTCAGAACTGCAGGGGCGTGAGTTGGTGTGAAGACAGAGCGACAGAACAACGACCCAGGAGGGAAGCACTGGGCTGCGAAGGGAGCAGAGACCACCTCCTGCACACAGGACCCCGATACCCAACATGCAGGGCCCAGAGCAAAATGAATTTTTTTCAGTGGAGGAGGGGAGCTCAGGAAGGCAGCAAAAGTGCCTGTGGCCTAAGACAGCGGTGATGTGGCCCTGGGTCTAGGGGACATGCTGGGGAAGTGATGTCTGATGGAGTCTTTCCCTGACATCATGGGGGAGCCCGGCAGGCTACCTCACACCCATGGGTCCTTGTCTTCCTGAGAACCCAAGCAGGCTGAACCAAGGGCCAGGGAGCCAATCAGGGCCTGGGACCAGGCGAGGGGGCCTTTCCCAGCCCCACCCAGGCTCAGAGGGATTAGGCCAATTGGGCACATTTGATACCCGCGGGATCTCAGCCACCTGGCGGCCTGGCCGTGGGGAGGAGGCGCCGTTCATGTCTGTGGGCTTGGCCGGGGGGCTGCACCGAGGGCAAGGAGTGGCCCCCATGCCTTCCTGATGCCTTGAATGGCCGGCCCGTGGCAGGGCACCCCTGGAGGCTGGCAGTGGCTCCTGGTGCTGCTGGCGCTGAGATACTTGCTGCCTACAGGTAAGGGTCTCTGCTGGTTCTGGTCCTCGGGGAGAGGGGAAAGTGGGTGCACAAGGGCTTAGGCTCATTCTTGGATGGTCTCGAGTGTTAAATGCACTGGGTCTCCCTTTCTAGCTTGGTCTCCCCCCAAATGGTCAACTCTTCCATGTTTCTAAACATCTCACCAACAAAGACCACACTCCCTTCCCTTCTCCCCTTTACTCTCCTTCGGGACACCTGGCATGACATTCCACTGTTATTTATTTACTTGTTTGTCTATCTCCGCCTCCTCTAGCTCATGAACCCCATGAGGACAGTGAACTGTTTTTGTTCCCTGATTTGTCTCCAGAGCCTGGAACAGTGCTTGGCACACAATAGGCCCTCTGTAAATATCTGTCTTGTAACCAGGTCCAGTCCGGCCAGGGGTGGGGAGCACAGTGGCTGAAGTCTCGAATTTGGGGTTTGAATCCCACCTGCACCAGTCACTGGCTGTGATCCTTGAAGTCACTTGACTTGGCCTTTCTGAGGCTCGGTTTTCCCCATCTGCAAGATGGGCATGATGATGAACAGCCCTTAGCTGGCAGGGCATGTTGGGAGGAGTCATGGGATTGCGGAGCTAATGGCCAGTGTGCTGAAAGGTCGGTGAGCACTGATGGTTACCGTTGTGAAGGGGGCAGGGCACACACGGGTGGGGTGAGGGGCAGGGACGGGACCCGGTCTGCGTGGCACCCAGAAGCAGCCGCATTGTCCACGCAAGCTGGCGGGGAGGTGGCAGGTAGGATTTATGATAACACAGGGAGCTCAAAGATACCAGCTTCTCTAATGGCCTCATTTTATTGAGGAGAAAACTGAGGTTCAGAGGGGGTCAGGATTTTCCCAGGGCCACACAGCAGGAGAGGTGAGTCCAGGTCCAAGTCTCCTCTCTCTTAACTCGGCCCTACCGTCTTTCTGCCTCCCCTGGGAAGGCCATGTAGCCACTCAATGGGCATTTATTTGTGGAGTCCCTGCAGTGTACCTCCATAGACTAGAGGACGCAGGAGGCCCGCGGCGCTCCCAGGGAAAGAGACGCACACGGTAGGGAGAGGCGAGGAGTTTGGAAGTTGTATTAGCTTCAATAAGGTCACATTGTGAGAGGTCCTAAGGGTTAGGACTCCAACATCTGAATTTGGTGGAGGAGATAGTTCAACACAGAACAGGTGATGGGAGAAGCGAAAACAGCTGAACTCTGCTGGATGTGGGGTGGGAGGGGAACCGTCTCCAAGGACAAGGAGTTTCAGGTGAGCCCTGTTGTCAGAGAAGGGCTTGCATGGGCCTGACGCAAGGGGTGGGAATCCCAGCCCCAGGTGGAGAGGCTTTGTTACGAAGCAGGACCCTGTGGAGCCTGCCGGGCCCAAGCCCCTGCCCCATGTCCTCTGCTGCAGCTCCTCTCTGAAGCACCCAGATAATAGTAGCTCTTGTATATTTCCTGAGTTTTTCAGATGCTTAAAACCACCACCAAAGGGAAGAAATGAACTACTTGATGATCCAGAACGTGTAGCCCCCAGAACTCCTGGCGCCTAGGGGTTGACAGTGTTGACCGCCCTGTTACCTCGGCATCAGCCAATCAGAGAACTGTGCACGGGCTGATCGGGCACCCTGCGACCCCCCTCCCTCACCTGGGCTTTAAATAGGCTTTGCTGAACCCCTTCCGGGGGTGTGGAGTTTTTCTGGGGCCTGAACCATGCGGTCCTCCTTGCTGGGGCCTGCAATAAACTTTGCTCCAAACTTCGATGTTTCATTTTGTTTGGCCTCATGGTGCAGCGGGCACGCAAACTTGCAGGCGTCCGTGCCTGGGGCAGGTCGACCCCAGCCAGGGGCAGCCCCTTCCCTGGGCCCCAGCAGCTGCTGGCACTCACTTGGCTCCGGGAACCGGGAGGAACGCTCCTTGAAGGGCGCCAGCCGCCCTACACCCTACGGCCCAAGGCTGTTTGGAGCCCAGAAACCTCTGGGACTACGGTCTACATTCGGAGTCGCCTAGGGGTGAATTGCTCCAGCTCGTGCTGGCTGGGAATCCTCTCCACGCCATCTGGGCTCACTGGGAGCCACTCTGGGTCCGTTCTCTTTCGGCAGCTGGGGCCATCTATTTGGAGGTCGCCATTTGGGAGTGGAAGTGGAATTTTTAGACAACACCTCTGATTGTCCACGTGACCGTAGCGTATTTGTTGTTTTGTGGTTTTGTGTGTATCGTTTTGGGGTGGGCCACTCTGGTTGCACAGGATGAGAAAATTCTACCCGCTCCATCTGGGCTCCTTCCCTTGCAGGGAGTGAGCCGCTCCGGGTCCATCTCTTTTGAGAGCTGGGCCAGTCTGTTTGGAGGCCTCCATCTGGGAGTGGAAGTGGAATTTGGGGGCTACAGCTTGTCAGATCTTTTGTTTGTGGGACTATGTTGTTTTCACGTGTGTGTCAGAACTTGCATTGGTCGGTTAAGACGTCTTTGAGTAGCGGGGCTCGTGTGTGACGACACCAGGGTGTCCTCTATTGCGCTGGCCTTGCCTGTGGCAAAGCGTTGGTCGGGATGTTCCCATTCTAGCCTTGGCCATCCATTCATCGTTGTCTCTGATGGGACTCTGGTTGGGGTCCCCTCTTGTGGACTGACGGGCATTGGTTAGGAGCTTCCCTTTTGGGCTAGGGAACTGTGACCCTGAGAGACCCTTTTTAATTGTTTGCTTGATTTTTGATAATTATTCAAGGCCGATGTTAAGTGTGGACAATCAGACCTCTGTTCCATCTTATATATAATCCTCTTAGAGTATATTTTGCAATACTGGGAGATACTCAGCTATGCTCCCATAAATAAAAGAAAATGATATTTTTATTGTAATACTGTGTGACCTCAGCGCTCCCTGAGATCTGGTAAACAATGCCCTAATTGCTCTGCTATTATGTCAAAGTGGGCCGTTTACAGTTTGGCTTTTAGCTTGGGTGTGTTGTGTGTGTGTGTGAAGCGTCGTAACACCTGAGTCAAAGTCCTGTTCTCTCTTCCTAATTTTGCTGAAAGTGAGGTATCTGAATGTGAGTGAATGATACATATCTTATTGTCTATTACTTTTATTGCTTTAAACTGGAGTGGATATTTGGGAACTGGGGAAAAAAATCCCTGAAAATAAACAAGATGATTGGGTTTTGTTTAAACCTTTAGAGGAGGAATTTGTATTTCTCTTTCTGTGCCTTTGAGATGTAAATGATCTACCTGGGCTCTCAAGGAAAAGGGTTTTTGTTTTTGTTTTTGTTTTTAACTCAGGCAGGAAAACTGAGATCTCTGGTTCTGTCTTTACATAAAAATTAATGTGTAAAAGAGCTCTGTTTAATTGACTTAGAAGTAAGCACTTACAAATTAAATACTTTTAAGTATAAAAGAAGCTAGACAACAAATTTTAGGCTCACATGATCTAGGAAATATTCAATATTAAATTAATATCTGATATTAAAGCTTGCTTAAGCTTGTTGGTATTGTTGCAAAAAAGTGTGTTACACCTCAGTTGTGACAGCAACCTGGATCCGGGCGAGACCAAGCAGCACTTGGAGCGTTGGAGAACTCAAGTTTATTACGCCAGCGGGCCCAGAGAAGTTAACACTCCAAGCTCTGGACCCTGTCTGTTTACACAGGCTTTTACAGGCTGCCAGTTCACACTTTGCAACATCATATGCAAATAAGGTATAACAAAAGGTGACTAATTAGGAACAAGCTTTGTAGAAATGGACCAATCAGGAAGGAGAGAAATAACCAATCAGGAGTGAGCTCCATACAAATGAAGTACTACAAATGCACTAATCAGGAGTTAGCTCAGGGAACTAATAGAATTTCAGGGTAAGTTCCACTTTCCTAGAAGTAAGCCATTTCAGAGACAAAAAGTGAGATAGAGCCTCTGGGCCAGGGAACTGGATGGTGCTGGCAGGAGAGTCGTGGCCCTGCCTGGGGGTCCTGCCGGTCTTTTTTTATGGGGCTTCCCACCTCAGTATAATCAACACAGACATGTCTTTTATTGTACCTTGGTTTACTGAAGGTCAATAGGTTCATGTTGTTTCTGTTGCAGAGTTTGTCAGAAAAAAATGCAATTAACTTACTATGACAAAATTCTTATAAGTAAATTGAATTCAGCTCACGCACAGTTTTCTAATTAGTTGATGTTGAGGGAACAGTGTGGTAAACACTACCAACCCCTAGGCGGCAGCAAGTCTGGGGGCCAGGTGCTCTCCATCATCAAGTAGTTAATTTCTTCCCTTTGGTGGTGATTTTTAACATCTGAAAAACTCAGGAAATATACAAGAGCTACTATTATCTGGGTTCTTCAGAGAGGAGCAACAGCAGAGGACATGGGGAGGGGTCTGATCCTGGAAGGCCCCACAGGGTCCTGCTTGGTCACAATTTGTCCTTACACAGACAAGTTCAGGATGCAAAGTCACAGGGAGCAGAGAGGAGGGCTGGGGATGGTTTGCCTCGTTTTTGTCATTCAGAGGACTGCAAAGAATTCGTAAGAACCTGATCTTATAGGAGCAAGAGTGATAAGGGTCTGAGGTGAGAGCAACTGAACCTGGGGGGGGGGGCGTTGTACAACCTGTTTCACCCCCTGCTTCTGGCCCCGGCTCCTGTCCTCAGGATAAAATCCTAACTTGCCTAAAACTGCTGCATTCTGCTCTCCTGCCTCTTAGCCTCTTCCTCCAGCTTCATAGGCGTCTGCTATTTCCAGTGAGGTTTGGGCCACAGGGCCTTTGCACTTGCTATTTGCTCTACCCAAGTGTTCTCTCTGTCACTCTCCTCAAGGCTGGCTTCTTTCATCATTCAAGGTGTGACCAGCTTCTCTTAGAAAAAATAATACAGGAAATACCCTGTTTTAGAATCTGCAGAGCATTGAAATACCTGAAATTGTTCTAGACTGTATGTTCTGTAAGAGTGACACCCATCTGGGGCCCCATGGCCTAGACTGGAATTCCAGCTGAGATGTGTGACGGGGGGCCTCTCTGAGCCTCTGTTTCTTCCTCCATAAGAAGGGGAACATAGAAAAGTTTTAATAAGGATTAAATAAACAACTCTTAGAACATACAAGAGACACAGAACAGGGACTATACATAAAAGTGTTTGCTGTTTTTGTTGTTATAATAATAAGAGCCTTAGCTTGTAGTATAGAATTTAGCCCATATGAGACTCTCATACATGTTTATTGGATGGATGGACAGACGGGTAGCAGGTTTCTGAGCAGAGCAAGGCAGTACCAAGCCCTTTCTAAGCTCTGGATGTGACTTGGATCAAAATGGAGAGCCCAGCTGAGGGAGGCCGGGTCAAGGGAACTGTTCTGCCTGGGGCTTTTCAGTTTATACTCCCAGCCTCCAAACTCCCCACTTAAGAGCTCAAATGTCAGATAAAACGAATGAGTGGGAAATGATCTAAGTAAACATGGTCATGTCCAGCTTTGAGGAGTTGGCATCTTTAAAACCAAGTTTCGTTTTAAAGGCGCCCCAGCTGACTCATCTCTCAGCAGCCCTGGGGAGCACAAAGCCCTTGGCTGAAAGCCAGAGAATTACTCTCTTAAAGTTTCCATTTGTTCCAACTTCTCTTTTTTTTTCTTTTTTCTTTTTTTTGCTCCTCTCCCATTTTTGAAGGGAAAAAAAATGCTCCCTGCAGTGCAAAGGAAGGGGTACCCTCCCACCCACCCCTGTCAATATTGCTTTATTGTTGTGTCCCCGCCCCACCTCCCCGCCCCAGGGCTGCTTTTGCAGTCTGACAGCAGGGAATGATCTGGAGGCTTCCATCAGTGCTGTAATCTTCCTGACCAATCCTATTTGGTGAGGATTAAAGAATGTCAGAACTACTTGCCTCAAGTCTTCTCAAGGCCTGCCAGGAAGTCATTCATATACTCCAGGCCTCTGGGCGGTTTCTGGGCTCAAATGTCAGTGAGAATGAACAGAGAAATGATGGAAGTGTAGGGAGCGAGAGATTAAGTGAGGTGCCTGTTTTTCTGCCTTTTTCTCCCATCTATCAAGTGCCCGCTGTCACAGAATGTGGCTCGTGGACATGCAACAAATGTTTGTTGGATGAAGGAGCCAAGGTATTTAAATCAATGGCTCTCAAGCCAGACTGCGTATCTGAATGCCTTGACGCTTTAAAAACAATTCTACACCAGCGCTCCACCCCAAATTGGCATTTTTCTTTAGAAAAGCTTGTGCAGGACATTTGAATGCACAGCCAGGACTGAGAACCACTGTTGGGAATTAAAAGTTTTGAAATGATGGCCTAGGGCTGGATTCAGGCCCAGGGGTGATGTGTTTGATTTGCTGCACCATCTTAAGAATATTCGCATTACTCATCAGTACTTCAAAATCTGGTAGTTTATAGAGTTTCCAGGTTCCCAACTTCCTTTAAAAAGTTGGAAGGTCCAAAGGGGAAGGTATAGCTTAGTGGCAGAGTGCCTGCTTAGCATGCATGAGGTCCCAGGTTCAATCCCCGATACCTCCACCAAGAAATAAATAAATAAAATAAACTTTATTACTCCCCGACTCAAAAATTATTTTTTGAAGATCCAGCCATCTGAGGTGTACCTCCCAGCAGAGCAGAGCAGCAGCTGTCTCTCTAGATGGAGCAGGAGGGTGTCTTCTGTTTGCCACAGTCCCCACCACTCTCTGTTGCCCTCCAGATGCTCAGTCAGAGTTCCCAGTTCCCTCCTCTTCACAGTTACACTGCTGGTTCTTCCTAGAATAAAGTTTAGGGGAAGGTGAAATATTCTTGAGTTAGCATCTCCAAGTCAAGTGGGAAACGGGAGCTTCATAGTCCCAGAAACACAGTAAGTATTTCTTTATAGAAGTCAAGATGATTCTTCTGTACTTGTTATACAAAGCCTGCTTCTCTTACAGTCCACCTGTTCCATCACAGACATATGTCAATGGGTAAAGTGTGGTGGTTGAGAGAAAGGGTCCCAAAGGCTTCTCAATACAGTAGCCTCTAGTCACATGTGGCTGTTTATAAAAAATTAAGTTCTGTGGCCATAGTAGCCACATTTTGAGAGCGCAGTAACCGTGTGGGGCTGGTGGTTACTGTATCAGGTGGTACAAAACACATTCATTGCTGCTGAAATGGCCTGTGGTCAGTCGGATAGAGATACTCCGGAGTGAGGCTTCCAGGGTTCAAAGACCTGTTTTTCTACTTCCTAGTTGTGTGACCTTGGGCAAAGGACTCTACCTTTCCTTGCCTTCGTTTTGTCATCTGTAAAATGGGTTTATTTAACAATATCAACATCAAAGTGTTGCGAAAATTCCATGACTTAATATACGTAGGCTTTTAGAACAGTGTCTGGCACATGGTAAATGCTTATTAACACTGTAAAAAATTTAATATTTAGGTTATAGTAATGCTATTACATATTTATATAACAATATATTACATTAAGTTACATTAAATATATTATTTTGTAATATATAAAATATATTATAAAATTATAAAAAATACAGTAAATATGATAAAATAATATATTGTTATATTAATTATAGAACAAATATATATTATATAATTATAATAACCTATAATTATATGATAATATATAGCAATATCTATTAATATTATTACTTATTTTACTATAATTATATTTGTTATATATTTATTATATATTAGTCTATACAATTATATAATTTTAATAATTGATTATATTCTTGTAATAGCATTAATTAGCATCTATTATTAACATTAATGTTGTTTATTTTACTATAATAATTATTATTGATATACCTTCCTGTTCCAGATGAGTTTCCCATCCCTTTTTGTTGTTTTTTTAGTGGCATAATTAGGTTTATTAATCTATTTTTTAATGGAGGTACTGAGGATTGAACCCAGGACCTCATGCATGCCAAGTGTGGGTTCTACCACTGAGCTATACCCTTCCCCTCCCATCCCCTTTTAATTTTCATTCATAATCTGTAAAGTGCATATTAATCTACATTTTATCACATATACTCACATTTCTACACTATGTATGACAAAACTGAAGCCCAGAAAGATTTTGTCACTTGCTAAAGGTCAACAGCATTGAAAAGGTACAGCTGGGATACAGTCCAAGATTGATAGGTTCCGATACCTGTGCCTGTCCACTCTACCATGAGTTCTCTTGAGGCGGAAAGTTAAGCAAAGGTCCTGGGGTAGACGTCACCAGGTGTGTCCTGCCTGTGATGCACTGGCCGGTTTTGCTGGCATGCAGAATATGTGGAAGGGAGGGGTGCAGAAGGAAGGAGTGAAAAATGAAGCTATGAGGGAGGGGGGTTGGGGCCAGCCAGAAACTGGCAACAACTTAAGGATTTGGAGGCTTCATTTAGGGAGCAATGTAGTACTTTAAAAAGCATCTGATCTGAGATGGGGTTGTGCCAGTCAAAATAGCAGCCCACAACTATTGAGTGAAAACAAACCATTGCTTATGGGCCTTCTCACAAAGTCCTTATAAGAACCTTTTGAGGAAGGTTTTATTGTCATTCCCATTTTACAGATGAGGAAGTGGGCTCAGAGAAGCCCCCAAAGCTGGCCAGTGGTGAACTCAGAATTGTACCTCAGTGCCGTCTTCCAGGCCTCACTGCGACACTGCTGGGCCAGGGACCTGCTTAATCCGCGACCTCGGGGAAGGTCTTAATAGGGGTGGCAATTTCTGGTGTGACAGTTGTCACTGAAAAATGCCCACTGAAAATGAAAATGAAAAGTAGAAAATGTACAATCTAAAAATTAAGAGTAACCTTTTATCCTGTGGACTTTCCAAGGACTTCTAGCCCAGGAGGCAGCCTCTCAGATAGCTCTGAGGGGTCAGAAGAGGTCAAGGAGGAGCCAGGATATATAGGAGTTTTGCAGCAAAAACCAAGTAGCCAGAACATCAAAAAATTACTGTTAATTAAAGAAAACCAGATATCTCAAGTTAAGGAAGTTAGAACTTTTCTATGGGGACATGCAAAAAGTCTGGGCTCATTGAAATCATTCCTTTGATAAGCACCTTAGCTTTCTGGGCCAGTATCTTGTTCTTTTCCATCCTGAGTCCTCTCTGGGTGCACTGTTGAGAGTGGCTGAGGGCTTGAGGACCACAGCATCCTTTGTGCCACACGATGAAGTGTTTTCCCTAGAAGAATTTGCATAACAAGGATGCTGAGATATCTTTGACCTGTGAGAACTTCCAAAGATGTGTGACATCACCAAAGTCAGAGCATGGCCCTAGGTGGACAGGTCCCTCTCCCCAGGGCGGACTGGCTCCTCCTGCTCCCCACCTTGCCTCCCTCTTCCTCCTCCTCCACATTCTCCTCCTGCACATTCACTGAAAGAAATCCTCGCAGAGATAACAACACCAACCCCCATTTCAGGAGACCAGATGAGGAGAGAGTGGTAAACGTTGCCTTAGGTTATGAAGAGGCTGTGACATACAGCTTTTGAGGGAGGTACGAACCCTGGTGCCGAAGAAGTCCTTGATGCTTGAGAAAATAGAAATAATTTCCCATGTTGGGGAAAACCATACTGATACAGGAAAAAGCATGTAGGGCCAGAGGATGGCCATGTCCCAGGTCTCGGTTGAGCCCCGGGATGCACCCTGCCAAGTGTGGGCCCTTAGCTTTGTGCAGGAAAGAATTCAAGAGCGAGCCACAGCTGAGTAAATGTAGATTTATTCAGAAAAATACATACTCCATAGACAAGCTGTTTCAGAAGGCAAGGAAGCAGCCACATGGCGTGGGGGTTTTTAGTTGTTATGGGCTTGGTAACTTCATATGCTAACAAGTGGGAGGGTTATTCCAACTACTCTAGGGGAGAGGGGATGTTCCCAGGAACTGGGCCATCACCCACTTTTTGACCTTTTATGGTCAGCCTTGGAACTGTCATGGCGCCTGTGGGAGTGCCACTTACCATGTTAACATATTACAGTGAGGGTGCAGTGAAGCTCAAGGTCTACTAGAAGTCAAATCTCCTGCCATCTTGGGCCTCAAGGTCTACTGAGAGGCAAATCTTCTGCCACCTTGGTGTTAATTGCTGTGTCATTTCTTGAATGGCCGTGCCCTGCTGCCATCCCTCCTGTCTCAATATGGCGAAGAGCTTTGGGTGGAATTAAGAAAGGAAACAAATGTTGTAAGTTGTGTGTAATGTTACATGGGTATCTCCATTTTTTTCAGGAAGAGAGACCATAATTTTTATAGTCCTCACAGGGACCTATGATTTCCCCCCACAAAAGTTCAATAACCATTTATTCTTTCATTCATTCATTTAATAAATGTCTATTGATTATTGATAATGTGTCAGGACAGACTCAGAGGTCAACATAAAAGGTGGTATCACTATTGTGATTAATGATTCTGTAAGTCATTACAATTATTAGTCATATTAACCTTAAGAATTATTATTGCAGCAGCTCATTCCACCATTGACTTGATGTTTACACGGTGACTCACTGTGCTGAGAGCTTGACATGAATAATCCCACTTAACCCTGTCAACAGGCATATGAGATGGGATGTCTATTTGTGTACGAGTAGTTGAGGAAACTGAGCGTCAGATGGATTAAAGAACTTGTCAGGAAACATGGCCGATAGGTGTTAAAGGTGAGGTGTGAAGATTGAGGTCTGAGGGTCCACACCCCTTCTGCAGGTGGATGGTGGTTTTTCAAAGGAAGGAGAGGAAGCGTAGGGGAGAACATTTAGGGGTGGCTAAGGGGAGGGAAAGACCAGGGGTGAAGGGGAGAGAGAGGACAGAAGAGAAACATTTGAGCACAAGCCCCTTTTCACTGTTATTCATTCTACAAACATTTATTGAGCACGGACCGTGTGCTAGGCACTGCACTGGGGATGCAGTGGTGAACAAAATAGACATTGCTTTTGCCTTCCTGGAGCTGATGTTCTGGAGGAGAAGGGACCAACAAACGAGCAAGGAAATGTATGTCAGGTGGAACTAATGCTATGGAAAAAAGGAGACGGGGGGGTGACAGGGATGTTGGGCTGGGGTGGTTTGTGAACAGGTGACATCTGAGTGGAGGACTGACTGAGGTGAGAATGGAGTCACGGAGATATTTGGCGAAAGGAGGTTCCAGGCAGTGGGAACAGCAAGTGCGTGGGCCCTGAGGCAGGAGCGAGCCTGAGAAAAGGCCAGGAGATAGAAGTGAAGGAGAGGAGGAAATAGGGGAGGGGCCTGAAGCGGGGGTGGGGAGGAGAGATAAATCTATAGGTCCTTGGCAGGAATTTGGCTTTTACTGTGACCTAAATGCAGGGCCATAGAGCTCTGGCCCATCATGCTCTGCTTCTTATTTTGAGCAACCTCCTTCTGGCTGCTGCTTGGAGAACAGATGGGTGGGGGCAGGGGCGGAAGGCAGAGAGGCTATCAGAGAAGAGGATGATGGCTGGGCTAGGGAGGTGCCGAGAAGAGGTCCACTGGTGAATAGATTTTAAAGACCTTGAAGGATTTGCTGACGGGCTGGCCACTGGAAACGGGGCAGGTGCGTCATGATACGGGGAACTCAGGTGGTTGAGAAGGGAAATTGGCGGTGCCCCAAATTAGTAGGATCTGGGGTGAAAACCCTCAGTGGATGAAAGGAATAAGCAAATGCACTTTCGTGGAAGTGGGAAAAAGGCAGTTTTGCTCTTTTTAAAATTTAAAAAAATTTTTTCTAATACCTTTACTGTACAGGAACCATGCCATGATAAACTGCACATATTTCAGATGTACAATTTGATGGATTTTGATAGATGTCTACACCCATGAAACCACCACCACAATCAAGATAGGGAACATTTTCATCACTCCCCAAGAGGTGCAATTTCTGAATTCCCAATTTATCCCTTCCCACCCCCTCTACCCGCCTGGTAACCATAAGTTTGTTCTCTGTGTCTGTGAGTCTGTTTCTGTTTCATAGATCAGTTCATTTGTGTCCTTTTTTTAGGATTCCACATATAAATGATATCATATGGTATTTTTCTTTCTCTGTCTGGCTTACTCAGAATGATGATCTCCAGGTCCATCCATGTTGTTGCAAATGGCATTATTTTGTTCTTTATGGCTGAGTAGTATTGTCACCAAGTCAAGACTCATCCTGCTCGCCACACGACATGCCAACAAATCGGCAGACGGGGTGTTGGGGCGAGGAATAATGACACCATTCTTTTTTTTTTTTTAATATTCGTTTTCATATTTTTTATCATTAAAGGTTTTACAAGATACTGAATATAGTTCCCTGTGCTTTGCAGAAGAAATTTGTTTTTTTATCTATCTATATATATAGTGGTTAATATTTGCAAATCTTGAACTCTCAAATTTATCCATTCCCACCCGCTTTCCCCCCGGTAACCATAAGATTGTTTACTATGTCTGCAAATCTGTTCTGTTTTGTAGATGAGTTCATTAGTGTCGTCTTTTTCCTTTTTATAGATTCCACATATGAGTGATATCATATGGTATTTTTCTTTCTCTTTCTGGCTTACTCCACTTAGAAAGACGATCTCCAGGTCCATCCATGCTGCAGCAAATGACATTATTTTATTCTTTTTTTTTATGGCTGAGTAGTATCCCTTTGTATAACTATATCAAACTTCCTTATCCAGTCATCTGTCAATGGGCATTTAGGTTGTTTCCATGTCTTGGCTGTTGTAAATAGTGCTGCTATGAACACTGGGGTTCGCGTATCTTTTCTAATTAGAGTTTTCTCTGAATATACGCTCAGGAGTGGGATCGCTGTGTCATATGGTAAGTCTATTTTTATTTTTTTGTTGAATCTGCGTACTATTTTCCATAATGGCTGCACCAAACTACATTCCCACCAGCAGTGTAGGAAAGGGCTCCCTTTTCGTCACACCCTCTCCAGCGTTTATTGTTTGTGGACTTTTGAATGATGGCCATTTGACTGGTGTGAGGTGACACCTCACTGTAGTTTGGATTTCTCTGATAATTAGTGATATTGAACATTTTTCATGTGCCTGTTGGCCACTTGTATGTCTTCACTGGAGAACTGCTTGTTTAGGTCTTCTGCCCATTATTGGATTGAGTTGTTTGGTTTTTTGTTATTAAGTTGTATGAGCTGTTTATATATTCTGGAAAGTAAACCTTTGTCAGTCACATCATTTGCAAATATTTTCTCCCATTCCATAGGTTGTTGTTTTGTTTTGCTTATGGTTTCCTTTGCTGCGCAAAAGCTTACAAGTGTAATTAGGTCCCATTTGTTTATTTTTGTTTTTATTTCTATTGCCTGGGTAGACAATATTGCCCTAGGAGAACATTGCTAAGATTTATGTCAAAATGTTTTGCCTGTGTTTTCTTTCAGGAGGTTTATAGTGTCTCATCTTAAATATAAGTATAGGCAACATTCTTAACTCAAAGCAAAAGCAACAGAATCAAAAGATTAAAGTAAAAGGAACAAAGCCAACATGAAGTCAGATTTGTTCTTCCCTATTACAAGGATGCTGAGTGTATGAGAGGTAATTGAAGGCATGGCATGACCTGGGAGAGTGCCTGGCATGGCATGATCAGAAGGGATGAGATTAAAATTCTTGTGTTGTTTGTACTAGCTAGCAAGAGACAGTTGTGAAATTCTCAGTAACTTTGTAAGCAGGTTGATAAACACAGCCATTATTTTAAAAAAAATATAAAATTATAATTAAGTTACATTAAAATAAAAGCAGTCAATACTCAGAGCTCATCACTTTCTAATTATTTTACAACCTTTTCGTTTTTTAAAAGTCATACAGGTTAGGAGACCCAAGACTCTCAGATAAGGGGCTTTTTCATTCCATGAAAATGA